>NC_051233.1:6472344-6594844 GCF_015220715.1 Pygocentrus nattereri | reverse complement strand
CATATTTCTATATTGAGCTCTATTTACACAAAGTTAGGTTAGTTCATCATTTATGTTGAACAGACTCTCCCAAAGTTTTACGCTGCTGCGCTGACGTTGAACCGCGTGCTGCACTGGGTCGGTATGACCAACAGGTCAAAACCAGCTCTAAACAAAGTGACCGCTGGGCCCTGATTGGTGCTCTGGCTTTGCGCTTCTTTCGTTTTGACGTGTTACGTTTTTATACACACAGAAATGAAAAGGAACGACAGATTTCTCAAAATGCATTTTCATAAACAAACATTTGAAAACAGAGCAATTAAATAAAAAGCCTGGAGGCGAGGCAGGGTGTGTGGAGTCAGTACAAATCAGAAAATATCATTTCAGTAGATTATGGTTCAGTTATGTTCCCTGACTAAAGGTACTGAGATGCACCCTTGAGTGATGGACTCAGTGATAGTTTCATATTGTTTTATTGGGAGTGTGGCCTCAAAACATTACACAAAATGGTTTTTAGGTCCAATTGTGTATGTTAAGTACATTTTATTTCCAGAAAAGGGGAATTTACTTATTATATTTGTATAGTTTCATGACCAAATGGTTGCCAAATACAACAAAATAAAAAGACCACAGACTAAACATGGTGTGTGGCATCAATACACCTTGAAAAAAATCGGACTGCAATGAAATAAAACAGTTTTAGGGTTCTGGAGTTTTTAACACCTCAGTGTCGCTGCTGGACTGAGAATAGTCCACCAACCCTAAATATCCAATATGAAGGACTAAAGGATGATTCGCTGAAACTGTATAACAGCAGATGAGCTGTCGTCTCTGACTTTACATCTACAAGGTTGACTGACAAGGTAGGACACAGTGTTTAAAAACTCCAGCAGCCCTGCTGTGTCTGATCCACTTGTACTAGCACAACACACACTAACACACCACCACCACCACCACATTAGTGTTACTGCAGTGCTGAGAATGATCCACCACCCAAATAGTACCTGCTCTGTGAGGGTCCATGGGGGTCCAGACCACTGAAGAACAGGGTAATAAAGCATCAGAGAAACAGATGGACTACAGTCTGTAACTGGAGAACTACAAAGTGCACCTGTGGCCCAGTCACATTTTACCCCTTGCCCCTAACCCTTAGCCCTACCCCTCCGTTTTGCGCGTTTAGGTCTATGGGTAGGGTTGTCCCGATTGTTGTTGAGATGGAGGGGTAGGATGAAGTGTTAGGGCTACATGGCCCTTCAAACTGAGATTTTTCAGAGGCGCAGTACAAATAGAAGTGTAATGAGAAAATTTCCAGAATGCTCTGGGCATCATCGGCAGGATGGCCGCACAAGCGACCAAAGACACATAGAAATGTGAGTATTTCTCTGCTAAAAAGCTGCTGTATTATAAGAACCGTTGTAATAGTGCTTTATGGTCATTTCCTTCATAACACGCATAAAAACGCCAGTAATACGCTGATGTCTCGGTCGCTACCTGGCGAAATTGCCCGTTCCACCTTAAATGGTGCAGCAGTTACGTTCTGGTACCCAAGGTTGCTGCACCATTTAAGATGGAATGGGGAAATTCGATCATGAAGCTGGTGATTAAAAAGCTAAGATCAGCTTCACATCACCGAAGAACTCTTGGTGGCGATAATAAATAATTGCCCCCTCTTTGAAGGCGTATGATGCCCTAAATGTATTTAAGCAGTGAGGAGCTGAACTTTCCCCTCTGCTGTCACTGCAGGCTGGCAGGGTCGCCAACAGAGCAGCGCTAGTAGCTGTTAATGAAGTGATGTAGTTTTTGTTTGTGGTTTTTGTTTTATTCGGTGACCGTTTGATTGATTGATGCGTAAAACTGAAGTTGTGAATGAATCGCGTGTATATAGTATGGAGACAAAACAGGAAAACATGTCCTAATTACTTTTTCCGGCTATTTTATGATTCACCTGGCCTGTCAAGCCCAACAAAGTTAGCATGCCTGTTATTCGAACATCCACGGTTTTCCACCTTAGTGACAGCAAGCAATAGTATTGGTTTATTTGAGATCTAACCACTGTTACAAAGACATACCTATGTTTTATCTTTTCAGGGACTCCACAGGAAACCAGACAGGTCATCGGGTTCTGAGCAGCATTTCCTAAAATCCAAAAGTGCTGGAAAAGCACTTTGAGAGTGAGCCATTTGTTTTAAAGCTGCTTCACTGCATACAACCATCTGACAATCGCAAATAGATGCCTAGAGCTCACACAAGTGAGATCACCACAGCTGGAGGTGGCACTTTGGGAATGGCCGGAAAACCTCGTCTCATCTGTTTACGTAAAAGTCGCTGACAACAACTGATGATGTATCCGGTTCTTGAAGGGTTTTCCCATTTCATAGGGGGAAGATTTCAACCAGTACCCCTTGGAGCTCAGTTTCAAAGTGGAGGGTTACACTCAAAAACAAGGGGTAAGGGTAAAAAAAATGGGATTGGGCCTAAATTGTAAGTGGAGCTGATAAAATGGACAGGCAGTGTAGCAACAAGGAGGTGGTCATAATGTTGTGCCAGATCGATGTATATCATTATCAAGAGAACTGTCAACTAACATTGTTGATTTATCAAAAAGATCAATCAAAGATCAAGCAATCCTATTCAATCAAATGATCAGCCAAAAATGAAAGGACAACAAATTTTCTCTTTTTTGCTTGAAAATTCCTTCTATTTGTCCCAGATTTGAACTCCGCTTCTGTTCCCCACATCTAATCATTCTGTATGCACTTACATTATCATGTATCTATAAAAATACATTTTTAATGAAACTGTATTTCGGACGAATCCTCTCACCTGCTTTGTCTTCGTAAACCAGAATAGGCCGCGACACAAATTGCGAGGTATCAGTTGATTTAATTTCCCAGCTGGGAAAGAGAACGAGGGAAAAAGCCTCATTGGTCTACAGGAGAGAGTAATACAGCCTGACCCAGTGGACTCACTTAAAGTTGGAAGCTAAATTAATTGGCATTCTCATAGGCACCAAGCAAGTGGCATCTTCTCCTACCTTATGCCACCCAGGGCCGGCGACATTCTTAGCAACGGCTGACACGAAGGAATTGAAAATATATATGTCCAGAAACGAAGAGCAAATTTGCTTAGTAGCCTGGTTTGGCCACTGAAACTGTTCAACAGTGGCCCTTAGTCACTGTGTATGGTCAGTTCTCTCTAGTTAAGCTGTCATAGTCAGATCTGCCGGAGTCGTTAGCCACACTCTGGAAATGTTTACATTCCCTGTTTATGTACAAACGGATAGAATAAAACTAATTCCATCTCCCTGCTTTCTTTCCGAGTATACAATCACCCATATGTCCAACTGGACACTGAAGGATGACCGACTGCTGAGCCCTACTGCTACCCACTTCAGACCAGCTGCCCATGCCCCAGCTGCCACCACCTGCCTTGGACGAGCTGCCCACCCTACACTGATGTTCTCATAGACTCCTAGTTATTCCTAATACCAATATTACTGCTATTAATATTAGTAGTATAATCACTTGTAGGTAGTTTGACCAGAGGAGGACGGGTCCCCCCTGGTGAGCCTGGTTCCTCTCAAGGTTTCTTCCTCAGCTCTGAGGGAGTTTTTCCTTGCCACTGTTGCCCCTGGCTTGCCCACCAGGGGGTTTCTGTACATTCTTACAGTCCTGTTGAAACTTTGTCTTTTCCGAAATTCTGTAAAGCTGCTTTGTGACAACATCCGTTGTAAAAAGCGCTACAAATAAATTTGATTTGATTTGACTTATATACATTTAACTCGGTTTCATTTTAAGTCCGTCAGTTTCAATTTATTCTTTATGCTACGAATAAACTCACATCTATGTCAAGATGTGGATCTTAACTAGCTCAACTGGGCTTTAACTGTATGTGCTCTGTACCTCATAGTTCCTGTTGCTTGGTTGGACAAGTTTTACAAAAGATAGTTAAAATTTCATGCAACCTAATGAGAAAGTTCAACTTAATTTGTGTCAAAATATTTCATATTTTGACAACAGGCCACTATGAACTTTAGAGTTCCTACATTGCATCAAAGTTTCCAGTTCAAGTTGATACATAACCGGGCTGGATTTGCATTTTGCTGAAGCTAATTGAAACAGCACTAGAAAAATGGCATAAAATTTGTCACTACATTAAAATTAGCTTGTTAAAACAAAAGATCTGTGAGTCAGATGATTTAAAGATTCAGCATTGATTTATACTGGTCTTCTTGTTAGAACCTTTCCATTTTTAGGGATTTTTCCTTTTTTTTTAACTGGAATGAGGTTATCCTAAACTATCCTAAGATATCCTATAATTTGGGAATTATATCTGTTTAAGATGCTTTTAAAATACTTTTAGTTTTTTTTTTTTTCTTTTTTCTTTTTGGTTCAATTTTGTCATCTTTCTTTTTAAGGGTGAGGTTTTATGGGATGTGTATTATAATGAATTAAATTCTCTACATTTAGGCATTTTGACAGAAACTGAACATGGAAAGGTGAAATGAGTTGTAAATATACAACCTCCAAAAAATGTTGTCTCAAGTTTTTTAAATGTGCCGCTGGCATTACATTCAAAGAACAATGACATTTATCAATTTTTAGATATGTTGTCATCATCAGTGGGCACTTGCTTCTGATGTCCAACTGAAGCTGATTCATGCGATAGGTTTTTAGCACGACTTTGATGTCTATAACAGGCTCTCTAGCACCACTGCCATGCCATATTTTTCTCTTTTCTACTAATTTTGCAAAATGTGACAAAGATTTCAAGTTTCAAAAGAGTTGTACATTATTGTAGGTTGTGTTTAATAACTTAATCGGTTTTACATAGTTGTCCCAGGTGGTTGCTAGGGCTTGACAGTTGGTAGATCATTATTAGGGTACTGCTAGTGCCTGCTAAGGTGCTGCTAAACAGTTGTCAAGGCATCCTAAGTGAATATTAAGGTATTACAAAGTGTTTGCTATTTTATCCAGAATGTTTCTAGGCCATTGCTTATGTGTGTGCATATCTGTATGCTAGTATGTTACACTGCATCTGAGATCCTGAAAAGTGTGGCGACTCTAAAATGAAATTTGTAGGCTGTGAAATGTTCTATTTCATGCATGAATAATGAAAGAAGAATAAGAATAACAGTAAGTTATCTTTGCCTCACCAACTTAAGAAGCAATAGGAATAATTGGAAATGAAGCAGGCTGAAACTCGGAAAAAGCTCACCAGAATATTCATCTAAATGTTAGTCCACCGGAATACTTAACTAGATTTTAATCTATGGAGTCTGTTGTAATCAAATACGTTTTAAACTACTGACTCTGTTGATTAAGATACAACAGAGCAATCTACCTCTTTATTGGCACATGTAGCACACTCCTGCTCAGCGCTTTAGAGAAGTACTTACACACACTCTGAGATAATGACTGCTTAGAGGTTCCATTTTATATCAGACCTTTTACAGGTACCTGAAAAGCTTTTTGGTACTTTAACATGGCAGAGACTTTTCTTAAGACACGAATATATTTACTGGACACTTTATTAAAAACTCTTCCATTGTTCGCGTACAGTCAGCTGACATACAGTTTGTGTTAGTCATCCTCTAGTCCTTCATCAGTGATCGTTTTCTGACCTCATAGGGGCTCTTGGCCTGATTTATTTAGGTAGTGGACAACTCTCAACCTAGCAGGTGAAAATGGTCAGCATGAAGGTAATATCTGGTCAACAGTGAACAGAAAATGGGTTGAATTAGATAGAGGTAGATAAGTCACCCAGAGAAGAAATTAGTCACCTTGCATGTTTAAGGTAGTGGTACCTTCAGGATGATCTGAAATACCTGCGGAGTGTGTGACAGGATTCATGGATTGAGAAGAGGTGGTACAATGCAGTGAATGACTCGTTTGATATTTGGAAAATGGGTCATAAAGCAGATGTTAAAGACTGGCAAAAGGGGTGATTGCATTTAGGTGTGCCATAGTGTGAAGTAACTGAATTTGAAGGTGGATCGAAGTGTACAGCCATACGGGTCTACCAGCAATGGCAGAAGTCCTAGTTTACAGGAAATTCTTGTCAGAATTGTGGGCAAAAGATGAAACTGAGAGATAGGGCCCACCAGCATCTTTCATAGCTGTGAATAAATACCACTTTCCTGCAGTGTTCTTTCAGTAATTGATTATGAAAGTGATTCTGGAAGTGATTCATTTTTTATTCACAAGTTCCTCAGTAAAAAAAAAAAAATTGTCACCAATCATCATGCAAGGTGACCATTTTTTTTGTCTGGGGAGCTTATGTTTATACACTGTCCAGCAACACAAGCTACGGTCTGCAGTTGCATGCCTGTATAGCAAATCTATAAGGCAGGTTGAACTCATGAGTGGCTCATGATGTGGCCAGCCAGGATTAGTACAAGGTAGGGGGTTCCTAGAGAATTAGACAGTGATTGAATATTGACTGAAATGGGGCTAAAAGTAAAAGCGAAGCAAAACAGTCTGAAGATCCTTGAAGAAACTTGAACAGTTAATTTGATTCTCTATGTGAGCTGCAAATGTCCTTCTAGCAACGGCCTCTGGTCAAATATTCTAGCTTTGATGTCCAGCCCTGTGAATATTTATCGTACAGACTCATCCTCATCTATCCACCTTTGGAATGACTTCCTTTTTCATACCTTGCTGAAAGCATCAACGCTCATAATCCGTACTTTACAATTTCCCAATCAATGTTGTGATCAAACATATGGATTCCTAGCCTGGTTAAAGAAGATACCCTTGAGAGTCTGTGTTGTAAATATATTTTGGGTCACATTTTATTTTTAGTTCAGCCAGAAAAGTGTGTTAAATTAAAGTTGGTTAAAGTGAAATAACAATTCCGATAAGTAAAAGCCTTCCTCAATACAAATGTCATCCACACTACAAATCAAACTATGGTTTGTTCCGTCTTTCCTGGATGCCTGACAGATTTCAAATAGGACTTCAGATTTAGGATGCTCAAAATACTAGCTAGCATGACCAAAATCTAAAATCTGTCCACAAACCAAAGAGATAAAACAGCATGTATCATTTCATTCAAATGAAGACGTGACCACATCAGGACACGAGGGCCTTTGGTTGCTCCTGGCAACAGAGTTCTCAGCTTGATGCCTGCTTTGTTTCTTTGGAATAACAACCGAATCCCTGTGTCTTCCGGCACCGCTAACAAATCTTGCGGTGCGGAAGAGCTCCAGAGATGCCTTACTGCCGGGCTGAAGCTTCTCACGTTGTCCGGACTGTCAAGATAAGACCTTCTGTTCTCTCTCTCTCTCTCTGTTTCATTCTCTCTCTCTTTCTCTCTCTCTCTCTCTTTCCCTGTCTCTCTCATCCCCCCTCCACCTCTCTGTTTCTGGATGTAATTTTACTTGCTGTTATCCCAAAGTCAGCAGCCACTGTCAGCAACTGTGGTTTTGAGCGAACTGATAACTGCCCGTGTTTGCTCTAGCCACAACTCTGACAAAAGAACACCAATGAGATTACCTTCCCTGATTACTGGCTTCAGAGAACAAAGTCGTCTGATAATCACGTTACAGTAAAAAGCTTCCTGACAGCCATAGCATGCAATCCTTCAGTGCTACTATAAGCTAATGGGATGTCAAGGCTATGTTTACTTATTATGTCTCCCTGCCACAAAAGCAATTTGTCCACATCTTCTGAACTTTCTCCTCTGTGCATCTGTTTGCTATTCTGACATGTCTGCATTTTTGGCACACCTCTGTTTCTCGCCTGTAGCCATGGTTAATTACTCGAAAGTTTCACACATCTGCCAGAGCTTTCAGATCCAGATGCTGTCCCGAGGATTTGATCAGGAAATATTTATAACCTGCTGTGTCAGACCACGCTGGCAAATTAAGGCAATTCCTCAGGCGTCCGTCTGAAAACAGATGCTACATCATCAAATAGCCAACACTGTGCCAGTCCCCGAAGAGTGCAACTCATTTCTTCTCTCACTTTACTGAGAAGACGAAAGATGTGTCTGTGTTAGACAGCCAATCCATTGACACTGCTCAAGAGTGCATTCAAGGGTCAGGGACTTATTCGGGTTAAATTGTTTATTTTTTGCCTGAAAACACAGGCAGCTAAATTATGCTTGAGAAAGGCATTTATCTAAAAACGGCGTAAAAGTGCTTCTTTTGGAGTTCTGCAAGGTTCCGTTATAGGGTTACTGTTTTTCTCACTGTATATCATACCTCTGGGAGATTGCTGATTTTGAGATTTTGCTTATATGTCCATTTCAGGAAAGATGAGACAACAGGCTGAACATTTGTGTCAGATATTTCTCAGTGCAAGTCAGCTTACTCTGGACAAAACCAAGATATTTGATACATTACAGAAAAAGTAGAGGCCTATTTCTGTAATGCTTCTACATTGACAATATGAATAGTTAACAATGCATTATAAGTACTGCTCATAACAAATTATAAGAGCAGACAGAGTAAGTTGCATTTGTCTGCTCTAAGTAAAGTGAAGGATACAGTATTAAAGCCTTCTCCAGTGTTAAGAAGGCATCACTTTGAATTACATGCTTCAAATGTCAGATTTAAACTAGTCCTGCCATCAGTGTTTTAACCAATGTGGAAAAGTCAATGTACACCACCGTTAGCCTGGCACTAACTTAACATTGCATATTCAATAGAATGCTAGCAGAAATTAGCATTACTGTACTGTAGTGTGTAGAGTGACGGCTTCCAGCGCTTTACATTAGAAATCGTGAGAGAATGACAGCATTCTACTATCGCACCTCTCCCTTTTGATGCCTTCACTCCACGGTGACTTCATGCTCAGCATGATGCTAGAGGGGTTTTCAGGGGAGGGGCTGATGGGGACTTGGTTTGCTGTGATGTAATGTGTTTAAAGTGAGATGCTGGTTAGGAAAAGCACTTTGTAGCAGTAATTCTAGGCTGAATAGCCTGGTTTGAGCATCTGAATCTTCAGGACTGAAGCTCCAAAGATGCAGCTCTGGCAGAACCAGTGCTGAGAAATAAAATACTGGGATCTCAGGGTGTAAATAAACTCTGTATTTGTCTTTACTTTGCGCTCTCAAGCTGGGACTGACTTCTTCGGTGCTGACAATATAACATGATATTAACATTACTTATAATGCTTTATATTTCATAATGCATAATAAACATGCTGTTCTCTAAGCATCTATATACATATTCATAAACTGTCATAATGCATCCATAAGGCATTCCAAACATTATAAACAGGACCATAAAAATGTATAAAAGTGAGTTTTATAGCCAGATCATATTATGCAAAATGAATTGGTAACATAATGCATTATAAGAAGTGTTTATAACACTATATTGCCAGGGCCAGCTTTCAGAGTGCAAATAAGTGTATTAATAAGTGCCATGATACTTCCAACATGTTGTTATGGCTGCACCTTCAGGGCTTTAATCCTGAATGTTCAGCCCCAAACACATTGTGCAGCCCAAAGTTTCCTTAACCACTGCTCCATCTTTAAAGTACTCATCAGGTTCCCCCCCGAAACCCCCTCTGACCTCACACTGAGCATGAAGTTACTATCGAGGGAAGTCGTGGCCAGTTGGTCATGTGCTACCATTGTAATTTTCTCCCTCACTAGGTTTAACCGTGAGAAATCATCACTTTGTAGCATTACTACACTACAGTAATACTTATTTCTGCTAACATTGTATTGGATATGCAGAGTTAAGACAGCAGGAAGGAACGGTGGTGTACATTGACTTTCCCATTTTGGGTAAAATACTGCTGAGGGCACCACTTGTTTAAAATCTGAAGCCTCACTGTCAATATTGGAGGAGGCTTTAGTACAGTATGCCTCACTTTACAAATACAGTACAGTTGACAAATACAACTCACAAGCTTTTGTATTATCTTTTGAACACTATTTATAATGCATTATGTTACCATTTCATTATGCGTAATAAGCGAGACTATACTGTGTGATGCATTTTTTAAATAAAGAATTCTATGTTTATGATGTCTTAGGAATGCATTATTAAGTGTTTTTAAGTGTGTTCCAAGCTTTTCTATCATTCATAGAAATTTCTCCCCATATCTTTTAAAATGTTGGGTTTATTTAAAATTTCAAATTCATATTTTTTCTTTCTTTTTTTTTTGTATTTTTACATTATTTTATGTGATTTAGTTCACTTTTAATGTTATCAACATTGAAGGACTTTAGTACAGTATGTTTCACTTTACTTACAGCTGATAAATACAACTTACAAGATCTTGAACTATGTTAGCAATTAATAATTCATAATAAACATGACTGACGTGCGATGGATTTTCAGAAATAATTATAGTCATGTTGATGATGCCTTATGCATTATAATGTGTATAATGCTCAAGGTTCTTATAGACATAACATTCAGAGAAAAGTGTTACTCGTAACTTTTCAAAGTGTGCTTTAATTTAAAATTAGAATTCACTTTTTTTTGGGGGGTCAATTCATTTCAGGTTATGTTTTTGCTTTTGTTTGAAAAATAAGACCAAACGACCAGGTAGAAAACAGATTAGCCAGAAAATGCTTTTTGAATGAGACTCATTGGTGCTAAACTTCAGTTACTCACTACAACCTTCTTATGGCATTTTATCTACATTTTACTCACCGTTAGCTTCTGTTATCTGCAGATCTATAGGTACAAGTTGAATTCTAACCGTTAGCCTTCAGCCCTTTACTACTTTCTGCTGCACTCAGCCTTTGGCACTTTGCTGCAGACACAGCTCAAAAGTTTTAATTAGGGCTTCATTTTAGTCGTGTTAAAGATTTTCTTTCTCATACCTGCAAATGTCCAGTTACTTATGAGCAATTTAATCCTGCTAACAAAGTGAGCTAACAAAAAAAGCACTGACTAAACTGAGCTAGATTTAGCACTGTTACAGTGGGGATCTTTATACTATGTTTAAATGCCCAAATTAGCCAGCATGTAGAGGAGGCAGCTTGAGGCGGTGGCACTTCCTCCTTGTGGCACAGTCTAATTGGCATTGGGTTACATGGGCTTAGCAAGCATTGGTATATTGGTGGCTTTAGCGCTAAAGAGATCATGATGGTGCCACTTTTTTTTGTCCTGGTGCTTTCCTTCGAGACCAAGACAGCCCAAGTTTAGCCTGAACCATATAATAAGGCCCTAAATATCCCTAAGGTTTGCCCTAATGAGGGGAGACTAATGGCAGATGGGCAAATTCAAGGAAGGAAATTGAACCCTGGGGTAATGGATGACCTGCCTGTCCAGATTTGCCAAGGGTATTTTTCACTATGTTAAACCACTGCCATGTCTAATGTGAGATTCAATTGGCCGTGCTCTTGCTCACCCATGCTATTCCTCATGTCTTGTGAAGTCAGTTGTTGACCAATGATGGAACAAGTACTCAAGTAAAAGTGTGATTTTTCTGCAGTTTGCTTCTGGGTTGGAAATGCATAGTTGTGGTTTACACTTAGAAGACAACAGTTGTTGCAGGTACATAGTTTATTACTCAACATTAACACAACGAGTCACATTTCCATTCAATTAAATTTTAAATCAGCAGCTTTGAGTTGGCAACTTTTTTTGGCTTGGTTATACGGTGTTGCTAGAAAGTTATGAATCCCAAAAATGTGATCAGGTCTTCAACTAAGTCATAACAGAGGATGAAGAGAATCCAATAAAAAAAAACACAAATGAATGAAACACAAACAACTGTGAGCCATCAACAAACAATAAAGGCGACGTTTACACAGCAGGTAAACGTGGCCCAAATCCAATCTTTCTCCTCATATGTGACATAGATGTGTAGATAGATAGATAGATAGATAGATAGATAGACAGATAGACAGATAGATAGATAGATAGATAGATAGATAGATAGATAGATAGATAGATAGATAGATAGATAGATAGATACTTTATTTATCCTGAAGGAAATTTAGCAGCCATTAGCAGACACACAACACTATGCAGTAAACGTAAACGGGTGTAGACATATAACAAGAATAAATAAACCAGATCCTATATATATATATATATATATATATATATATATATATATATATATATATATACATACAAAAAAAATACAACAGTCTGTGATATCTCTAACCTGAGATGAGAAATGCAGTGTAATAATGACTGTACAAAAATACAAGGCTGAGCCATAAAAAAATAATATCAAGTTCAGCTCAGTTTTGTCAAATTTTGCTAGATCAATGTTTTGGTCCAGCCAATCTGTAAAGCACCTTAAAGCCCACTTTGTTTGATGAATGGTATTCTGTGCACTTCTGGCTTTTTCCAGGTTGTTTAGCCATTCTGTCACAGCTGCTGACTGAAAAGATGCTCAGTGGTAATAACACTTTCTGAATTTAGTGTATTCTCATCTTCAGAGTCTGACCAAATCAGCTGTTACTCAAATGTGATCTTAAAAGTATCCATTTTCTGTTTCTGTGCAAAGTAAGAAGTAAAAATGTTCAAATGGCTGCAGCGTCTCCTACAGCTGTCAAAGTCGTTGCTTAGCAACGGCATCTCAATGGAGTGATATGATGTTAGTGAAAAAAGGTGCTGTTAAGGCAAAAAGACATCACAGTTAGAATGCTTCTCAAGCAATCAGCTTGCGTGGCCAGAACTTACTGCTGTATACCTTCTAACAGAACATCTTTGCATTCCGTCATTTTGGTTGGCTTTGTTGCATCAAGAACTGTCACAATGGTTCTTTTAATTGATGTTTGAACTTAGGCTTGTAGACTGGCTGGCGTTGGCATGTTGCTGCAAAAATCCCCTTCTGCTGAGCTTCAGTTCATGGATGGATGACCTGATATTCACCTAAGAAATTTCCTAATACAGTCTGGAATACATAGGGCTGTCAAATGATGGCAAGCTGTCCTTATCCAATAGCAGCAGATATAGTTCCAAAGCATGGTACTCCCACCACCATGTTTCACAGGATGAGGTCCTTGTGCTGGATATGTTTCAGTTTTCAATGTTTCTCTTAAAAAAGCCATTAAGTTCTATTTCTGCCTCATCTGTCAACATAATTCTTTCTCCATACACGCTATTTTTGTTTAATGTTTGCTTAGTGAGGGACTCGTCAACACTGACATCAGCCAGTAAAAAAAGAGGCACTCAGACGTTTAGATATTACCCTTCTTCTGCTCATTGTGATCTCCAAGAATATTCTCTCTTGCTCTTGAAGCTCTCGCAGTGATTTTTGTTGAACAAACATTCGTGTGGAGGGTAAAAATGTTACTGAATGTTCTTCATTTCTTCTTCATGCACCCTCTACATGACAGAGACTAGTGAAGCTGTGGATCGTGTTCCAGCCTGATGAACACTGACAGCTGTTTTGCTGAGATCCTCAGAAATCTCTTTCAACTGAGGCATACCATGTGCTCACAAATATGTGTATTGAAGGCCAGGCTTTAATAGTGCTGACTCAGATGACCACCCACACTCAGTCTTGATGGTCATCCAATTGATTGAAATTCCTGAACCTTATTTTCCCCTATATTGAAGTGATTATGATAAAGTTTCAATTTGCCAAAGAAAGACATGTTGCACCACAAAACATACATGTGACAACTTTTTTTTGGTTTGGATTTTGGTAGAAATCATAGAAGCATGGAATGTCAAATTCATTTTACTTTCACTTGAAAAACAGAAACGTTCTGTTTTTTTTTGCATTCCGTCTTTAATTTTGTAACATTCGTAACTTTTATTCAAATATTTGATGCCTTGAATTTAAAATAAAAGGGTCACCAAAGTTTCTTAATGGTTGAAATATGTTTTTTTGCTGGAGGGTGTCATTCAATGTTGGATCATGCTGCTCAATAAATAAATAAAATGGTACATACTTGTTTGTTTTATTTGTTCTATTGGGTTCTATGTTCTATTCTTACCATTGAAATGAAGATCTGATCAAATTTGAGATCAGATTTATTGAGAGAATTCTAAAGATTGTTTTTTTTTTCCTTTATACAAACCAAGACGGTGAGAACAACATCTTTTTTCCCCTCATGCTATGTGAAGCAACCTTGGGTTTGTGAAAGGTGCTATATAAATGTAACATTATTATTATTATTATTATTATTATTATTATTATTATTATTTCTCAGCTTACTCCAGTGAACTAAAAATGAGAAATCGTTAGTTCTAGTGGTCACATGTGGTCAAAGAACAGGACCCATTTGAAATAAAAGCTGTTGTGACCATCCCAGCTAGGTCCAGGCTTAGATCGCTCAGCTTGAGTGCACGAACCACACAAGCTTGAACGTGCTCTGCACACACTCCTTACCTCCTACTCAACCACGGCTTACATAACGAGGAAAAAAACCAATGAAATCTGGCTAAACTTGCAGACGCGGCCCGAGTCTTAAATCAACATCAACGCTATGGGAAGGAAATGGATCTTTTATCAAATAAGCAGCAGTTCATCGCCTATCGCTTCCACTCCGCTGTTCCTTAGTGGGAGATGAAGGGCTGGAGAGGAAGGAGGGAACTCAATGTTCTTCCACGAGAGGAACAGGTCAAGGAGGTCTCCGTTCCACTTATGTCGGCATGTGACGCCGAATAAATTGGGCAGGCTACGGGGAGGAGAAAAAGCGGAGATAACTTTGCTGGGTGGCTCCGAGGGGTCAGCAAACCATCCCCCACCAACCACATACCCCACCCCCACCTCCCGGATGGAGGAGTTTGGATTGGTTGTGTTTTTGTCGCAGTGTTGCATAGCACACCTGTTACTACTGGCAGAAAATTACTCTGTGATCTGCTTTGTTTTGTTTTTTGCAGAACAAATAGCTTTCCATCCAGGCATGATTCATTCGTCTTCCGGGGTGCATGTGGCAATCTTTTTTTGCCGAGCTCTGACTGAACACATATTAATGCTTTCATTTTAAATTCTTTTCTGAGCTGATTTTTCTTTCATTTGTTTGACTGAACACCGTGCTCTGATGAAAGTCTACTTTGGGGCTGAAATGCAATCTACAGCTTGGGACAGAACTTTGTTCTATATCATAACTTACAAACACAACGTACTGCCTCTAGAGGAGAGATAGAAAGTACTTTGGTCGAGTTTTTGCAAAGAATTAAGGCGTAGTAACTTTACTTTCACTCGAGATTATTTTAATCTCATTAAATGCCCATTCAGTGGTCATTCTGTTTCAAAAACTACTAGACATACATCCACCGAAAGCAGAACAAACCAACAAAAAAATAAAAACAAAGTGTAGCTGGTTTGCCAACTAATCCTAGCTGTCTTTTGTACTTGTGTAACATTTCGACAAAGAAAGCTCCTTGTTCAACTTTAGACTATTGCTTACACGGCACACTGTGAAAATAATAAAAACACTGTCTTTTTAGAGGTCATTTATTAAGATTAAGTGACCCTTATTAGTCCCACAACGGGGAAATTTCACCTCCGTGTTTAACCCACCACATACACTCTAGTGAGCACACACACACTAGGGGGCAGTGAGCACACTTGTCCGGAGCGGTGGGCAGCCCAATCCGCAGAGCCCGGGGAGCAGTTGGGGGTTAGGTGTCTTGCTCAAGGACACCTCAGTCACGTGCTGTCAGCTCTAGGGATCGAACCGGCGACCTTCCGGTCACGAGGCTGGGTCCCTAACCTCCAGCCCATGACTGCCCCAAAGTACAATGAAAATACAGTTGCAACTAAATATAACAAAAACAGGAATTTCCCTTTTTGCATTGCACTCTAATTTTGTAATTCCCAAACAAACAAATTTCCACTTGCAGCTATATTTTCATTGTACTTATATCATCTTCTTTTTACTGTGGTGATAAATCAAATATGTTGTTAATAACATAGTAAATGTATGATATGTTAAGTACAGTATGAAATTAGATACGAGCACCTGAGCCGAGAGGGAACAAGAGCTCGCAGCTCCACCTCCTCGTCACCACCCCCAGCTGGCGGCTCGAGGCTCAGTCCTTGCCCTCGTGCCTCTTGTTGCAGGCGCCAACATCATCCTCGTCCTTCTCCCGTCGTTACTCGGAGCTTGGGCTTTGCGCTCCATCCCCTACCACTCACGGCTCTCTGGGTCCCACCTTCCTGCCGGCTCTCGCAACCGTCATTGTCAGGGCTCGCTACAATTACCTATCCTTTACTCATGAGATACTTTTAATTTAGCTTGCAGCGTTAACTGTTGATCAGTGGCAGCATGTGCTAGAGTTTCCCATCAGTGTTGACTATGAATTAGACATAGCTAATGGTGACAAGCCAGCCATGATAACTAACATTGAATACACACATGCGCACAGCTTCTAATCCGCTTATCCTTCTGGGTCATGGGGGGAGCTGGAGCCTATCCCAGCAGTCATTGAGTGGAAGGCAGGATACACCCTGGACAGGTCACCATCCCATCTCAGTGCAGAGAGACATAGACATTCACATACAGGGGCAATTTAGCATCTCCAATTGTCTGTGGGCAGAAACCAGAGCACCCAGAGGAAACGCACACAGGCACAGGGAGAACATGGTCCACACAGAGAGGACCCCAGTCGTCCGGCTAAGGAATGGATCCCAGGGCCTTTTCGATGTGAGGCGACAGCGCTACTCGCTGAATTAGCACCGTGCCGCCCTAACATTTGACATTTATTGTTAAAATAATAGAATGCTTTATAAAACTCAGCTCATTGCGTCATGTGGGCTACTGTTTCTGTTTTTGTTTACATTGTGATGTCATTATGCTACATTTCATTCTTTGGTAGAATTTTGTTTTTTATTGTCATAATTCTGGCTTTTAATAGAAAGTTATCAATACCCTGTACTGCTGTGACAAAAATGAACAGGTGGTCACTAAATATGCTCCCCATTGGCTAATCTTCTGAGGTTTTGCCTTTCTGTTATGGTATAATTTTTTTAAATCCAAGTGATCCCTCACATAAATGATTGATTATTTGCAAATGATTGTATTTTTTGTTAATACCACTAAATGCATCATCGATATTGGCCTTTATAATTATTTAACAGATATTAATATTATTAATATTAACATAAGAATATTATAATAATATTATTAATAATATTTGTTTGTATATATATATATATATATATATATATATAAAACCTTCTTCCTCTCCTCAAGGAAGCCCAGTATTTAAAAATGTAGTTAAAAAGCAGTTAAAATGTAGTTAAAAAGCAGCTCCTGGTTTGACCAATCAGTGCTCAGTAAATTGAGCTCATGATGTAATTGATGATATTAATGAGTCTCTGTGGCGGCTGTGAAGGTGTCATGGAAAAAAATGGAAAAATGGAAATTCTTGTCACTTTTTATTGTTTTTATGTTTATGTTATCACATAAGCTGAATTAGCTATATAAAACTAACATCCACAGAAAGCTACTATGATAGCACTGGTAATAAATAAATCCAGTGATAATTCATAACCTTAAGTTTTAACTATGGTAGCAGTAGGACAGAGTGGGACACAAGCAGAAAGACTTAAAATTTTTGGACAAAAAAAATGTTTAAACTATTTGAGAAAGCTTGTTTTTAAACACAATATTTCTGCTTAAAATGAAAATGCAATCTTTGTTACCAGCACACATTCGTTCTGAGTATTTAAGCCAAAAATGCAGCTGTGACTGAGGGGATACTTGGAACAGTTGCTAGGAAACTCTGATGAAAACACTGATTTCAGAACATTTCTATGTTGTTTGAACCAAATGAGCTTTCCAAACTAAATATATCAATATAAATGCATCAAAACAATTATGCCTTATGAAAACAGGCGACCATCTCTCAAATATCTTATCTTACAAAGCAGAATAATATAATAAATGAAACATGTTTTACTTAGGTTATATAGAATAGGATGTTTTTAAGTGTTTCTATGCTTCAAAATAGTGTTCTACTACTACCGATAGTGAGATTAAAATGATATAGGAGTGAATTGAGTTCAGTAGACATTTATGATGAAAAAAAGTTGCTTTTATGGTACAAGAAGAGCCTTTAGACACAAAAGGGGAATTGCTGGCCAGATGGCTGCCATAATTCATAGATGATGTTGCTATGGGAATTTGAGACAGTGATCAGAAGCAAATTCTACTTGGGCCTATTTAGCTTTGCAAACAAGCCATGTTACATTTTTATCCTGCAGGAGTGAGAACCCATAAACGCTTTGGAGCATCTATCCTTACCGTCTCACACATGATGAAGCCACTTTATTGAAGTTCTCTGATAAATAGGGTTTTATTGGGTTACACAGGAGCCCAGAATGAAACTCTTAGCAATTATCCCCGATACTCCAATTTATTTCAGAGTCAAATCATTTCTCCATACTCTGATTCTGGTGGCCTCATCAGCATATTGGGTACTCTTGGCAAAATGGATTTGGCTGGAAGACTAATAAAGTCGAAATCAAATAAACCACTCTGAGGATGTGTAAACCCCCCCCCTCAGTGGGGCTGCTTGGCCCAAATTTCCATAATGACTCTGCAGCAGTGCAATTCCAATACAGCCTTAAATAGACTAACTGCAACAATACATTTTGGTAAAGCCTGGAAGAAGACTGCTTTATAAACAACCCCCCAAGTTGTCCTGTCCTATTCACTTATTCTCCTTCCTTAAGGAACCCAGCAATAATCTAAATTAAAATGACAAAATGTTTTGACTTATTTCAAATCTAGCCGCTGTCTGAAATGCTGTGTCACAATATTGAGCTTAATTTCACAAATGGTCATTCTTTTCAGAGTATAAACCAATGTTTTGAGGTATATAGTCATTATGTTGAAAGAGCAAGTCATTATTTCAGGATACGAAGATATTGTTTCAGGCAGGACATGTTGTTGGCTAGAGATGTTTCCAAGGATATTATGTAAGACAATTTTCCTGCATAACGAAGGAGACACATGATTGAAATGATTAAAAGCTGCAAAGAAAATGAAGCTCCTAACAACCACCTGTGATACCTGGTAGACCCCCAAAACAGCCCCCATCAGATAAACAGCACTTAAAGCTTTCATCTTTGAGAGAGAGGAGAAGATCAAGCTGCTTCAGATGTGAAAACATTGTTTCTGTCCATCCTTCCACTGTGAGGAGACGCTATATGGGTCTGAAAGGACGTGTAGCTGTTCAAGAAGAACCTCACTGAGAAAAAGAGACGGACACATCAAACAAAGAAGCTGAACAATGGACTGACCACCCCAGAGTCCAGACCTTAACATCAGTTAATGTGTTTGGGATTACTTGGATAGTGAGGAGACCAGCTTCTAAGAATGAACTTTGGAGGTGTGGAGAAATACAGCTTTCTTGTAAAATTGGATAAATAATGAAAAAAAAAGATTATTTGTTGTTTCCTTTTAAATCCATGTTATCTGCTTTTTCACCAACACTGAAAGGATAAATGATGGGTGGTCTCTGACATTTCCACTATATTGTAGCTGTAAAATGGTCAAATAAACTTGCTTAATGGCAAATTTCTCTTTATTTTTATCTATTTTCAGTATATATATATATATATATATATATATATATATGGTATTGGAGTGTTTTGGTAACATATACATATTCTGCGCTCTACAAAAGTCTAGTAAAGGGAAGATAAGTGTGAAATATTAGCAAGAGTTTTGCTGTGAGTTTCACCTTGGCAGTTATTCATCTTTGTATCATAAAAGACTTTTTGGTGAGTGCTCAAAACTGACTGTCATTCCAGCGTGAAGTTGCCTAGAGCCCATATTTATGCCTGAGACTGAATTATACCTTCGGATGTGCATTCTCCTTCATTGGAAATAATGACCACTTGCTCTCTGAATAATCTTTTTAAGTAAGTTGTAAGGTGCGGCTGTAGAATGCTGACAGGCCAGGCTAATGATGGAGTTCATCAGTTCATGCAATCAACCATCCAGTGCAGCTTTTCACACTGTCAAAATTCAACTTGATTAATAACACAAAGTTCTATAAAGCATAACCACACAAGTGTGCTCACTGGCGTCAGGGCAATCAATATCACAATTCAAAAGCACAAAAAGTTATTTGCCCACTCCATACACAGTTCTGAAACCCATATCTCATTCCAAACAACACACATACACACACACACACACACACACACATATATATGTATATATATATATATATATATATATATATATATATATATATATATATATATATATATATATACACATGTATAAAACTTCTTTACCCTCTCTGTCTCTCCAACACAGCTTTGCTTTGCTTTTATTTTATTTTAAAAATGATGACAAAAGTCTTGACAAGCTTCCGCGGCCACGTCCTCTCGCCCAGGACATCAATCAATGCCTGCTCACCTCCGGCACTTGTTCACACTCATTTTCACTCATTGTTCAGCTTCAGAGAAATATCAAGTCACCTCATTGTGCTCCAGCAGCAGCTGCTCAGAACCATTTCTGATGTTGAGTGTATTTTCTACAGAGGAAATGAACAGAAATGACTTGTATTAACATGAAATATGACATGTTATGTCAAAAAGATTGAAGATTTCTGGAATGTAATTCTTCTGAGAATTCAGACCATTATTTTGAGATATACAGCCATTACTTTGACATTGCAAGTCATTTTTTCAGGAAACTTATATATTGTTTTTACACAGTAGGCCTGTATTGTAAGGGCCCAGCCTGCACCACTGGCCACAAGCAGAGGGCGACAGCGGCAAGGTGTTATAAGTTCAGGGACCTCCAATTCCCAAAAGCCCTTGGGCTGATTAGGCCCAACCTGGCACACCTGTGGGCTCCTCTGCTTAACGCTGGGGCAAACAACAGCCTTTTGTCACACCTTTGTAGAGATGTAACCAGCATGATGCTTAGCCCAAGTGGGTATTTAAACAGAAAATAAAGGAAAAGTAAAAAAAAAGAAAAGAAAAGAAAAGAGGGCTGAAAAAACACGAGAAACTACCCCAAAACTACTTAAAAACCAAAAAGCAGTCTTGAGCAAGGAATAACTCCAAACCGTACAAAGAGGGTTTGCTCCACAAAGAGCAAATATGTGAAACATAAAGACAAAGTTTACTTTCCTCTCACGATCACAGAGGAAGGGTTTATTTTTTCTGAATATCTTTTATTTCACTTTTTATCTCAGCTTAAGTTTGTGTACCCTGCTTTCAGCATCCCCTTTGTTTGCCTTTTTCCTGCCATTTTTTTTTAATTTCCCATTCATTGAGCTGTTTTTCCTGTTTTCACCTGTGCGTCCCGATGACACAGCAGTAACTCCTCGGGCCACCAGTCAGTACATCGGTGGCTCTGCGCATCCTCAGCTCCAACACGCACAACCACCAAATTTGCACTATATCACCTCAACAAATGAACTTAAAACCATTTTTCACGGGATTTGTCATGAACTGCTTCACACAAGGGGCAGGAGTCAAGTGCAAGTTTAATTCCAATGCAATGCAAAGTAGGTAATAACAAGCAGAGCGTCAGAAATCCTGAAAAGCAGGCCACAGAAAGCAGACAAATCCAAAGGGGGGCATATCCAAAAGAGTAGTCAATAACAAACCAAAAGGCGAGGTCAAATCAGAAACATAAACCAAATCAGAAACATAAACCAAATCAGAAACATAAACGCTCAGACTTGTGGAAACACCAAACAAGACTTTGCAAAGAACATGTATGCAAATGCAGGGTAGGTATATATATATATATATATATATATATATATATACAAAATGGCCAACATAAAAAGGTCAAAGGATCAAGAGATAACTAGTATTCTGGAGACAGTGACCTCCAGTGGTGGGGAGGAGAATGGCAGGCGGCAGATGTGACAGTTTTTCCTCTATGCACTTGGGTCCACCTCCCTGTCCTCCCATAACATGTATTTGGAAAAAAATAAGTTGATACTTGAAAAAATGTCATAATTAGACATAATCCTGAGAAAGATTGACAATATATTGAGAAATCATGAGTAAAAAAGTTTGTTAATTTACTGATTACATTTTAGATCTTTTGACATAGTAAGGCCATATTTGGGGTAAAGAGTCGATATTTTAAAAAATAAAATGGCATCATTTCAACAAAATAAATAAAAAATAGTGAAAGTCATTGTGAAACAATAAATAACGCCTCAATGGGCTCCTGTGCTGAGCGTTCAATTAACACTCAAATTATATCACTTTAAGTGCTATCATTTCTACTGCAGGCATATTTAAGCACAGTGTTAGAGGAAATTGTCTACTGTACTATTTTTATATGTAAGCACTGTGCCGGTGAGTCAGTTCTATTGTCTTCTGAGCACTGTAGGGAACACTGCAACTCAGATAAATCCCAATAAATCGGATCCTGTAATGATTTACGCTCATTAGTCGGCTTCTTGTTATGCACATTAGCCTCATGGCCAGATTGCAAAACTAAAGTTAAACTTCAGACACCAAAAGTGTCTTGAGTGATTGACCACATTTGGGATAACTGGAGAAACTGTGTAAATGTTATAATGATTTTTATTATTATTATTGTTATTATTTTGAGTTTTTTTTTTTTCCCATGGAAACACAGAGTTCAACTTTACTACATCAGTTGACAAAACAGCACATTAAATCAACCATATCCAGTTTTGCGCAAATGGCTTCCCAGCTCTCCCATCTACAAGCCTGAGCCCTGGTCCATGCAGGGGTGACTGAACATACATACACAGAAACCATTTGCAGACCCTGCTTCAAATGGGCCCCAGCCCAGAACCTACAGACCCACCTTTCATTTTCCATTTCAATCAGCAAATGCAGTCATTACCCCACCCCATTTACTGCTGCATTATGTTGACAAAATAGCCCATTACTGCCATAAGTTTGAGGAAAGCAACAGGACTTTTTGCCTGATTTAATTCGAGGCTTCAGCCAGAGCTGGAATTATGACTCCAGAAATGTTGCTGCAGGCTTCATTTACGCTGCACATAACACGGGGCCATAAAAATAACTAGAATGTGGATATACGTCTCTTTCTCTCCCCCACTCAAACACAAATATATACATATATACAGCTTGGTCAGTATTGTTGAGAGCATGAAACCGGGTGGTTTTTATGCAGTGAACAAAACAGAAAACAGAGGCTAATATACCTTAAATACACAAACCCTCTACAAGTACAAACCAAATACAAACCAAGCACTAAATCAACAAAGGTTTTATACCAGTAGCCAAGCATTGGAACATGCTGGAGAATGCACTGCCTGTCCTGCAAGCTAAAACAGGCAGCACTACAAAACTAAAACATCTAGCTATAAAGAATGTTCGTGTTTTCACTCACTTCATGATTTTTGTCTAGCAAGGTGTGAGATACAGGGGGTCCCAAAAGGTCCAGGACCTCCTAATTAACCTCTTGGACCCCCTGAAATTATTGATACAATTTGAGAGGGTCCTTAAAATAACTGTCTAATGTTTTGCTGGTTGTAAGGGCTAAATAGATGCTTGGATATAAAGTCAGGGAAAGCTCATTGTTTAACCTGCTTTATCCACACTTTGAGAACTTTTACCTTTGATATTCTTAAGTTACTAGAGATGCAGCAGTGCTCTGCCTCACGGTGGCGCTGTGGTTCACACAGTTAGTCCTTCATAGCCTAGCAAGAGTGACTATGCCCAGAATACATCTGAACAACTTCACAATATACATAGCATGCTTCTCAAGAGGTTGGTGGAGTGAACTGTTACTCATTCTCAAACCAAAGACAGAAGAGGAAATGTGTATGTGATGTGATGTCAGTTCATGTGTGGAAGAGTGAACCAGAAAAGTGGCACCCGTACCACTGTGGTAAGTTAGTTAGAAGCCAGCCAATGCTGAAGTAGCCAGCCAGCCTGGGACTCAAATAGTGGGGTACGTTTCACACTGATTTTAGTAATATTGATGTTATTAGTTGGCTAATGGCATTTAATAATGTTACTACCAGTGCTGTGACATCATTAAATTAAAAAATAATAAATACATCCATCCATCCATCCATCATCTTCTGCTTCTCCGGGGTTCGGGTCGCGGGGGTAGCATCCTAAGCAATAAGGCCCAGACCTCCCTTTCCCCAGCCACTTCCACTAGCTCCCTGGGAGGGATTCCGAGGTGCTCCCAGGCCAGCTGGGCGATATAGTCACGCCACCATTTCCTGGGTCTTCCCCGGGGTCTCCTCCCCGGTGGACTTGCCTGTGACACCTCCCAAGGGAGGCACCCAGGAGGCATCCTAACAAGATGCCCGAACCACCTCAACTGGCTCCTCTCGATGTGAAGAAGCAGCGGCTCTACTCCGAGTCCCTCCCGGATGACTGAACTCCTCACCCTATCTCTAAGGGAGAGTCCAGCCACCCTGCGGAGGAAACTCATTTCGGCCGCTTGTATTCGCGATCTCGTTCTTTTGGTCATTACCCAACGCTCATGACCATAGGTGAGGGTGGGAACATAGATCGACCGGTAAATCGAGAGCCTTGCCTTATGGCTCAGCTCTTTCTTTACCACAACAGACCGGTAAAGAGCCCGCATCACTGCTGACCCAGCACCAATCCGCCTGTCAATCTCCCGCTCCCTTGTACCATCACTCAAGAACAAGACCCTGAGATACTAGATAATAGATACATATTACGCATTATATTAATTCTAATGGAATTTACTCTATAAAATGTATACAATTCTCTATCAACCCAAATGTACAATAGAAAACAAATAGTCTTTGTACATTATTTATTCAGAAATATTTAATCACAGTGAACATCATTTTGCTAATACTGTCTGTTACAACCCAGTCTAGGGTCAGGCCGTAACAGAAAATGAGAGTGGGCTTTCTACCATGACCTGCTGCTAGACCAGACACCGAACACTGTCTAGACCAGCGAAGGACAGGTTTATTTTGTTCAAAAGCTCAGACAAGTTGAGGTGATGGCTTCAGGGAAGCATTCGCTAAAATAACAAGCCAAACTACTAACAATGAAAAACAAAAACACAATACCCTAACTCCTGTTGACTTCTGCTGGCAAGCATTGGTTTCTTGAAGAAAAACAGGAGTGGAGACTCAAGCAAAAAGAAGTTTAATGAGTGCCCGTCTTCCCAACCAAGCAAGTCTGACTAAGCTTACAAAAACCTTGACCTTATAGTCACCCAGGTAACCCACACCCTCTAGTTGTCTCTTTGTGTAAACTACCCAGAAACCCCCCTACTTTACAAAGCCTCTACCTTTGTAATTAAAATAGAGATGTTGAGGCCCACATAGCAATTTACAGTCTCCCCCATCTAGAAGCCAGAATGTCTCAGAGATATCCCTTCAACAAATGGCATTGCTAGATTGGGGAGCTATATATATAACCAGATGTGAAATAGGTTAACCATTGGAGGTCATTACATGACAAAAGGACCTGCTCTCCACTGGCCCCACACATCACCAGAGAGAGACATATGAAATGCAAACGAGATTTATCATTAAAGGCAAGGGAAACTGAAGTTACAGAGTTAATAAAAGTAAATAAAATAAAGTAAACTATAAATAAAGTACAACTTGAGCATTGTTTTTACAGTTAGGTGAAGTAGGTAGTGTTAGGAGTCTTGCCCGAGGACTCTTATTGGTATAGCGTAGGGTGTTTATCCAGGCAGGAGATTGAACCCCAGTCTACAGTGTAGAAGGCAGGGGTGTTGCCCACTACACTATAACAGCCACCTTGCCCGTCCCCTACATTTCCAACATTCACATGAGTTTCACAAAATCTAACAAAGCTTCCACAAACTTTCAAACTTTACTACAAAGTGAAGAGTGGTGTGAAGAGTGCCGGATTTGTCTGAGCAGCAGCTCTTCCAGGTCATGTCAAAGGGAGAGAGCTCTGAACATCTCGCAAGATCCGTGGGCCAGTCGTGGGCTGGAGGTTAGGGAACTGGCCCTGTGACCGGAAGGTTGCTGGTTCGATCCCCAGCACCGACAGTCCATGACTGAGGTGTCCTTGAGCAAGACACTTAACCCCCAATTGCTCCCCGGGCGCCGTGGATAGGGCTGCCCACCGCTCCAGGCAAGTGTGCTCACTGCCCCCTAGTGTGTGTTTATTCACTAGTGTGTATGTGGTGTTTCACTTCACAGATGGGTTAAAGGCAGAGGTGGAATTTCCGCGTTTGTGGGATTAAAAAAGTATAACTTGAAAATAAGATGGTGACATAGTGACCTCCTATACTGCCAGGCGCCCCTAAGAGGCCAATCATGTACCTGCACATAATACAACAATGGAAAACTACACAAAACGGCCACAAACAAATACAATAAAGGGCGCATATGACTGGGGGTCATAATACAGCCTTAGAACAGGACTGACATTAATGCTGAATCGGAGGTATGAATGACTGGTGCCATTTGAAAGCCTAGAAAGTGCCAAAACAACTTTGAAATCTTGATGGATAAGCCTGGGCATTTGCTGAAGAAGGATTCGAGTCTGGTCTGTGTAAGTGAGACTGGAGCTCTCTTTTGCTTAACCAGAGAGAAACCTGACCCATCAGTTTCATATTATCAGGTTACGCTGACATTTGCCTTTCTAATTTGCCGTTAACGGAAAAATTGCATATGTTTGACAGTGTTTTTACAGATCGCATATATTCAGTGCATTCAATGTTTTTTGCATTTCATTTTTAAATGAATTTTTATGCCACTCGTCTAGGCAGTGGGGGTGAGGGTCATGCAGACCCCGACTAGAAGGCCAAGCTGAAAACACAAAAGGCCTTTTTTTCCTTTCAAATCTGTCTCCATGCTATGATGTAATGAAAGAGTAAAGCTAAAGCC
The DNA here is from genome assembly GCF_015220715.1 of Pygocentrus nattereri. Classification (NCBI taxonomy): domain Eukaryota; kingdom Metazoa; phylum Chordata; class Actinopteri; order Characiformes; family Serrasalmidae; genus Pygocentrus; species Pygocentrus nattereri. The sequence goes on along the minus strand of NC_051233.1, from coordinate 6,568,173 downwards.
CCACAGAAAAGTTACTTTTGTCACATATGTACTGTATAAAAAACACCTGTTTACAGGTAAACACGTCAATTGTGTGATCATGAGACGGGATATGATCACACTTTTTTTCAAGGTGCCCGTTTTTATACATCACACATTTCTTGAGGTGTTTCTCCTGTAAACGGATTCAGTAATAAACACGCTGTAGAACATATGTTTGATGTTTTTTAAAAAGCTGCGTTTTGCCTGTCCACTTTCTAAAACGTCCACTTTCAGTCACTGAAAACACAGATGTTGTGCGGAGAAGAGGCCAAAACGCAGAGAATAAACGGTATCAGAAAATTTTTAATCATATCTCAATCGATATGAATGAAGCCCTGAATTGAGTATTTTTGTTTGTAACATGATTTATTTGACCTTTCTGTCATATTTTCAACATGCCAGGTGCTAGCATGAATGGGTTTATGCCACTTCCAGCAGCAGAATGTCATAGCACAACATTTTGCTTATCTATGAAGTAAACAAGAAAACTTAGGAAGGAAAATCATTTAATTAAGTTGAACCCCTTTGTGCTTTAACAGAAAACAGCACCTTATGTTTGACCTCTGTTTCAGTGTAGTCACAGTAGGTGCGAACTTTATAATACAATGGCTGTAGTCGGGGTTGGGCTACATACTTTAATAAAAGCAGCGATGGCTGAATATGCAATACACTGTCCTAAATATATTTAATAATGTATTTGTTAACAATACGTAAAAAGTCTTCAGAACATATTTCGAATACACTTACAGAATATTCTGGTAAAAAAGATTCATACTGTTTCTCTGGTTGGTAGTTGTATTTGTGTATGTATTCTGTCAATATGTTTCATGAACGAAAAATCATCAATGCTAAACTTATCACTTGCAAGCTTGTCCACTGCTGAGAAGATTATTAGTTTTATCATTATTTTAAAGAAGCTCAGTCATGCTGAGATTTTGTGTATCATGTGGATCATGACATCAGTTTTATCAGACTACTCAGGCTTTAGCAGAGCTCAGTAACACTGAGATTAATATCTGATCATCACATTGATTTATCAGTCTACTCAGGGTTTAGCAGAGCTCAGTAACACTGAGATTAATATCTGATCATCACATTGATTTATCAGTCGACTCAGGCTTTAGCAGAGCTCAGTAACACTGAGATTAATAACTGATCATCACATTGATTTATCAGTCTACTCAGGCTTTAGCAGAGCTCAGTAAAACTGAGATTAATAACTGATCATCACATTGATTTATCAGTCTACTCAGGCTTTAGCAGAGCTCAGTAACACTGAGATTAATATCTGATCATCACATTAATTTATCAGTCTACTCAGGCTTTAGCAGAGCTCAGTAACACTGAGATTAATCACTGATCATCACATTGATTTATCAGTCTACTCAGACTTTAGCAGAGCTCAGTAACACTGAGATTAATAACTGATCACATTGATTTATCAGTCTACTCAGACTTTAGCAGAGCTCAGCAACACGGAGATTAATAACTGATCACATTGATTTATCAGTCTACTCAGGCTTTAGCAGAGCTCAGTAACACTGAGATTAATAACTGATCACATTGATTTATCAGTCTACTCAGGCTTTAGCAGAGCTCAGTAACACTGAGATTAATAACTGATCACATTGATTTATCACTCTACTCAGGCTTAGCAGAGCTCAGTAACACTGAGATTAATAACTGATCATCACATTGATTTATCAGTCTACTCAGGCTTTAGCAGAGCTCAGTAACACTGAGATTAATAACTGATCACATTGATTTATCAGTCTACTCAGGCTTTAGCAGAGCTCAGTAACACTGAGATTAATAACTGATCATCACATTGATTTATCAGTCTACTCAGACTTTAGCAGAGCTCAGTAACACTGAGATTAATAACTGATCACATTGATTTATCAGTCTACTCAGGCTTTAGCAGAGCTTAGTAACACTGAGATTAATAACTGATTATCACTTTGACATTGATTTCTATATTCTGAATACATATTCCTAATATTTGTATTCCATTATATCCCAACTCTGGCTACAGTCTCAATAGCTGAGTGATTTTGAATAGCCAATGTGATATTAAAACATGTGAGTGAAGAACAAGTAATCCAAAGTGACTTCTCACTCATTTATACAAGAAACACTCTGAGTGAAAAAGATAATTAGTAACTGTGAAGAACAGTTTGCCCAGTTCATTATTTCAGCAAGGCTCATGCAGACACATTTTTCTCAGAGAGCTCCGTGTGTTAGCTGATTGTAGGGGGAGATCCACAGGGGTCTTTACCTAAGTAAACTCCATCACAGAATATGAAGCTGTGGGTCAGCAGAGCATGGGGTCAAAATAACACTCAAGGAAATGAAATTAAGCTGCCGACCATCTAAGGCGCTAAAATGTCCAGGTCTGGCAGGGGAAACAAGGAGATCATTGAACTGAGAGAACATAGGCTCAATGAAGAACCCCCACAAAACATTGATGTTATTCAAAACTAAAAGTTTGTGCTTTTTATTCGGTTTTATTTTGTTTGTGAATCAAAAGAAGACACTCCCAATGAACGTAGGGAAGAATCACAAATATGATAATGTACACCACCATTAGCTTGGCACTAACTTAGCACTGCATATCCAATAGAATGCTTGCAGACATTAGCATTACTATAGTGTAGTGTAGTGTAATGTTACAGAATGAAGGGTTCTAGTGCTTGATGTTAGAACCAGTGAGGGAACAAATTACAATGACAGCACTCTACTATCTCGCCTCATCCTCTCTAGGCCTTCACTCCACAGTGACTTCACACTCAGTGTGATGTTAGAGGGGGGGTTCAAGGGAGGGGCTGATGGGTACGTTAATAAACGTTGTATTTGTCTTTGCTTTGCACACTCCAAACTGGAATTAACGTCTTTGGCACTGACAGTATAACATGTTATTTACACCACTTATAATGAATTATAGTAACAATTCAACCAATATTTGAAAGGAATAACTCCCTAAGAACATTAAAAAGAATCACTCAGAGGAACCCAGATTCCAAAGAAGGAGAAACTCCCTAAGAACATGGCGAAAGAACATCAAAAGAAAACCAAGAATCGAAAGGAGAAACTCCCTAAGAGCATGAAGAACCACTGAGAGTAACCAAGATTGAAAAAGGAAAAAAAATTCTAAGAACATGAAGAAGAACCAATGAGACAAGCCAAAATTCAAATGGAGAAACTCCCCAAGAGCAAGGAGATGAACCACTAAGAGCAACCAAAAATCAAAAGAAAAAACTCCCTACAGACATGAGGAAGAATCACTGAGAGTAACCAAGACTCAGAAGGAGAAACTCCCTAAAAACATGAAGAAGTACTGAGAGCAATCCAATTTCAAATGGAGAAACTCCCTAAGAACATGAAGAAGAACCATTGAGAGAAGTCAAGATTCAAAAGGAGAAACTCCCTAAGAACATGGAGAAGGAACCTCAAGAGGAACCAAGAGTCAAAAGGAGAAAGAGGCACCACTGAAAGGAACTCATCCTCTGCTAGACTAAACTGGATATCAAGATAACAAAATCAACGAGATTGATTAGAATTTTGAATAAAGGAATGAAACAAGCTTAAATAACAGCATTTAGTTCAACCAATGAAAACCAACGACTAACATTAGATGTCTATCAGGTGACTGCAAATGACATCTCTAGACTGCAAATTGAGGTAATTATACTGTTTTAGCTATGGAGACATTTAAAAGTCCTTCCGCAAGCAGATTTTACAAGCAGCTGAAAAAGTCCCTGACACAAATCGAATGCATATTTATAAGTGTGCTGCAAAGAGTAATTTTGTGCCTATTTTATCCGCTCAGTCTAAAGCACATCAACTACCCAATGACTTCTTATGTCACAGCCTATACAAGGACATTTACGCTTCTGCTCTGTTTCCATTACGTCCGCTGTATGAAACGTATGTTCGGTGTTGAAGGCTACTGCCGTGCATCAAAAGACGCAAGTGGGCCGTAGATTGAATCCTATTTTGAAACATCGCTGCCAGAGATGCTGAACCATGATGCTTCAAAGCAGCTGTGGCAGAACAAGCTTGTTTTATGTGGCTCCAGCTTCTCGACCCAAGCTCATATCAAAAGCAGATTTGTCAGCTCCACTCCCCCTCACAATGATGTAGAGCATGCCAAGGCTTCTACGCACTGCAAAATCCCACTTCCCCTGAAAATACACCCAAGCAAGGTCAACCCACCAGTCAACTGCTCTGCTCCTGACCACACTCTTTAAAATAAGAGTGCCAAAAAAAGGTTCTTTGGAGAGACACCACAGAAGAACCACTTTTGCTTTCCCAGAGAACTTTTCAATGGATGGTCCAGGCCAAGAATCTTTCTCTTGAAGAGTGGATTTGCTCTAAATCCTCTAGCTTGAGGTAGGGAGTCTTTGACTGCAATTACATTGCAAGGCTGGACTGGTATCTGCCTGAATGTGCCACTTATTTGATCTTTTCAGAGCTCTGAGCAATTTTCATCTATAGTCCTAGATTGGATACAAAATCAATACATGGACATGTGATCACAGTGGGAATGGTCAGATCACAATTCAAGTGATTTTATTTGCCTTGTCCTCAAAGGGCACAGGTATGATCACATGAAGGAGAGATATGGATCGCATAGGCACCTCATGTCTCAAAAATGATAACTGTACCAGACAAAGAAAACCATTCTGATCTCTTGGTGGAAGAAAATTGATAAATATTTTTTCTTTCATAGTTATTTTGGACAATTGAACAATTTCTGTTGGTCCATTCATCACAATTTTTGCACGTCATAAAGGGCAAGTGGCCTTCTCAAATTATGTCAAAAAAATGAAGAAATGTGAAAAATGAAAATACAAGGTTTTGTCCTGACAAGCAGTGATATGAAATATCGATGTGAAATATCAGAACAGAAATATCAAATCTAAGGAACAAAAAAGAATTTGACCACAAAGGGCTTCCAAATGGAGGACGTATTGTTTAGACCCTACTGCCCGAAGATCTCGAGTTCAATCTTCATTGCCATCCATGGCCAGGAGTCCAAGAGAGTTTAATTAATCATAACTTAGCATAAGCACCTGTTAGCTTACATACATTTTTAGCATTCTTGTTGTACATTTCATTGTACATTGAGCTCTTCAGTGATGTGTAACAAATCCTGAGTTACTTGTTTTGTTGGAACAATCCCTGTGTTACACCTGTAAATGAACTGTAACGTTGAGCTAAAGGTAAAACTAAACAAGGTGTTCCATTGCTGTGTTGGTGACAGTTTGAAAGGATTTGCCGATAAGCATAGCTAATAGGTTCAGCTTAATACTGACTAGTTGCCGATCACATGATTATGACACTAACAGCATGGATGCCTCAGAGAAGACAACAGCTTGGTGATTTCAGGATCTGCATCTCTGGTTTCCTGAAGGCTAGCAAACCCCTTCCATGGCCCATTGGAAAAGGCCTGTCACACTGTACTGATCTGTGGAGTTCGGCTTCATCCTAACATTTCCTCATTGATATTAATACTCCATTATCCTTGGTTTTCCTAGGACTAAAATAAAGTCGCATGTTGTTGAATTGGAGGTATAGCACCCTATAATGCTATTAAGCTTGGAAGGCAGTTGCTCTGATTTTTGTCAAATTATGGCACTGTTCATTTCTGTGGCTCTCTGGACCTTTGTTTGGCAAGGCTGCCTAGTGTGGGAGAATATAAATTTGTGAGATAAACATTTGTGAGATTTCAGGGGTCATATCTCCTGTTGAAGGCTAGTAGTGCAATCCAGGGCTTGTTGAAATAAACATCACATTCTACTGACCTGGGGAGTTTGGCTTCATTGCTTTGTTTTTCAGATTTGTAAAGTCACTTGTGGCGAAGCATTCTGTTCTCCTGTGGTTTTATTCACAATGTCAGCAGTGATTAGTTGACATCAGCTGGACTTTTTATCACATAACTGTTGACTTTAAAAATCTGAAGTTGTGAAACCGCTACTAGCAGGTGGCTGGATCTGGTCATGACTAAATCAATGCCCAACAACAAAGAATTCTGCAGTAAAGAAACATGACTCAAATGAGTGCTGAGATAACCAAGGATGAAGGAGCTTGAAAGATCTTCAAATGCAATGATTTGCCTCTAGATAAAGATCCGTTTTATCTGGGCTATAATCTTTTCTACAGGTCTTTAAGGATATAAAGCTTTTAAACTTTGGTGTTGGCAAAGATCCTTGAGAGTACCTTGGATGGCAAAGACAACGAATGCATCTTTAAACAAATGAAGCCTCACCAAATAACCAAACTGAGGCTCTCATTTCTGGCCATATTATGGGAAGAATCATTTTATTGGAAAAAGACAGTTATGGTTGAAAAAGTTGAAGATAAAAGAGGAAAAAGGAAAGCCAGCACCAAAATGGATGGACCCAATCAAAGGAATCATGAACAAGCCATTAAGAAGCCTAAAGACTCAAGTAGCAGATTGGATATTCTGGAGAAACACTGTCCATATGGTTGTCGGAAGCTGGAATTAACTTGACAGCACTCAATAAACTAAAATACAGAATTGTGCCGAAGTCACATTTGAGTCACATAAACACAGTAAGCACTTTCTTGTTAGCGCTTTCATTGTAGACACTTGGAGTCTTACAGAGGGGAAAAAAAAACTGACGCCTACAAATCAGTACAGCGAACCCCAAAACAATCCTGACACTTAGGAGAGAAATTGATCGAGCCAAAGCAGACAGTCCAAACTCTAAAGAGTCTCCGAAGCTTGACCCAGCCCAGAGTGGACTTGTTTGTGGTATTTGATGCTCCGCTGCAGTCAACCTTTCTTTGAAGCTGCCCGGGACACTCATTCAGTACGGTAACCTCTGTATTAAATGTCATGCCTGAAAGCATCTTCGTTCCACCAGAGACGAGGGGTGAAGACCACAAAGGTCCAATTGCTGAAAAACTGGCCTTTCACTATGCCATTCTCTAGAATTGCATCAACACTCAGGTATACACATCTATACAACCTCTAGAAGTCTGGAGATAACGGAAACTTATTGTAGAGAAGGCCTAATGATTCTTGGGAGCTAAAAAGCACGTGACCATCATTTTTAGTTCTTTAATAAATTATTTTTGTTTTAATCATGTTGCGTTTAACCTGTATTTATTGTAAGCATATCTTTATTTAATTGTTACGATCACAAACAAAAGGATTATGATCTTGAAACAGTCAGAGGATAAGTGCCCATTCAGAATTGCTTTAGATACATATGAAGGATATTTTTATGCATTTTTAAAAATGATATGTTTATACTAATAGGTTTTAAATTTCATGGCACTATATTGTAAGGAAACACTTTCCTCAATATACATGCATGCATACACATGAACAAATATATTCAACTTTACTATATGACAACTTAAGTGTTTTATTTAGAATCAGTAAATTCTCAAAGCAGTAAATTGTAAAATATGGTATGAATTTCAGTTGCAAAATAACTAACCAGTAATCAAATATGGATGTCACCCAAGGGTACATTTAAAATATTCTTCAAGTGTAGTAAATTTGTACAGATGAGTCATTTCGACATACTTTAAGTAGAATTTGATATATATTTTTGTTGGGGAATAAATATTTGTATCTCCAAAATGGTAATTTTACAGGAGAAGAAGAAAACATACTTTACTTTTAATGTAAGTCAATAGAGCCAGACATTTTTCTGATGTCATTTTGGGCTGTTTTTTGGTCTATTCTTCATGAAATTTGCAAACAAAGCATATAAAAACAGACATTTTCAAAATATGTCAAAAAACGAAAAACGACAAAAATATATTTTTTTGCTATTTTCCGATAGCAGCGATATATAACTATTTTTTTTAAATATCCAAGATAATATATTTCAGTGTATCCTCAATTGTATTTTCTTAAAGCAACTACCTATTAATTTATCCATCCATCCATTTTCTAAGCCGCTTCTCCGTCAGGGTCGTGGGGGTGTGCTGGAGCCTATCCCAGCGGTCATCGGGCGGAAGGCAGGATACACCCTGGACAGGTCGCCAGTCCATCACAGGGCAGACAGGCAGACAGACACAGACAATCACTCACACCTAGGATGTAGCATGTCCAATTGACCTGACTGCATGTCTTTGGACTGTGGGAGGAAACCGGAGAACCTGGAGGAAACCCACGCAGACACGGGGAGAACATGCAGACTCTACACAGAGAGGACCCTGATCACCCGGCCGGGGAATCGAACCCAGGCCCTCCTCGCTGTGAGGCGACAGCGCTACCCACCACGCCACCGTGCCGCCCCCTATTAATTTAGTGATACTGAAATCTATTATAAAATGAATTTTACTGCATTTTAGCAATAAAACTCAATGAGTGTATCAGTCTGTCCAGTAGTGTAATGTATTCCTAGTAACAGTTGTCTACAAACTGCTTACTCAAACCTACTTAAGTGCAACTTAGGCTCCCCAGAAACTATTATAACTATTATAAACTAGTATATGTTCATTTTTAGCTTAATTATAGCATAAATACACTCAAGTTGTTGAGCTGACCAAAAATAAGACATCGTTTTAAAGTTGTTGGAAATGTGAATATAAAAAAGCCCAAACTTTTCATATTAAATAAACTCAAAGACATTTTTCTTTCAAAAGGCTGACTAATGGGCAAATTAAGAACTGATAAGTAGGATTAAGCGATATTTGTCCAAGAAAACAATTACATAAACACATATCTCAATTTCTTGTTTGTCATTTATAACTGGGTCTCTGTTTTACAATCAAAGCAGACGGAGATACATGGCGAAATGTAATTTATGTTTTTAATCAGGCGGCGTGCACACAGAGGATGACAGTTTTGAAATTGTTTGGAGAGACATTTAAAAGGTTTCATTGTTATTGCATTTCGAGTGCTGTCACAGTGAAGGTTGAGTTACTCCGTTCCTATTCAGCTGCAGCAAAATAATCAATCCGCCTATGTTTAATTAAAGGCCAAACTCATATTAAACCCGTTTTCCATCAAAACGGGAGAAAAAAAAATAGCGAATGTTGAGTCTAACTCTTTGTTGGCCAGAGAGCTATTTCTAGGGAAAAATAGTCTGACACTGTTGGCATTTGTTTGGATGTGTGACCTTTTAAACATTCCTGAAATCTACAGCAATCTTGTTTTCCTTCACGAAAGCCCCCAGATGTGACATCGGAGTGGAGAAATCATTGGGAAAATAACACAGAGGCCATGTTTTGGCCTGCCGCATTGTCTCAAAGACATGTTTGTCAACTGTTTCTTTGGCATGAAAAAGACACTGTGGGCAAGATAAAAAAACCCTGATGGGTGCGGGGAAGAAGGTGGTGGGGGAAGGGGGGTGTTGCCAAATGTGACAGCTTTTTCTTCAGTCTTTCTCTTTTTTTTGCCATTTGACATCCCTCAAATACAGTCAAAAGAAAATTCATTTCTCGGCAGTTGTCTAAAACTGAGAAAATGAAGCTAAATAAGTCAACTAATTGGTGCAGAGACATCAAATGATCAGACTGGCAAAGAACATGCAATGCTTAGTTATTATTATTGTTTTTTGTTGTTTGCATTTGTTGGATGATAAATGAATGTGTTTTGGGCTGTTGATTGAAGTGGAAAAATAAGTGCTATTGGTGGGCGATTTCCACCTATCAGGATTCAGATTGGAGCAAAAATTCGTGGGGGTCTCCTGGTTGAAGATTTCACTCTGACGTGACTTATTTATTGAGGAATACTGTTGACACAATACAATACTCCGATAAGTGTGTAGTTACACCTTAATAGTACATGAAACAACAGGTACTACACCAGCAGCCACTGATAATGTATCCACTGTTACAGATGCTACCGAATTCCAGCTTATATAAACACACAACTTCAGATTTTACTCAGGTAATTACACAACCTGAGTGTTGAACCTTGAATGTTGCATAACATGTGTAATTACATAATAGCACATAAGCTGTTGCAACTAACCCGATCCAACTGCGTAATTACATGATTAAAAGCTGATGTTGACACATGTGTATTTAAGTTAAGTGATACTTTTTTGATCCCACAAACGGGGAAATTCCACCTCCGCATTTAACCCATCCGTGAAGTGAAACACCACATACACACTAGTGAACACACACACACTAGGGGGCAGTGAGCACACTTGCCTGGAGCGGTGGGCAGCCCTATCCACGGCACCCGGGAAGCAGTTGGGGGTTAGGTGTCTTGCTCAAGGACACCTCAGTCATGGACTGTCGGCCCTGGGGATCAAACTGGCAACCTTCCGGTCACAGGGCCAGATCCCTAACCTCCATCCCACGACTGCCCTTATAATGTTGGTAACAGGACATATGTTGAAAACACCAGCGGCCTATGGCTCATCCAGTGCTAGACCCAATAAGACCCTCAGAGAATCTACGAGGCAGGGTATCGCTCATATATAGTATCTTATTAGACCATGCTAATAAGTGTTGGCAGGTAAACAACTAAGGTAGCTAGAGCTTTTTTCTATCAGTCTACTTTAAACTGGGATGGCTCTAGAAATGTGTCTCATAAGTTTGTCCACTATAAAACAGCCCACATTGCACATGTGACTTCCTACAGAAAGAACAAACGAAGCATATTTCCAAAAACATCTGCAATATTTATAATACTGCACCTAGTACATTGAGGACCATGTTCTAAAGTGTGTCCTAAAGTGGTAGGTGTACAGATTTGTGCGGTGAATGTGCAAATACTTGATGTTAACCTTCTGTTGTCGCCTCATCTAAGGCATAGCAAGGCACGTTTATGTATGTAGCTGAAAGGGTTAACTCTGCTCTAACTCTGCTCTAAGCAGACTTTGCAGCAAGCATAGCTACTGTCCTTGGCAGTTTTGCACAAACAACTTGCTCCTCTTATCGGGACAACATTCTGTCCAGAACCATTTGTTCTCTTTCGTAGGTAAGATTATCGTACACAGAGCAGAAGCCCCCCTCCTTTGGGCAGTTCCGGTGGTCCGTGAGTGTCAGCTTAGCATTTCATGACTGTTAGACAACTTATTTGGGTCCACCCTGTTTGCTTGTACGCAACAGGGCAGGACGTGTTTGTATAAAAGAAGGAGTGCCCTTCTTTCTTTGTGCAGAAGACTTAATAAACTCTTTGATTGATTAAGAGAGTCGTTCTGTCTTCCTGCACCGAGCGCTCCCGCTGCGACTGAGACTTTCCACAGGACAGGTGATCCACTGTTTGTACACTGTGGCCTTTTAAAGCCGTTTACAAGCGATGAAATACAAAGACAATTCAAATTTAAAGAGAAATTGTCACGATTGGCCCCTCCCAGTCCTGTCCATGTGTTCGTGTTTTGGTTTAGTCCATGTGCGTTTGTTGTGGTATCTGTAGTCCTGCCCCTCTTTTTGTAACTCCGCCCCTGATTGTTTTCACCTGTCCCTCGTTTTCCCTGTATACTTAAGCCCTGTGTTTGCGGGTCTTTGTTTGATGTCTCGGTCTCCGTTTGTTGTGTTGATTCTGGTTTTTGTCATGTCTGTCCCCCAATCTGTCCGTGTTGGCTCTATGAACTTGGACTGTTTTGACCACGACCCTGGATTTGCCCCTAATAAATCTCGCTTATCTCAGCTCATGCGTCCGTCTCCTCGCTCCCCGTTACAGAAATGTATAGGAAAATAGAAAAAAAAAGGTTAAAACGTGACTATTTGTACTTTAAAAATAGAAGAAATTAAACATCTAATTAAAATCTAATTAAAAAAATAAATAAGGAAATGAAAATGTTGTTGCATTTCTGTCTGTTGAATATTAACAATAAATTCTGGCATGCATATTGTCATACCTCGGACTGAATCGGACTCAAAGTCCCACAATGCTTCAGGAGATCACATGACTATGGACAATCACATGCTTCACTACCAGCGTCTCCTGATTATTAACCCAACACACCTGTGCATGATGAGCTAGTTAGTTAGTATATAAGCCCGGGTTAGTTAATAATAGTTATTAATAATAGTTAATAATACTTCAGTTTACTTTGTTGCTGTGAATTCTGTGTATTGACCGTATCTTTGTTATTTCGACTTTGCCTTTTGATCTCCCCCTTTTTGTACCTTCACCAGCTGGTTTTGTGTATTTGAACTTGGACCTTTTTCGGATAGTTTTTGACCACGATATTGTCTTCCCCTTGGATTTTGGATGCCTGTGCTTTTTGGTATGTGACCCTCGCCTGTTCTTGACCTTGATGCTCGTTCTCTTGTATTAAACCTCGTTTGTCTTCTTATCCGCATTCGTCTGACTCCTGTGCCCATCCTAACACACATATAAAATTATATAACCACTAAAATAGTTTTCTCGATATTTAACTTACAAAATATGGATAGCAGTATCTCACAGCGAGGCTTAACAAAGAAGCATAGCAGCCGAGAATTTATATCATTCCCTGTAGGAATTCTTGGTCCGAGAATGAAGAGAGTGCAGATTTTAAAATGATAATTTTGTGCTGGTGAATTTTCCAAATGGTAACTTTTCATACTGTGTCAAAACGTCATTACAAATGCAACAATAATAAATGCTGCTACTTCTGAAATATTACTTTGGTGAGAGAAAGTTTAAAAGCTTTGTTTTAAGAGCAACAATAAGCGGCACTACTGTATTCAATCTGTAACAATCAATAGATTGATAATAATTACATCTGTGATTTAATGTGTTATGCAGTTAGTAGACAATTGCACAGTTCTTAGAGACAGTCTGCATTTTATTGACTTAAAAACAGACAAGAAGACATATTAGCCAATAGGCTTATGATGTTGTTTAGTGGTTGTAGTGGTATACTCTCCTGGGTATACACTCTACACTATACCAGTGAAAGTCCTTGGGCAAGACTCCTAAGGCTACCTTCTCCTACTTGTGTAAAATGATCAGATTATAAGTCTGCCAAATGTAAAAATTAAAATAATTCAAGTCTTATTTGAAGGCTTATTTATATCCATCACTCGTTTAATGAATGAATAAATGTATTTATTAATTTATATATATATATTTTTTTGGTACTGTTTTAATGTACGCCAAAGTGCGTTCATTATTTCACATACTGCCCCAACTTTTCTTTTGTAACAGAAATTTGTATATTTTTTTTTAACTGATGGACAATTATTATTATTTTTTGCATTATAGTTACGGCAATCTTTTAAAGGGAAGGCTGAATCTGCTAGAGATTCTACACAAGAAAATGTCATGGTACTCCCAGGCAGCAACACCTAGAGCTGCAATCCAGGGAATATTTCAAGCTCTATCTGTGAAGGTCTAGAGCACTTTAAGCCCTTTTGGCATGTTGCACCATTGAATCTGGCACTCCATGACAAATTGGTGTCCTTTTGTCCGGATGACCCTGAGGACATGACGCATGACCTTCAGACAGCCAACCAACATAGGGGGGCTAATAGTGTTTGGACTGCTGATTGAGAGAGGAGCGTCTTCCATTTAAAGCCTTACAGATCCTTCTCTGCCTGCTCTCGTTAACCACTGCACGTCAGACAACTTCCACGACATCTAATTAGACCTGGGTCTGGGCTTGGTTTGACGCCGGGCTGGCTGGCCGGCTCCGACTGCTGAACAGAGACTTTGCGTCTGGATTCCCACTGGCTTTAACACTCCGGCATGGCAGATCAATATTGTCTCTGTTAATGAGACTCGTTGATGAATGGGGAAGTCAACACAGTTGGCTTTTCTCTCGCCCCTTGTGCTCTAGCCTCTCGATCAACAGCAGAGTTTGAATGGAATTTAAAAGATAGCAATTATCTTTTAACGTCCATGTAAAAGCGCGTTAATGGTGGACATAAAAGGTCTTCGTCAGTAAAAAGGGCTGCAGGGAGAAGCGGTGAGCCAGGTGCAATGGCGAGAAAGTGAGACTCTGAATACATAAATGTCAGACCCCCATGCGTAACCTTCTGCTATTGGAGCTACAGTAGCATGACGACAAAGGTGCTCCACAAAATCCACAGCTACACTGCCTGTCAGGTTTGAAGACCACAAGCTTTTTCAAAGTACGTTTCATACAAATGAATGTTTGTTTCAAAGACCACTTTGAAAGACTGTACTTCTAAAAGCTAAGCAGGTTTATTCATGAATATTAGTGACTACCTGAAGGTCATTCCCTGGCAGTGATGTCAGCACTCATCAACAGTCAAAACTTTCAGATGTTTAATCCACCTTTGGGCCACAAGAGTTCCAGTGGCATGGAAAAAGTATACTCTTCATACCAAGGAAGACCTTTTAGGAATCTAACGTTTGAAGCCCAATATAAGGCATAGAAAGCCTAATCATTTAGTAACAAAACAGACTTCCATTCAAGCATACAGAGCTATTCTTATGTCATAGAAGTGTGTAATAAAACTTCAACTTGATATCAATTGAAGCAGGAGTTGAAGTGGAGTCCTTTTCCAATGCACCTCACTACACTGTTAGGGATAAAGGATTGTTTTTCTTTCTTCAAGGTACAAACAACATAAATATACCCTCAAACGTACAACAATGGTTTTAAGGTCCAATTGTGCATGTTAGAGGAGTTTTTTCCAGTTGAAAAGTACATATTTGTAACTTTCCATAAGCGAATGTTTTCAAACAGAACAGCCTGGAGACGAGGCAGGGTGTGTGGAGTCAACGTGCCTTAGAAAATATAATTTAAATGGTTTATGGTGCAGTTATGTTCCCTGACTAAAGGTACTGAGGGTACCACCCAACTACTGTCTGAGTGAAAGCTTTGTGTTTTTGTTTTTGAGAGTGTAGTAAAATTTGAAAAGCCTGTTATTAGATATGTCTGACGCACCGTGTTGTCATTGTTATTGAGTGCATTCTGTGAAGTGATGCTCAGATAAATATCTTTCCGTAATCTTTCACTCAGAGCTGTCTATTGCATATACATATTGAACTATTTGGTCAAATATGTCATATTATAAATAGATTTGGCAGCACTTTTTATGAATGTCACATTTTCAAGCATCTATTAACACATGTATAATGTGTTATAATGCATTTATAAGGAATTATAAACATGAATTACACTGAATTACACTTTATACCCATGTTTATTATACATTATGAAATGTTAATATAATGCATTGTAATAGCATGTTATACAGTGCCAAAGATGCCAGTCCCAGCTTGGATTCCCAGTCCCAGATTTCCAATATTTTATTTGAGCGTGAAGTCACTGTGGAATGAATTGTAATATGTTCCCTCACTTGTTCTAACATCAAGTACTAGCACCCTTCACTCTGTAAAACCCTTAAAGTACAGTAAAGTAATGCTAATTTCTGCTAACATTCTATTGAACATGCAGCTCTAAGTTAAGGCCAAGCTAACGGTGGTGCACATTAACAGTGGTGCACATTGACTTTCCCTCATTGGGTAAAACACTGATGGCAGCACTAGTTTAAAATCTGACATTTGAGGCCTGTAATGAGCTTTACTGCGTATGTTTTAATGTTTCAGTAAATTATTTAGTAAATACTTCAACTGAAGCCTCACTCTGAACACTGGAGGAGGCTTTAGTACAGTATGCTTCACTTTACTTAGAGCAGACAAATACAACTTATGAGCTCTTATAATGTGGCATGGACAGTCCTTATAAATGCATTATGTTAAGAATTCATAATGCATAAGAAGTAAGTCTATAACGTGTAATGCATTTTTATAAATATTTTTATTTATATACTTATGATGCCTTACAATTGCATTACGACATGTTATGAGTGTGTTTATAGAGCTTTACAAATCCATAGGAAGTGTTTTAGACTTGTTTATCAGACAAGGCTGCCTCTTCAGTTGAGTTACATTAGAGCTTAATGCTGATAAAGACTCATCATCCTGTATACAACATCTGTAAATTGTTAAGATTAGATTAAGTGACCCTTATTCATACCAGAATGGGGGTATTTCACCTTTGCCTTTAACCCATCCGTGAAGTAAAGCACCACATACACACTAGGGGGCAGTGAGCACACTTGCCCAGAGCAGTGGGCAGCCCTATCTGCAGCACTAAGGAGCAGCTGGGGGTTAGGTGTCTTGCTCAAGGACATTTTAGTCCTTTAGTGTCGAACCTTACTGATTTTTTAATGAAAGACCCCTGGTGTAGGGGATGTCACCACAAACATAAATAAGAGGTTAAAGAGGTTTACTTAGCATCCTTAATAGCCACTATGCTCTTTATTTATGGTGATTGCTTAATTGATCAGTCTGACCCAAAAAGGTGTCCGTTTCGTGACCCCTACAGAAGACTAAAGTTGTTGTTCCTAGGTTGCTAGGAATATTTACAGCCATAAACCTGTAGAAAAATGATGTGATTAATGTCACGGTATAATCAGCTACGGCTGCCATCCAGGCTCTGTGTTAATGCTGCTGTTGGTGGCCTGCTAGGATCGAAACGCACCGTATCTCTACATGTTCACGGAGCATCATGCACATTCATTCGGCTTTGCGATCTGTTCGCAGAGCCGGCAGCGCCGCAGCCGCTCCAGGGCCCCTGAAGCAGGATAAATCAGAGCGAGGCGAACGGCTATACAACATGTTTTGCGGAGAGCCCTGCTGCTGTGATGATCAGAGAATGGGACAGGGGGCCGGGGGGGGCGCTCTGCTGACTGAGGCCTGCTGCTGCTGCCGCCGCTGCTTCAGGCTTATCATTATAAATGAGAGGAGGACCGTGGTGTAGAAAAGCAGCCGCAACACAAACACCGCCAGACTCCCCTCCGCTTTCCCTCTGTTTAAACTCCTTAATGAGGTTTCTGCCTAATGACTCCCCAGCACCCCCAACGAGGCAGCCAAATCCTTCCTTGTCTGTTTTCACAAGCATGGTTGCGATTCCACCCCCCCCTCAATTGCCGTCTCTCTTTCACTCTTGCCGTCTTTGTTTATCTTGGTGTCTTTTGGACGAGGGGGGGGTGCGAAAATCTGCCGTTGTGGAAAACAAATCAATACAGCGTGGTCCACTGCAAGGCCTAAGCCTATACATTTTAATGCCACTGCATTGGGCAATGAATGCGAAGAGGAGAGGAGATGAGATGCGAAAGTAAAGCGGGATTTTGAAAGATCTACGGTACATATTTTCTTTTACGGCACAGATTCATTTGTAGAAAAAGAAAGAGATGAAAGATGACACTCATGGCCTTTTCTATTTCTGACATTATTTGTATAAAGCGCATATCTTTGGCTGATGGTGGCACCTATACAGATGCAAATTTCTACTGCTGCTTGCTTCCTTCACAAAAAATAAACCACGTTTCTCTTTCGAGGTTCGTGTAACATTTCTCAGGTGTTTTGTCCCTGAGCTGTCACACACAAGTACTTCAGTGATTTTTTTTCTCTTCCTCAGGCTGTCTCAATACAAAGTGAGAGCATTGGTCCCTGTCAATCACGTAACGCCATGTAAATGTGAAATGGCCCTGTTTTGCAAAGTGAGGTTAGGTCTCAAAAGGACAGTGATTGAAATATGTCAACTCAGTGGCCACTTTATTAGAAACACCTGCTACTTCTACTCACTGGCCACTTTATAAGAAACACCTACCTTGTACTTACACTTACTGGCCACTTTATCGGAAACACCTACCTGCTGCTATCATTCATTGGTCACTTTCTTACAAACACCTACCTGATACTCCTACTCATGGGCCACTTTATCAGAAACACCTACATTAAGCTTCCAATAACTGGCCACTTTATTAGAAAACATATCTACTACTGACACTCATTGGCCAGTTTATTAGACATTTACCTTGTACTTACATTTACTGGCCCCTTTATTAGAAACACCTACCTGATTCTTTTACTCATGGGCCACTTTATCAGAAACACCTGTCTTATACTCCCGATAACTGGCCACTTCATTAGAAACACCTACCTGCTACCGACACTCAGTGGCCATTTTATTAGAAACGCCTACCTTGTACTTCCACTCACTGGCCACTTTATTAAATACACCTACCTGCTACTGACACTCACTGGCCACTTTATTAGAAACACATACCTTACTTTTCCACTCTCAGCCCACTTTTTAGGCTTCACCTACATTACATAATCGCAATCTTTTAATTTAATTTGATATCACTATGTCATCATTGTCATTTTGATTGAATATAGGGATGGACTGTGCTAAACTAATGGGATGCCTTTTCCTTGCTGTGCTGTTTATTGTCATAACCATGAAGTAAATTAGAGATTATAACTTTCCTTGCATTCTGGTGCTCTCTCTCATACTTTTGAAACCGAATATATTCAGAATAAACCTTAGCTAGTTCCAAGACTGGTCTGAACAGTCTGGCTCACCACAGCAACCCCACTTTTTTCTCTTTTGTTGTGATCAAGCTTAACTGACTTGATGTAACTTAATGTAGCTGTCCTAAAAAAACTACAGTTCCATCAATTTTACATATTTTTCACAATACACAAATCTATTATTAAACATAGTTTTGTTCCATGCCAGTGCTTAGTGCCACAGGCAAATCCACAGAGTGCTCCTGCTACAAGCCACTTTTCTTCAGATGAACATAGCTGGCTATTTAAGCAGATTACTGAGATCAGGGGTGTTCAGTCACATCAGCAACATGTTGGTACGGCTGCTGGTTTTTATTCCAATTGCACCTAATCAACTGTTTGAGGATTCTGACCAATTGATTAACTAAGCTTAATCAAATGAACACCTGCTTGTTTGGAATGAAAACCTGCAGCCAAACTGGCCCCATGACCGGACCCCTCTGATTTGAAAAGGTGCAAGCTAACCTATAGTTAAACCTTTAGTGACCACTGCAAGCAGGTTTCCTGCAATAACAAAAAAATGCATGTATGCTATACTTCAGAGTTTGCAGAGCATATTTTTCACAATACAAACATTTTCATGCTTTAAATCATATGTAAGAAACTACTTTAACAGATCAGATGGCAGCGGTCAGTTCTACTAGCTACCAGCACACATGCCTTTTAGAAGACAGTGGCCCATGAAACACAGTTTTACATAAACAGCCATCGTTACATTAATCGTTTTAAATAAGCTCTGGAAAATAAAAAAAAGCAATATGTTCCATTTGTGATTCTCGTATTCTATTTACTTTTGGCATATAGAAATGAAGACTGGACTATGACAATGTTATGTTATTAAAAAATAATAAAATAATGTAATTTCTTTCATTCCAGTGGCATAATAGTAAATTTGTTCTGTGGAATTCTCGATTTTATTTGCTTTTGTCAAAGTACAATTTTAGTGATCACATATTTAGGTTTGCATTGTGTAGCAATGCATGAAATTCAGGCCCAACCATGTGAAATGCAAGGACATGCATGTGCAATGACAAATGGTAGCAGTTTATCAGCCCCCCCTTCCATTCATCATTGGTCAGGTTCTGACCACAGGATTGCTGTTGTTCAGATATTATTTAGGTGTTTGTCCCTGAACAGCACAGCAGTGAGACTGACACTGTAGTGTGTTTGGCACTGGTACGTGTGGTGTTTCTGGGATTGTTGCACTTTGTGCATGAGTTCTAGGTTGAGTGTGGTCCAATTCCCCCCAAAAATCCAGCCAAGAGCAGCTCTGTGGTCAAACCTTGATCACTGATGAAGGGCGACTGCAGTGAATTGAATTGATTTCAGAGCCATTAGCCAACTGTGTTTTGCGCACAGAAGAATCAGACCTCAGCATTTTACCCATCCATGCAGTGAAACACCCACACACATGCGCACAACTGGGCAGCGAGCACATTTACCCCGGAGTGGTGGGCAGCCCTATCCATGGCACCCGGGGAGCAGTTGAGGGTTAGGTTCCTTGATCAAGGGCTCTTTAGTCACATACTGTCAGCTCAGGGGATCAAACTAGAGAACATCTGGTTACAGGGCTGGATCCCTAACATCCAGTCCACAGCTGACCCAATTCACTGTGTGGTTGCCTTGGCTGAGAATTGGACCCTGGTTTCCTGTATGGCAGGTGAGATTTCTACCACTGAACCAATGGTGCTCCTCAAGATCTGCTTTTCTGCATGGCTAAGTTTCAACCTGAATCCATCAACCTACTCTGCTGGAAGGTAGATCTCCAAGACCATGGCGATAATCTCTAACTGTACACTAGCAAAGTATGGGAGGTTCTAATACAGTGATGGGTGGATTTCAGCACATCAATCTCCTGACTTCACTAAATCGCACACCAGTGTACTATCTTAATGTAATCCCAGAACACAATCACACCCTAAACATGTTGCACTTTGATCTTGCCAGAGGAAGCAAGAAACAATTAAGCTGGTGCTCAGCAGGGACCTCCCAGCAGCAAGCCTTTATCTCTTTTAGACCGTATCACTGTGTTTTGAAGAGAAAGAACATTTTACCAAAAGAATCTGCCCATTTCTGCTTTCCCCTTCAGCCAATTTAAGACTCCTGTGTTCGATCTTTTTTCTTCTGACACATTTCTCTCACCTCTTACCACCTTTCTTTTCCTGACCCCCCCCCCTGCCCTTTTCCTGTGCCCTCCATTTGTCATTACAGGGTTGGAGTGTAATATGGCACCTGTGCAAGGCGCCTCAGCTCAGCAAAGCCAGGTGGAACCTGCTGTATATTGTTGGGTAAAATCACTAAGGCTCTTTCCGATATGCTCTATCCTCCCTTTCCCCTAACCCTGTGGAGTGCTTTTTATCTCCTTCCCCCAATCCAATTTCCAATGCGGCCAACCGTGCTGGAGATAGCAGCACTATCGAAATGTACAGAAGCGATCAGGATCCCGCTTGTTTCAAGTTAAGCAGGATGAGACTACGTCAACACAACAGCAATTAGACTCCATGGATCCTCGCGGCAGCTGATTGGCAGAGATGTGCGCGATAGCGGGTGACTGCTGAGATTGCGCTCTTAGATCAATGGGCAAGAAAGTGAGGAAAGGCGAGAAGGAAAGGTTCAGGTTTGCACAGAAGCAGGTAGCAGGTAGCTCTGAAAGAACAGAGCTAATGACAGAAAGGAGAAGGATTACGAGTTTGGCTCAAACCGACAACTCCCAGGAGTCCACTTTGTGAAATCTGTAAAAGCATTTTGCACCTGAATATTTAACTAACAAACCTGACATTTCATTTAGTTCCTGCTAAAACTGGATTAATTGTTCAGCGTTGCTTGCTTGCTTTTAAAAAGCTGTCACAGCAGGTGGTGAATCAAAAAGCTCTTACATTTTTGAGGAAAGCGTTTTTGTCACAGCACTATGCGTCCATCAAACTGCCAAATTGGCTTTATTGTGTGTGGAGTGTTTTAACTGCCAAACAGTACAGATCAAGCTCAGCAACCTCCTTCCACCTGTAAGAGGGCACATCACAAGGGTTCAGATTTACGAGCATGCTACCAGAATGGTTAAGCATCCAAAAATTACGTTAGCGATGGTGATGGTATTGTTATTCAGCATTGCAAATTTTCAGAAGAGATAAGTTTTGAAGCTAAAAAAATGGAGATGAAGGTTTTCATCTTCAGCCTCTTCCTCCTCGCTCCATGAGACTCCCGGCCCTATCTGTGAAGGTGCGGCTCCGCCAGGGCGCCGGCAAAAGCAGCAGTATGTTAATTAGGGGAGAGGAAAAGCTTGGATGCTGGGAGTCGGGGGGATACGCCATTTTAATCCGTCCAATTCCTCTGAACATGAAGGATGCTCTGAACACAGCGGTCTGTCTGTTTTCAGAACCTTAAAAAAAAGTTTTAAAAAAGTCTCACCGGGGGCATGTGGAGCTAAAACGCATTCAGTGAGGTGTCTGTCAAATGGTAGTTGAGCTTCTCTGAGAGAGACTTACTGTAATTACATTGCAAAAATGGAAAAAAAAAAATAATAAAAATCGCTCAAAGCAGTGAATTCAGCTATTTTAAATGGTGAACTCAGTTAAAGTTAAAGTTTTGACCAGTCTTTTAATTTAGGCCTGGCTACTCATACATTTGCAAAACTTTCCAAACCAGGGACAAAGTCGGCTAGAAGAAGATACATTATGTCCTGTCTGTATGAAAATTGCTACAACCTCTTTGCTTGAACATGTTAAGTCAGATGTCCTACAGCAAATTTCCAAGCCAGTATTCTGCTAGCATTATTAATAACTGTCATAATAGATGAACTAATGACTACTAATGACAGCATATGATATCTGCTATGGGATTTTAATGGCATGGTTGTGTCAAACTTATGTAGCAGTGTGAAGTGTAAAGGGTTAAAAAAGCAGTTTTTCAAAGGCCTTATAGAGAAACAATGTAAAAAATTATATACACAACCATGGCAGCAAAGGTTCTTTACATGCTTTATCTTTATGGAAAACCTGTTAATTATGGCTATTTAACCCTCTAGACTAGTGGTTATCAAACTAGCCCTCAGGGACCCTGACATGGTACAAATTTTGATCTGGGCTGGTCTGGGGGCCTCTAAGACTGGTTTGAGAACCAACACTCTACACCTCATAGTGCTCTCTGCCACTGTAATAGCTGTAATTGACTGGAGTGATTTCAACAACATTTGCAGCAGTTGTTGACATGAGCATTTTGGATTGAAGTATATTTTGGTAACAGTTGATCTTTGGGAACAAATGAATCTGGTATTCTTCATTTTATCATCGAAGACCCTTATTTTGGCTCCATATAGAGCCATTTTTAGATGCAGTCCATTTCTGGAAGCAGCATTTTGTTTCCTTATGACTGTAACATCAGAATCATGAGCTAATTTACATGTGATTAACCATTCAGTAAACAGCAGTTGGCTCCACCCATTCATGTAAAAGTGATGAGTGCCTGGACTGCTTCTTGAACAAAGCACAATACAGGTCATTTACATATGTTAGTGTTGGGGAGTGATGGTCAGGTCAATCTGAATTGTTTATAGAGACAAAATATGAACCCTTTTACCCTCTTAAATGGCCATTGTCGGCGTGGCAGGCCCAAAGTTTTATTACACACTTCTATAACCTAAGTATAGCTCAGGAAGTTTTCACTGAAGTACCTGTAGTTACTGAATAATAGGCCTAAGTATGTAATACGTCTGAGATTTTAGGGGATGAGTAAGTCTCGTGATTGCACAATTGGGAGAGAATTTACATCATTCAACTTTTATGAAAAGTTACCTGTTAAGGTTTAAGATCCTGAATAGTCCCAAATCAGGGAAATTTCACTTCTGCATTTGGCCCATTTGTGCAGTGAAACACAACATACATCGTAGTGAACATATGCACTAGGGGGCAGTGATTATACCAGCCCAGAGTGGTGGGCAGCCCTATCTGCAGCCCCCAGGGAGTAGTTGGGGGTTAGGTGCTTCACTCAAGGGCACTTCAGTCATGTCCTGTCAGCTCAGAAGATCAAGTCAGGAACCTTCTATACACAAGGTTGGCTTCCTAACCACCAGGCCATGACTGTCCCCAAATAACTAGTGTGTCCGCCGAGAGAATGCTAATTCAGCCGTTGTTATATCTTTCTTCAAAAAATTCACAAAGTCTTCCCACTTCATTATAATTCCTGTGAATTCTTAGTGGACATTTTTAAATGCATCTTCTCTACTAGAGAATATTCAAGAACAGCATTAACAGAACTGATCATAAATCTCGTATAAACCTCGTAGTAAACTTGCACCATTTTTGTTTGGTGTAATGAATTATGCACACATTTACAGTAATCTTGGGAATAATAATCCATCGGAGATACAACCACAAAAGCTGTTCTCGTCTGCGCACTAAACAAAATAGTCAACTGTGGGGAGGGCTGGTAATGATCTACAACCTT
This sequence comes from Pygocentrus nattereri, assembly GCF_015220715.1. Lineage (NCBI taxonomy): Eukaryota > Metazoa > Chordata > Actinopteri > Characiformes > Serrasalmidae > Pygocentrus > Pygocentrus nattereri. Next base: position 6,544,439 of record NC_051233.1, on the reverse strand, counting down.
CCCCTCAATACCATCTGGAAGCAATAACGCAGAAACATATGTCCTCCAATTTATATTCATATTGAAAATAACAGATTGAAAAATATTCACTCTTGCAGATACTTCATCACAGCACAATGTGCTCTGGATGAACTCTGAAGAAGCCTGGGGATTTATTTGAACAATGTGAGGCCTCAAAGCATATACAGAAAAGAAATGAAGGCTAGGCTGTACAAATGTTATTGGGAATATGTCTATTATCCTATGCAAAGTAAAGCAAATACTAACCTAAATGAAATATGACTTAAGAACGCACTGGAAAACGTATGATGAGCAGCCATGGCTTAATAAGGCTTAGTAAGAGCATTATAAATGCTTTGTTAAATGCTCAATTTTACTGATTAATAACAAAGAAATAATCAACCAGTTATTTACTAATTATTAGTGTAATAATTTTACCAGCTATTGGCTTAATAGGACTTACTAAGTGCATAACAATGGATATGTGCTGCTTAATAATTTAGAACAGTCATTTTGAACATCTAGGTATTACAGACAACTTTCTTGCTAAGGCTTAATAAAAGCATTGCTATAATTATATGTTACTAATAATTAATTTTTTTCTTAAAAAACAAAGGTGCGGGAATAAGTTATTTATATTTACAGCATTTGGCTGACGCTCTTATCCAGAGCGACTTACAATTTGATCGTTTTACACGAGTAGGCGAAGGTGGTGTTAGGAGTCTTGCCCAAGGACTCTTATTGGTATAGTGTAGGGTGCCTAAACCCGAGTCTACAGCATAGAAGGCAGAGGTGTTAACTACTACACTAACCAACCACCATATGTGCTTTTGGTTTCTTTACGTACCTTTCACCTCCTTTGGAGAACCCATAGTGATTTTTTTTCTCTAGGTTTGGCGATGCTGGTGAACAAAACCTTCACCAATTCACGTCTGCCTTTTCAAAAACACCAAAGATATTCACAATATAAAGTGATGAATGGGCCATTCATGCGCTAAACACATCCAATATGTCAAGAAGTCATGCTAGCACAAGAATCTATGCCTACACTCTCAGAAAAAAGGTACGACACTGTCACTGGAGCAGTACCCTTTTGGTCACTGTGGTGGGACCCTCAGGGTTGCATCTCAGTACCTTTAGTCAGGGAACATAACTGTACCAGAATCCATTGAAATTACACTTTCTGAGTTATACTGACTCTACACACCTCGTCTCGTCTCCAGGCTATTTACCTTATTGTTCTGTTTTAAAACATTAGTTTATAAAAAATATACAAATGCCGACTTTTCCACTATTTAAGGTGCACAATTGCACCGTAAAACCGCTGTTGCACCTTTGAGGGTACACTTACATTGTTTGTACCTTGATGAACGAATCATGTACCTGCATTTATTTCTAACAGTGTAAAATGGTGAAATTTCAATAATGTACAGTCTGTTCAACCAATGAATGATCCTTCCCAAGGGCTTTGAACACAGCCATGGAAATAACAGCTCTTATTTATATATTTATGTGCTTGTTTTAAAAAGAAATATTCAGCATGTCCATTCCTTTCGACCTGTGGTGGCCACAGAATGAAAGGAAATAAAAAGTTAGACAGAAGCAAAAGGCATTTATTGGTGCTGGGCTTTATCCAAGCATCTGAAACCTCCCTTCTTCGCATCTCAAGAGGCTGAAAAATAATTTCAGAGAAGAATAGGTTGACCATGAAGGTGAAGGAAGGCTGCCTCCCATCTCCACGGTAACGGCAGGAAGAAGGGTAGAACAGAGGAGTTTCAACATCAACAAAATGGGATTTGAAACGGCAAGGCAAGCAGGGCTCAGATACAGAATGAATGACAAACAGGAGGCTGCTAGACTAATTGACAATCTGAAAGTGACTCATGGTTGCTGGTTATGGTTAAGATGATGAATGGTTTCTCTGACATTGTCTGCGATTCTTATTGGCCGATGGCTCCGCATGTCCATGTAAAGTTGCTTTATTATTTGGGACACAAATGTCGACTTGGATTCTGTTTTCATGTTTGGAATAAGACTCGGATGGATCCGGAAATAGATATAGAAATAGATAAGAATTAGGATTCTGAGTCCAACTTAAATTGATAAAGCACTCAAACTGAAGAGTCCAAAATAGTTTCTAATGCTTGTTTGTGAAGGGGCTTCAAAACCGTCAATTGCACTTGTGAAGGTCGTGTGGACAGAAAGTTTTGTATTTTCTTGAAAGTTTTTCTTTCATAGACTTTGCTGTTTAGGTTACTGTGGCACTCCATGTGCTACCAAAGGCACACAAAGGATGCTGGAGGCAGGGTTCAGGGTTGCAGTGGTCATTACTCTTTTATTTCACTTCTCCAAATAGCAAACAAGCCAAACAAAACCAAACCTATGCTGACCACTTTTCAGTGGATCGAAAGTCAAAGTTTTCTGTCCATTTCTTAGAATTAGCTTTTCAGCTTGGCAGTCTTCGATTGGCTGCTTGTCTTTCTCTTTCTCCTCGGTTCCTTCACAGATTGTTTCAAAGATGTGAGCACCTGAGCCAACAGGGACAGAGAGTTTGTTGCTCTGCTCCCCATAACCTCCCCTGCTTCCCAGTTTGGCCACCCAGATCAAATATGACGTGCGATCCAATGGCCTCACTGTGGACCAGGAGGCAGGGCCTGGGCTGAGGAGTTCAAGACTCGTGTCCCACCTTAGTGCCTCTTGTGGTTATTGTCATCAACCCACCATCCCCCTGGCAGGTGTCATACTCCTCCCACCATCACTTGCATCCTTGGTGGTGTTTAGGGTTCAGGCCCCACCTTCCCACCAGCTTTCTCAGGTGCCATCAGGGCCTAGGGGATTTTATTACTTACTATCTTTTTAATTAAAAATAATAATAATAATCATGACACAGGTTGACCCTGTATGCTTGTAACTTATGCCAAGTACCTCTGTGTTTACACAACAGATTGGATAGAATAATATGTATTCCATACATACATTCCATGCAAAGCATCAACAGCTACCTGAATGATTCCCCCTTGTGGGAAATCTAAAGGCTACTAGACGAGAGTGAGTGAGTCATTGAGTGATTCACAAGCTAGTTTCATTAGGTCCATGGACCAAGTTACCTTGCAGGGTAGTTTGCATTATATATACAGCACTAAAGACTTTGATCTTCACTGTACAACCAAATGTTTGAACATACTTGCTTATTGAGGGTTTCCTTGAGGTTTCCTACACCATAACTACAGGGACTCCAATGCGAAGTGATTGAAATAGTCCTAGTTAATAGAAGGGTGTAATGAACGAAAGGCCCTAACCTTTACTTTACTTACTTTACACTAGATGTTGAAACATTTCTGTGAGCATTTCAATCCTTTCAACTACAAAAGCATTAGGAAGGTCAGGCACAGATGTTGGATGATCAGTTCTGGATCACTCCAACTCATCCCAAAGGTATTGGATGAAGCTCCATCACTCCACAGATGACTGCTCTATAGTCCAATGTTCTGCAGCTTTATACCCGTCTAGCCAGTGCTTAACTTTGAGGATAGGCTCATGTGGCAACTCCAGAGCATACCATTACATTGGTTAAAGTTTATCTATGGAGATTGTTCTTGCTGTATGTATACATTTAATCAGCAATGATTGCACATCATTTTTTTAAATTCAGAAATTAGAATGGCTTCTGGACACTTTTAGACACGTAATCTACCTGACCTAGCTCTTAAAGAAGCCTTCATAAACTCTGCAGTATTATGCCCCTCCTGGACTTTAAAGACCACTGACTTTTTGTCCAGTTTCAAGCCTCTCCATTTGTTAACGAATGCAATGTCACAATCATTTGAGCAAGACACCTTCTTTTTAGGCTGTCCATGTTTGAATCCTAGTTTGTGTGATGCTATTCAGAGTGACACATACTACAGCCTGATTAGACGTGACCATCTGAAGCTTTGTCAGGACATACCATCTTGATATGCTGCAAATTTTTAATGCATTGGCTGGTATGTTGTGCTGAGAGAGGTTTGTTCACTCCATCACCAAACTACACACATCTTAATTGTTTTTCCTCATTGCATTTCAATGAATCAGATGTTTTCACCATATGTCCCTTTGATGGATGATGATGGGTGCGCAGTTACTTGGAAAAACAAACAAACAAAAAAGCTCAGTGACTAAGGGAAAAAAATAACTATAGTCTCAGTGTTTATAGCAACTGACTACAGTAGAAATACTAATCATATTTAAACTTTAACAGTATGCATTTGTCACAATACCTCAGGTGCTTTGACTTTGCTGAGAAGACCTTTTTCTATAGTTATTTTTTTGACTTTTCAAGCTTAGTCTTATGCATCCTGCTTTTAATTTCTTTATCCCAGGGTTGAGGCATCTGAATGCTGTTGCATGCTTATGGGTGTGCAAGTGCAAGTGTAGCTAGGTGAAAAATGATTACTTATCATGTATTAAAGGTTGTGTAAAAAAAACGACCACACATTAATTCTAATGTAAAAAAGTTAGAAGCTATGAATATAAGATAATATTTTAGGTGGATGTGGGTTTTTGTGATATGTTTAAGAAATGTTTGTCATACTTTTGTAACTTAACACAAGTACATTGTTCGAAACAAACTCACTTTTCTTAACTGTGTACATGTCACAAACTTTCTTAACTGTGTACATGTCACAAACTTTCTTAACTGTGTACGTCACAAACTTTCTTAACTGTGTACGTCACAAACTTTCTTAACTGTGTATGTCACAAACTTTCTTAACTGTGTACATGTCACAAACTTTCTTAACTGTGTATGTCACAAACTTTCTTAACTGTGTACATGTCACAAAGTTTCTTAACTGTGTATGTCACAAACTTTCTTAACTGTGTATGTCACAAACTTTCTTAACTGTGTACGTCACAAACTTTCTTAACTGTGTATGTCACAAACTTTCTTAACTGTGTACATGTCACAAAGTTTCTTAACTGTGTACATGTCACAAACTTTCTTAACTGTGTACATGTCACAAACTTTATTAACTGTGTACGTCACAAACTTTCTTAACTGTGTATGTCACAAACTTTCTTAACTGTGTACGTCACAAACTTTCTTAACTGTGTACATGTCACAAACTTTCTTAACTGTGTACGTCACAAACTTTCTTAACTGTGTACGTCACAAACTTTCTTAACTGTGTACATGTCATTTCACAACAGAAAATCCAAAATGATCTCAAAAGGCACACAGTGTAATTGACGCAGATCCCCAACAGTTACCCGAGCCCCCAAACGTCTTGTCAAAGGTGTTAAAATGTTGGATTTTCCATGTCACAAACTTTCTTAACTGTGTACATGTCACAAACTTTCTTAACTGTGTACATGTCACAAACTTTCTTAACTGTGTACATGTCACAAACTTTCTTAACTGTGTACGTCACAAACTTTCTTAACTGTGTACATGTCACAAACTTTCTTAACTGTGTATGTCACAAACTTTCTTAACTGTGTACATGTCACAAACTTTCTTAACTGTGTACATGTCACAAACTTTCTTAACTGTGTACGTCACAAACTTTCTTAACTGTGTACGTCACAAACTTTCTTAACTGTGTACGTCACAAACTTTCTTAACTGTGTACATGTCACAAACTTTCTTAACTGTGTACGTCACAAACTTTCTTAACTGTGTACATGTCACAAACTTTCTTAACTGTGTACATGTCACAAAGTTTCTTAACTGTGTACATGTCACAAACTTTCTTAACTGTGTACATGTCACAAACTTTCTTAACTGTGTACATCACAAACTTTCTTAACTGTGTATGTCACAAACTTTCTTAACTGTGTACGTCACAAACTTTCTTAACTGTGTATGTCACAAACTTTCTTAACTGTGTACGTCACAAACTTTCTTAACTGTGTACATGTCACAAACTTTCTTAACTGTGTACGTCACAAACCTTCTTAACTGTGTACATGTCACAAACTTTCTTAACTGTGTACGTCACAAACTTTCTTAACTGTGTACATGTCACAAACTTTCTTAACTGTGTACATGTCATTTCACAACAGAAAATCCAAAATGATCTCAAAAGGCACACAGTGTAATTGACGCAGAGCCCCAACAGTTACCCGAGCCCCCAAAAGTCTTGTCAAAGGTGTTAAAATGTTGGATTTTCCACAAGCTAGCTATTATTTGCACAGCATATTAGATTGGTATGATTGGTACTTTGTGCCATCTTCGACAACATTTCTCTCAACATTGCTGTGACAGAGGTGGAGCCTCCCTGCATTTCTTATGGTTTTGTTAGTTTTTTTAACCTTCATTTGGAATGGTCCTTATCATTTTTTAGTTTTAATTTGCTTTTTTTTAAATGTTATTTTGACCACAAAGACATGTTTGAAAGTATTTTCCATCTTCTATTGTATGAACTGTTATGGTGCCTTGCACTTAAGTAAACTAGTTTGTCCTGTAATGTGATACTTAATGCCTCAGACTTCTATAATAGAAGAATAGCTCAGCCAGTTTGCACTGCAGTCCCTGTATAGTTACTGAATAATAAGCATTAGTATGTGATAAGCTGGGGATTCAAGTGTTAATATATAGTTGGTTACTGCCTGTTATGCCTTGTGTTTTTGTACTCATTCCAGATTCCATCCCGTAACTTCACCGGACCCCGCTGCTGATCCATTCCATGGTTTCATCTCCCCCCACCTGCTCAAAGAGGCCCAAGATGGCTGAGTCAACAGAAGACGTCCTCATTGTATTGCTGAGCTTATGTATATATTTTGCATCCATTGCCTGTTTTGCTTGTTACTGACCCTGCTTGTTTTGACTATGATTTTGCCTGACCGTAATAATGATATCGCTGTTGTTGGAAACTTCAACTTTACAGGAGAAGGAAAAAACCTACTTTACTTTTAATGGAAGTCAATGGAACCAGACGTCTTTCCAAGTCATTTTGGGCCATTTCTTTTGGTCCATTCGTCATGAAATTTACAGACAATGTAAAGAGCAACAGATGTTTTCAAATTGTGTCAAAAACTGAAAAACATCAAAAATGGAGATACAAGGTTTCCTTCTGACAGGAGTGATATATATCTTGTATATATTTGTAATTAGTCTGTGAATCAGCTATAGGGAGTGGCTGCCGTTTTGTTTGGGAATGCTTTTTGTCTGTGTGTATGGTTAGTCAGGGAGGTGGGTAAGGATATTTTGTTTGTATGTAGGGAAGGTAGATTGGGTTGTAAAGTTAGTGTGGGTTTGTTTGTTGTTTTGGCCTGAGCCATTCCTGAGGCTGTTGCTGGTGTGTAAATCTACTGTTTGTACTCATCTTAGTCACATAATACAGTCTTGCATTTAACAGCTGCGTTTGGTGTTTCGTCTCCTCACTCATGTCACTATATTCATGTTGTTACGGCCTGTTCATGGAGTGATTGATAAACTCAACCACACTAATGTATCAAGATCATTTTCTTAACCATGCATGAAAGTTCAAGCAGTCACTATGAAAACCTAGCCAGAAGGTCACCGGCTTGATCCCCAGAGCCGTCCTTCAGCAAGGCAGCTAATCCCCAACTGCTTCCTAGGTGCTATGGATAGGGCTGCCCACCACTCCAGGCAAGTGTGCTTACTGCCCCCTAGTGTCTGTGTGTGCTGACAAGTTTGTGGTGTTTCACTGCATGGATGGGTTTAATGCGGAGGTGAGATTTCCTTGTCATGGGCCCCAATAAGGGTCACTTAATCTTAAATATGTTGTACTACCTGATGTGGTAAAACTGGTGGTCCTGAGACAGCAGTGGGTGCACATTTGAACACATACACTCACCGGCCACTTTATTAGGTATGTCCAGTTGCTTGTTAACACAAAATAGCTGATCAGCCCATCATATGAGTGCCACTCAATGCATTTAGGCCTGTAGAGGTGGTCGAGACAACTTGCTGAAGTGCAGACCGAGCATCAGAACGGGGAAGAAAGGGGATTTAAGGGACTTTAATCGTGGCGTGGTTGTTGGTGCCAGATGGGCTGGTCTGAGTATTTCAGAAACTGCTGATCTACTGGGATTTTCACGCTCAACCATCTCTAGGGTTTACAGAGAACGGTCCCATAAAGAGGAAACATCCAGTGAGCGGCATAAATAAACAAAATCTCTGAGGAATGTTTCCAACACCTTGTTGAAAGGGTGATATGAAAAGTTAAGGCAGTTCTGAAGGCAAAAGGGGGTCCAACCTTTTACGAGCAAGGTACCTAATAATGTGGCTGGTGAATGTATGAGCCTTACATTAGAGGTGCAGGCATCAAATTGCTGCCAGTACCTAATTTTACACATAATGTACAGTGTATGCTTTGAATGGTATAGATTTGAAATTGTTTAAATAAAGTATCTGGTAAAGCTTTCAATGTGAGTCATGTACACTTAAGGAACTACTGCAGTCTGTGATGCTGGAGGCCAAATTGACACCATAAGCTCTGGAATCTGAAATATAAATTCCTTTTTTTTTTTTTACTAAAATTTTCTTTTCATGGCCACCAGGGGTCTACACTTGAATCTCTAGTGGTTTAAATCTCAAAATATCTGTATTAAGGTCTATTCAGGAGTGCTTTTATTGGTCCTGCTTCATTATGTGTATGTAATAACTATGTAGTTACAGATGGAGTTCCAGAAATATGTTATTACATGTGTATCAACTTTTGTTTTGCCTCATGTAATTACAAAAAGGTACTAATCAGACTGGAACAGCAGTTTTATTTCTGGTCTTTTTACAGCAGTAAAAGAGAATTTTTAATAATGTACATGGCATTACTTATATCTGCCAACTTTCCAAACATTTTGTTAGCATTTATGTTGCTTGTGTTTTAATCAGTTTCTGCTTTAAACCATTCTGTAATGTGACAGTACAGCGGATATCTCCTCATCTTAAAATGACATGAATGAAATGCGTTGCTTTCTCCTCAAAGCAAAATATATGTTACTACTCCATTATTACACCTATATAACTACCATATTACATGTATATAACTACTATATAGCTACTACACAGGAACTTATTTTAAAGTGTAGCTTTTTCACTACAATACAGGAAAGTTCCTATGAAGTCCTGATTAAAATGGTATTCATCATTGTGATGTGATTAGTTCACCTTGTTACAACACAGTTATTCCACAGTAATTATGCGAAAGATAAATCTAATGTCATGTAAAACAAACTTTCTTTAACTGCTGGAAAAGACTTCTGATCTGTAGTGTGTTTAAAAGACACACTTGTGTAATTACAGGCAAAACTGAAGTTGATACATGTGTAGTTACATAGGCTGTACTTCTGTAATCCATCTGTAACAGTGTAGTTACAGTGTTGTTGAATAGGCTATTCATATGTAACTACACAGTTGTTACAGACAATATAAACTGGGACCATTTTGTTCGATAGGTATGGACGATGTGATTATTTTTGGGATTAATAAAGTTATCTTTTGAGTTAGTAAGCAGAAAACAGATCAGGCTTCTACGCCCTGGGGAGATGGTTGGGCATTCTCTTTCATTTGTGTTGTAAACCTAAAAAACGTGGACTGAAAATGAGATTCTAAAGTTCAAAATTACAGATTTAATAACTAAAGTACAGGCAAAGCAACGCTGCTCTGTCTGTTCACATCTACTCTGCATTCGCTGTTCATTCATGTGCAGTTACCTCCCTCATGGTTACTAAACAGTGCACAGTGCACCATAGGAGTCCATCGTTCTTAAGATAGTTTAAGCCCTCTGCTATGGTCCACATGTGCTAGATCTTAAGGAATATAGCATTTTCATGAAAGGATCCTTTCCCTTAAAGGTTAATTGAGAGTCAAGCTCACACTTGGGCCTCTCCAAGGCAGACCTTCACAGGGACAGTTGTGTTTGACATGGAAATGGTGGTGAAGAGGGGAGAAGAGAGCGAGTCTGGTTCAGGAGAGATAACAGTAGAGCAATGAAAACCATATAGTACATTTGAACTTGCTTGCCGGCTCTGGCTCACAGATAGATTGCCAGTAAGTGGCGATGGTTTGGGGAGCCAGAGGTTTTTCTGAGCTGCACCTGTGGGTTTCACTTTACGATTCTGAATCCCTCCATTTAAAGCCAGTGCTGTAAAGCTTAAGAGCAACTTTGGTCAGTGAAGAATATGAAGCACTGCCATGTCAAAGGACAGAGGCCAATTTTATTTCTGAGCGCAAGACTAGGCTAGGCAGTCCAACCCATCGCGTCCAACTTACAGGCCAACCTGTGCGTGCTCTGGCTGGAATGCATGAACACCAAGCTAAATCTGCATTTTGTGAATTACATGTTGGTCCTTCACATATAACATAGTGTACTCATTAGGTACAATGTGAACATCAAATGTAACAAGATGTAGTTCTTTGTTTTTTTTTATGTAATTATTTTCACCTTCTCACCTGAACGTTCACAGTGGTGTCCATAGACTGGCGCCAGTGGGCCTAGGCCCATGTGAAACAACTGTTCAAGACTTATTAATGAGTTATATAAAAACAAACAAACAAACACACAACCAGTTTATAAGATTTATCTTCAAAATTGCATTTTTGAAAAGTCTAAATTCCAGTTTCACCAATGGCCATTACTATAAGGTGTTACTGGGCATTTTGGTCTCATTCAAAAACATTAAATTCACTAAATTCAGATTCAAGAATTAAGATTCTTTGTCATTGTACGGGGAACATCAAAATTGGGTAACCAAAACAACGTTCAATCTAGGAAAAGAGCAAAAATAAAGGTTAATTTAAAATCTAAAATAGATATTAAGAGAAAGACTATAAAATTTAAATAAAGAAAGCAAAAATAATTAAAAAATAAAATTGTAAAAAAAGTGAAATAAGTAATATAAAGAGGGTGGATATAAAAGAATATAGTGGCTATGGAATTGCATATGAGAGTATTGCACTTATGTGAATGGGAGGGCTTCTATTTACAGTTTATTAATGAATATAAAGTGCAAATGAATATATACATATTTTCATCAATTTCACATCAATATTCCTTGATCATTCCCTGGAAAGCTGTAGGTAGACAGTCTATCCCTGTGTTGTTGGTGCCTGGATGTGCGATGTTATTGTTGTGCAGCGTTCAGTTCTCTTATTGCACTGGGGTAAAAGCAGTTCTTAATTCTGTCTGTTCGTGATGTGATGGACCTGTAGCATCTGCCTGATAGTAACAGGTCAAACAGATGATGACCAGGATGAGTTGGGTCTTTTAGGATGTTAGTTGCCCTGCTGAGGCAGCAGGACCTGAAGACCTCCTCTAAGAAGAACAGCGAGCTGCCAATGATCTTCTGGGCTGTGCTAATGACTCTCTGAAGGACTCTCCTGTCTGCAGCTGAGCTGCTGGTGTACCATGTTGAGAGGCCATATGTAAGCATGCTTTCAATGGGGAGCAGTGGCAATAAGACACCAGAAGCTTTTCTTGCACGTTGTTTTTCCTGAGGATTCTTAGAGTCACTGCTGTGCCTTTTTAATTAAGGACATGGTGTTGGTGGTCCAGGAAAGACCTTTAGCCATGTATGTGCCCAGGTGCCTGAAATCATTTACTCATTTATTCTTTTTACTCACAGTGCCTGTAGATGTATAATGGGTTAGGTTTTTGAAGCACTTTCTTAAGTTCTGAGTTCTATAGTTTTTGAGGAGTTCAGGATGAGTTTATTCCACGAAAATCACAGAGCTTGTTTTGTCTCTCATCTTCTCCAGAGATAAGTCCAGTCACAGTTCTGTCCTCTCCAAATTTGATTATAGTGTTGGTGTGATGGGTGGAGTCACAGTCATAAGTGTAGAGGCCGTAGAATAGGGGGCTTAACACACAACCCTGTGGCACACCAGTGCTGAGTGTGATGGTATTGGACAGAAGGGGGCAAATCTAACAATCTGAGTGGACAGGAAGTCTTCGATCCTGTTGCTAATGGGTTAGAAAAGCTTTATGTCAGTGAGCTTAGTGGGCTCACAGAGCTTGGGGCAGTCGTAGGCTGGAGGTTAGGAAACCAGCCTGGTTCGATCCCCTTAGCCAACAGTATGTGACTTATCTGCCCTTGAGCAAGGCACCTACAAAAAAAACAGGTGAACTGGTGTGGGTTGAAACTTGGGAGGCTGGCTTAGGTGTGCTGCAGGACCAGTGCTCTGTAAGCACTTCGATATGACAGGTGTGAGTGCAATCGGAGGTCACTGGTGACTTTTATGGAAGTGGAATAATTGTGGCAGATTTCAGACAAGGTGGGATGATAGATTTAGACAAGGATAGATTGAATATTTTTGTGAAGACCATGGAGATCTGGTCAACACATTCCTTCAAAACCTTTCCTGTTACACCATCAGGGCCAGGAGCTTTACTTGGGTTCACAGTTCTGAGCACACAACTCATATCATGCTCCTGTACTGTGAGGATGTGGTTGTTGGGAGCTGGTGGGAGGACTGAGTCTGTCTCCACTGGTGTCACCTTGGAGCAAGCAAAGAAACAATTAAGTTCCTCTGCCAGTGAAGCAACTCCTGTGGTGGCTGTGTGGTTGCTGGTCTTATGGCGTGTGATGAAGCTATATACCCTGCCATACCTGCCTTGAGTCATTGTTGGTGAAGTGATCCTCAATTTTCTTCTTGTAGTCTGCTTTGGCCTCCCCAAGGCCTTTCTATGGGTTGGTCCTCAATCAGCCAATCAGTCAATCAATCAATCAATCAATCAATCAATCACCAACTTGTATGGACTGAAAGCATGTGGATATAACCCATATAAAGCAAACAAATCTAACCATGCAGACCATGTAACAAAATAAATACACAAAGTTATTAAATTCTGACTATAGCTCATGAAATTCAAAGGCATAAATATCAGAATATTTCAGAGAAATCAAAAGCATATTAATGTTATTTTGGGTTTTATTGCCTCTTGCAAAACAAGACATATCAGCTCAAATATTATTTCCTGTTATGAGTTCAGAGTTTTGTGTCTTGAGTTGTTTTTTTTTTCTCTGTTCTGAGGTCAGTGCTTAATATACCTAATATATTAGTATAATGTGAATTTGTCATGCTCACTCAAAACTCTGTTGCTTCTAGCTCTTGTTATAGGAAAATAATGAAAGTTTCAATTAAGTCAACTTTTTAAGTTGATTCTTTAAAAAAGTAATCAATTTTCCCCTTAGACCAAATGTACTTGTAACGTGGAGTGATGAGACGGTCGCACGTGCTGAGGTAAGTGAGATTTATTAAGGGCAAATCCAAAATAGGGTCATAACGGTCCAAAGTCAGATGGCCAACACGGATAGATCGGGGGGCAGACATGACAAAACCAGACTAAAACAGAACAAACAGAGCATCCAACATAGTATATAACGCAAACAAAGATTCAAACAACAGCAAACAAAGACCAGCGAAAACAAAGGGCAAACACAGGGCTTTAATACTCAGGGAAAACGAGGGACAACAGGTGGAAAACAGGTGGAGACAATCCGGGGCGGAGTCATGAAACAAGGGGGCTAAACCAAAACAAACACACATGGACAGGACTGGGAGGGGGCAATCGTGGCAATAGTCAGTCGGCAAGGACATGTTTGTTGTCTGAGGTCAGCTAAATGCCAAAGGGTTAATGTAGCTTACACGTATGGTAATATACTAACAATGAAAGCTTAAATTTAAAATAATCAATGCATCACACTGTACAAGCAAGCTAAACAAACTTTGAGTTGAGTAATTATTTAGACACACAGATGAAGAAACGTTTGCATAAAGCTAATTGATGGGGTATAACCTTTAATTAAATTTGCATCATAACTTCACTGAAAAACTGGAAAATCAAACATTAGAAAAAAAAATGTTAGGGGTAAGGGGAAAATTTATTGACCTATCATTCCGTCCCTCTGAATTTCCCTTTTAGCTCAACTACAACATGGTTTTGTTTATTCTTTGTGAACTTTTGTCTATTTTTAAAGCTCCAAGACTTTTCATATACCTACCATTATTGTCTACCTTCCACAATGCTGTCTTAATCTGGAGGTTTGCTTTAGTTAAGCCTTCTGTTTCTCCATTGTAAACTTTGTCTCCCTAGTGATCACTTTAATTCCTGAAGCTCTAAGTTTAAGCCCATGCTTCAATATTTAGTTTTCATAACGATATAATTCATGCATTAGTTTTATGGTAGTTAATGAACAGTTTGTATAGTTAAACATACAGTTATAATTAGATTTTACACATACAGACATTTTCTAAGCCACTTCTCTCTCAGGGTCATGGGGGGCGTGCAGGAGCCTATCCCAGCGGTCATCGGGCGGAAGGCAGGATACACCCTGGACAGGTCGTCAGTCCATCGCAGGGCAGACAGACAGACAGACATACATGCGCTCACACCTAGGGGCAATGTAACGTGTCCATTTGGCCTGACTGCATGTCTTTGGACTGTGGGAGGAAACCGGAGAACCTGGAGGAAACCCACACAGACATGGGGAGAACATGCAAACTCCACACCGAGAGGACCCCAGTCGCCCGGCCAGGGAATCGAACCCAGGCCCTCCTTGTTGTGAGGCGACAGCGCTACCCGCCGTGCCACCCTGATTGTCACAAAGTAATTACTTCATAATAAGTTTTGAGACCATACACAATAACAAACAGAGGGTTCAAGGGGTTAAAACAAACTTCTACCAGTCCACAAGTTTCACTTTCTAGCTTCTCTGGGACTGTTTTACCGGCTCTATCTATTCCCCTTAAGTACAGCGAAGAAAACTTGTTCGGTGAGATTGAATGATTGAGGTCAGGATTTAGGGGCCTTTTCTAATATGTCTCTTGTCTGTGCTTGGCTTGCTTTCTGTCTCTTCCTTATTGATACTGCTGAAATATACAGTTAATGGAATTTCCATTCTCCCGGCGCTCCTGGCACCCTGGCCGATCGCCCGGGTGAAGATGGATTGCTTAAGATAGCTGCGTTTCATCAAAATCGTACCCATAAACAAATTTGCGCTAGTCTGGTTACAACTTCATCTAAAAGGATATATCTTCTTCTGCTTTGCTATACCTGTTAGGGGGTGAGGCAAATGGCAAGCATGAAAGTTTTCTCAGTTTTTTTTTTTTTTTTTCCCTCAGTTGCTTTGAAATATGACCACTGATGTTAAATATTACTTCCCAAAACCACAACTCTGTCATAAAGAATGGAGCAGGGGGAGGGAGTGGAACCTTGTAAGTCACGCTCGTCGTTCATCACCGACCCTGAGAGTACACGGCTCATGCTTCTTTAGAAACCCATTAGAGTCATTTGACCTTTCCCGTAGAGTTAAATTGAAGCCTTGAGATGGACCAGGCCGCTAAGAGAACGGCAGCGGAAAGGTGCAGAAATCCGGGCTGGGAATGCAGCTATTCTCAGCTTTCAGCTTTTCCAGCAAAGCCCAACAAAACGTGGCTCACTGTTTATGAACTGAGCATGTGGTTTTGCATGTCTGCCTGCAATAATGTGCCATGCCATTGTCAGAGATTTCTGCGCTGGCCAATGCGATTCAGTATGCATTTGCATGTTTACATGCATGGACGCCCGTAATGCCACTTATCTTTTTTCATATGCGTATCGGCAATTGCTCTTGAATTAGAAATAGAACATCATCAGTCAAATTTTCGTGGTTGTTATTTCAGTGGGAAAAGACATATGCATGAACGCTCAAACGCTGATGATGCCGGGGATCTTTCCAATATGCATATTTGCAATTGGTGTTAGACTATAAATACGACAGAAATGATGCATATACAAGAAGGCTCACGGTGCCGGTTCATATGCATACCTACAATTGCACTTGAATTCGAAATAGGACAACTTAAGAACATTTTTGCGGTCATTATTTTATATAACATATGTGCATAAAAGCTTATCAGGCCATTTATCTTTTTCCCTTGTTCATCAAAGCATTTTTGAATTGAACATATAACATGCAACACCAGGCAGAAATAAGTATGTGTGAGTGCTTAAATCACTAGATTTCAGTTATCTTTTCACATACGCACATCTCTAGTTGCTCTTGGAACAACTTAGCATATATATATATATATATATATATATATATATATATATATATATATATAACACAAAATAGAAAAGCTTATATATAAAATGAGTACTGCATTGTTCATAAGCTTTATATATATATATATATATATATATAGGCATTACTACTTTCACAAAGCATATATGTATGTATACAATGCCCATCACTTCAATGCTGCTTAAAGCTTTCATCTTTGAGAGAGAGACAGGAGAAAATCAAGCTTTCTTGATTTCACCTCTGACAAAATCCACAGATGGTTCTGTCCACCCTTCCGCTGTGAGAAGACAACTCAGCGCTGTGGGTCTGAAAGGATGTGTAGCTGTCAAGAAGCTTGTACCAAGGAGGGAAAAAAAGAACATGGAAGGTGCTGGTGTTATCAGAAAAATGGACTGACCACCCCAGAGTCCAGTTCAGTATTATTGAATGTGTTTGGGATTATTTGGATCATGAACAACAGAAAATGCACAAGACTGACCTTTACATATATATATATATATATATATATATATATATGTGGAAAAACATGGAAAACTGAAAGCAAGACTCATGAACAGCATGAAAGCTGTAATAAAGACACATTGTGGATACATTATATTAATAATAATAATAATAATAATAATAATAATAATAATAATAATAATGAAGAGAAAAATGAAGGATGTCTACACAGGAACTATAACACATGCATAAGCTATTAAGAATAGTTATTCTTATATGAATATTGCTATATATTTACTGCCATACCTTAAACTAATGAGTAATGAAATTAAAGTAATGAATGTCTGTTCCATGCAAAACTATTATAAATCATCTATTACAAATAACGAAGCTTAGAAGGAAAGTTTAGAAGTTCATATCAGTTCTATAGTGCCTGTAGTTCTACATGAGTTAAATTACAAAGCATTTACATCAGTACAGTGTTACTCACCTTATAGAGTCTTGTTATTATAGGCATAGGCCATTCATAAATATCATGCATTTCATTCCATGCTCATTCACATGTAATGATGTCCTTAGATAGGTAGCCTTCAAATAAATTGTCATATTTATCTTTTCCATATGCATATCACTAATTGATGCAACAGAAACACAACAACTTAGCGAGATATTTACGGTTACACTTTCAGTTAAAGCCACAGTTCAAGGGCATCATAGGTGCACCCATGAATACAAGTTCCACTTAGTCACGTTCAGCAATTAAAACTGAATTAGCAGGCGGAAAGAGTCAATGCTTATTTCAATGGCACTTAAAACTAGCAACCATAGAGCAAATGACAAGTCTTAGCAGGGCATTGTAATTGGAACATTTGTTCATCTCCTCTTGCTGTGTTAAGTGGGACCACTGGAATCAACATGTCAGAACCGCTGTGAAGCAGAGTAGTATTCCATTCAAAATGAGGGCTTTTGTCTTCTTTGCTTGCATTGTTTTATAATTGCCCAAGCTTGACAGAATTGGTGTGATGGGTGTCAAGGCACAGTTGTTTTTGACAGGACCCACCAAAAGCACAGTCACTTTATGGTGATTGGACATGAATAACCTACAAAAGTGAGTCTTGTTGCAATTTTAACAAAATACTGAGTGATCAGTTCAGGTAGAACCTGGACAGAATAGTTTGGAACATAACATACAATGTCCCATCAATTCAAACTACAGATGGACTCTCATGAACCAAATGTAACCCTGAGAAATTGTGTTAAAATGAACTTTAGATGTAATTACATAGTTATACCTTAGTAATTATACAGTTATTCACATTATTTATTTGCGTTACATGAACAGATTTGGGTGTGCACTCTCTTTCTGCTTAGTTTGATGGCTAAAAAGCCATATAAAGGCATTATATTATAATAAATCATAATAAAAGATATTTTCAACATATTCAACATACAAACACAAGTGGGGCCTGCATTAAAATCTTGCAATCTTTTCACACTTTCTCACACTTGTTTAAACAAAGAGGCAGAAATAAAGATAATATAGTTAATATAGCTTTATATTATTACAGTGCATATCACCAGAGCTAACTGCACCCTCTACCAGTTAATAAGGAGCTGAAGCTGGGACTCAACATTATTCATGAATTAGGATACATTGTGTAGAAAATATAACATGTCCTGCTGCCTAACATCAACGATCCTCATGCAGAGACCTCCCGGAGAAAATATAGCTATTCAGAGCGAGGCTGGCTATTGTGGCCATGAGGTCAAGAGACAAAAGCTCTGGCTGCTGTTACCATGAAAGCAATGTCCTGCCAATCCGTCCACCCCCCTCATTCTACTGCTCCATTTACAGCACAGCCGGTCCCTCTGCTCGGAGCTTTCACAATAACGCCACTCCCCGGCTAGTCTCCAAACGCTGGCCTCAGAGGAAGAGAAAGAAATAAATAATCGAAGACGAAAGAGCCTGAAGAAACCTCCCAGCACTCGGTGTGTACATAGACGCCGTGGATGATCCCCGGTGGGCGATGACAGATGGTTGGAGGGCCAAGCAGGGCCCAGTGCAGAGGAGAAAAAACGTATGCTGAAAGAGAGGAAAGGAGATAATCTCCTGATTACAGGTAGCTTAGTGTCTAAGATGAAGAAAAATAAAATAAAATCAAATAAAAAAACGACAACCAAGCAAACAAACGTCTGCCTGATTTTACAGGATTACTTTAGACTGTCGTAACAGCTGAAAAAGCTTTCCATGTTGGCAGCTTGTTTGTTTGGGCTCAGGATCCTGTGGAGGAAACTACGGAATCTAAATATGGCCAACAGCAGGTACTGAATAAGTTAACCTGCAGTGCTAGCTTCGGCAACAACTACAACTGGTTGCGCATGTCGAGAGATTAGTTCAGTGCTTCTTCAACACTAGATTATAAATGCATATATTTAAATATTCAGTAGCTTTCCATACATTTCTTTATGCAACGTAACACAATGTGTATTAGTGTTTTCTCTCTAGAAAAACAGTCCAGTGCATGTTCGTTTTACCTGCTGTGGTAAGCACAGTGGTCCCCCATGCTGAGCTTGACATACCTACTGTCTTTTGGCTGTGTCCTTTTAAATATGAATGAAATATTATGCATATAAAAGTAAACAAAGATGTGTTATGCCGAATGTCCTGGTAAATACAAATAAATATGACATCCATGTATATATATATATATATATATATACATATGCATGGTTAGTCAAAAGTCACAGGACACGGTTTTATTTTATGTTTTATGATGTCACAAGTCTCCATGATGCGGTGCTGAAGGTGGTGTTTGTTGCGGACTTTCTCAGCATACACAATTTGTTTGAGATGACCCCAGAGATAAAAGTAAAATAAAATCAAAAATAAAATAAAATTAAACCTGTCCTGTGACTTTTGACTCACCCTAAATATATATATATATATATATATATATATATATATATATATATATATATATATATATAAACGTTGTAACACCTACACATTACACCTATAGTAGCTTTAATGACAGCCTGAAGTTAGTCCCCCTCTGCAGCCCTAACACCTTCCCCTTTCCTGAGGAGCTTTCTACGAGATTTTGGAGTGTGTCTGGAATTTTTGCCCATTCCTCTAGAAGAGCATTTGTGAGCTTTAGGGTTTGTGCAGGTCAGTCAAGTTCTTCCACAACAAACTGTCTGGGGCACTTGGCATTGTGCATTTTGATCTTAGGCTTGTGTGCAGCTGCTTGACCATGAAAACCCATTTTGTGAGTCTCCTGATGTGCAGTTATTTTGCCATGTCAATTCCAGAGGCAATCTGGAACTCCTTAGTGTGTGATTCAGCAGAGGATAGGCACTGAGCACTTTCTGTGATCTACCGCTTCGAGGCAGAGCTGTTGATGCCTCTAGGTGCCTTCAATTTGAAATTTAGCACTTACAGTTGGCAGAGGCAGATCTAGCATAACAGATATTTCACAAACTGACTTGTGCCAGAGGTGGCATGCTGTCAGACATTCTTTCTTCCAGTTTTTGCCATACTCTGAACGTATGTGTTGGCCTTTAAATTTTGTCAAAATTTCAAAGAAATTTCCAAAAGATCCTACAATGACTTGGAAAAATGTATGCTTCCATTGACTTTTGTCAAAAGTAAAGCATGATTTTCCTTCTCTAGCAAATAACTAATTTGTAGTCTTCCAACATAAAAAATGTGTATATATATATATATATATATATATATATATATATATATATATATATATATATATATTGGTATTTAAGGCTACCAGAGGAAAGTTGCTGAGATGATGTCCATGTCAGAGGGATCAGCTGCTATTTCGCCAGCACACTTCATTACCCTGCTGTTGGAGACATCCTGAAGCGTTCACAGACACATCCGATGATCCTCCTGATTAAGAGCTGGAGTTTGGCTCATTTTTGTGAGATGTAGGAACCAAAGCAGATCATCGTAGATGATGTGATCATGGATTGATGATCACTGTGCAGAAATGGATCATCGGGCTCTGCAGCAGTTTGAATTTCTTTAGTTGTGTGAGTACAAACGTCCTCTGCTGTGTTTTCTTTGGTGATGGACCCTCTTCAAACCTTTGGATATGGTGGTGCCTGGGTGCTTCTACTATAGCAAAGCTGTTATTGCCCATTATAGCTCAAAGGGATCTGTTTTGCCCCTGGAACGGGCCTAGGATACGATGCTCCCTCTGTTGGACACATCGTTTTAGTATCCTGTGCAAGTCTTCAATGGGATTTAAGTGAGGAGAATGGCTAGGCCATGCAAGTGCCCTCAGCTTTGGTAGGAAAAAAGTATCGTGTTATTTTGGGTGTATGTTTAGGGTCATTGCCTTGACTTTTTGGCTGAAGAAATGGACTTTTTATGTAATGTGTCCCAGGACATTGCTCAATTTATGATGCTCGCAAGGCCATATCAAGAAGCTCCCACCTTCATGCTTCACAACAGGTAAGGTGCTCGCAAACGTGAAGTAGATATGAGAAACCACAAAAAAACAAAGGTCTGAATGTTCATTTCAGCTGGCAGATTTTTTAAATACATAAATGTAAATTAGGGCAAAATAAAGATGCTATTTCATCTATTTCAAGACTTAGACAGTATCTGGTGATAAACAGGAGTGAGTCTGTCACTCTCAAGAACTTAGTCTGGTGTATATTCAATAACAGCCATTAGTTGTCAGAAACAAAATGAATCTCTACGTAGATATTCCACCGTTAGGAAGAAGCCACTCTGTGCTGCAGTGACAAGCTAAAGCCTTCCAGTCCCAGGGAAAGTACTGAGGACCTCACGGCTCACTCCGACTGCTGTGCTTACAAGACCATTTAGCAGGTTGTTAAAAGATGCCGTGTGCTGACGTGTGTTTGCCTCTGGTGGGTCTAAAAGCACATGCTGGTGAACTGGGGGTCGTTAAAGACCCTGGTAAATTTCAGAAGCAGCCAGGCACCACAGTCGACTGGGCAAATGAGCAGAAGGCATTACATAAATAACCACTTAGAGCCGAGGTTTTGTCATTTCAAGCACACCCTTTTTTCAAGCAAACCTCTTTTCTCTCTGCCTCCTCCCTCTTTCTTCTCTCTTCTCTTTGTCTTTTGGTTCTCTTTCTCTATAAATCTGTCTCTTTTCTCTTTCACTCATTTCACTCTTTCTTTGACCTCCCCCGCTGTGTTTCTTTTCTTCCTCAGTCTCTCTCCTCCCTTTTCTCACTCTTTCTTTATCGCTCTCTTTGTCCCTTCTCTCTCTCTCTCTCTTTTGCTCTCCGTGTTCACTCTCTTTTCTTTTTTCTCTTTGCCCCTCCCTTTCTGACTTTTTCGTTTTCTTCTCTTTTCCTTCCCTCCCTCCTTTTCTCACTATTTCTCTCTCTCTCTCTCTCACTTTCTTTTCCTGTCTTTCTGTTCTTCTCCCTCCATTTCCTTTCCTTCGCTTAGTCTTTTTATCCCTCTACCTCTCTCTGTCTCTCT
This sequence comes from Pygocentrus nattereri, assembly GCF_015220715.1. Taxonomy (NCBI): domain Eukaryota; kingdom Metazoa; phylum Chordata; class Actinopteri; order Characiformes; family Serrasalmidae; genus Pygocentrus; species Pygocentrus nattereri. The sequence continues at coordinate 6,522,503 of NC_051233.1, read as the reverse complement.
TTTACTCTCTCTCTTTCCTCCTTCTCTCTCAGTTTTCACCCACTTTGTTCTCTTTTTTCTCTCCCAGGTCCTTTCTTTTATCCTTTTTCCTTTCTTTTTCTCTTTCTCTCTTTTGTTTCCCTTTCTTTCTTTCTATCTTTCTTCATCTTTTCTTCCTTTTTTCTTTGGTCTTTTTCTCCATTTCCTCTCTAATTTTCTGGCTCACTCACTCTTTTGCTCTTTCTCCATTTTCCTCTCTTTTTTTTCCCCTCTTCTTTTTTCTCTGCCTTTCTTGCCTTCTTTTTTCTCTCTGTCTCCTCCCCTTTTCTCTCTTCTCTTTGTCTTTTCTTTCTCTTTCTCTATAAATCTGTCAGTCTCTTTTCTCTTTCTATCCATTTTTACTCTTTAATTTTCTCACTCTTTCTTTATCTCTCTCTCTGTCCCACCTGCCTCTCTTCCTCCATCTGTCTTTTTTTGTCATTCTCTGTTCTCACCTTTTTCTGTCTTTTTGTCTTTTTTCTGTTTCTCTCTCTCCATGTTCACTCTCTTTCTTCTCTTTTTTCTCTTTGCCCCTCCCTGTCTGTCTTTTTGTCTTTCGTCTTTCTTTTTCTCTCCCTTCCTCCTTTTCTCACTATTCTCTCTCTCTCACTTTGTTTTCCTATCTTTCTGTTCTTCTCCCTCCATTTCCTTTTCTTCTCTCTTTGTCTTTTTATCTCTCTACCTCACTCTGTCTCTCTTTTACTCTCTCTTTCCTCCTTCTCTCTGAATTTTCACTCCTTTTCTCTCCCAGGTCTTTTCTTTTATCCATTCCTTTTCTTGTTCTCTTTCTCTCTTTTTGTTCCCTTTCTTTCTGCATCTGTTCTCTTTCTCCCTCTCGTCTCTTTTCTCTGATTACTGTCCTCTTATTCTCTTCCTCCCTTCTTCTCTCTTATTATTTTATTCTCTATCATTTTTCTCTGCTTCTCCTGCTTTCTTTTCTCTGTCTTCTCCCTTTCTTTGACCTCCCCCTCTCTCTTTCTTTTCTTCCTCATGCACTTTCCTTCCCATCCTCACTTATTCTTTGCTGCTTTTTGTCCATACCTCTGTCTCTCTTCCTCTGTCTCTCTTTCTTTGTCATTCTCTCTGCTCTCTCTTTTTCTCCCCATGTCTTGCTGGTTTTCTGTCTGTCTTCTCTTCATCCATTTCATTTTCTTCTCTATTTGTCTTTTTATCTCTCTCTATCTTTTTTACTTTTCTTCTTTCTCTTTCAATTTTTACCCACTTGTTTCCCTTTTCTCTACCATTTCTTGCTCTTCCTCTCTCTCTCTCTCTCTCTCTCTCTTTCTCTCTCTCTCTCTCTCTCTCTCACTCTCTCTCTCTGTCTCTCTCTCTCTCTGTCTCTCTCTCTCTCTCTCTCTCTCTCTCTCTCTCTCTCTCTCTCTCACTCTCTCTCTCTGTCTCTCTCTCTCTCTGTCTCTCTCACTCTCTCTCTCTCTCTCTGTCTCTCTCTCTCTCTCTCTCTCTCTCTCTCTCTATCTCTCTGTCTCTCTCACTCTCACTCTCTCTTCCTCTCTATCTCTGTCTCCCTCTCTCTCTCTCTCTCTCTCTCTCTCTCTCTCTCTCTCTCTCTCTTCCTCTCTATCTTTGTCTCTCTCACTCTCTCTCTCTCTTCCTCTCTCTCTCTCTCCCTCTCTGTCTTCCTCTCTCTCTCTCTCTCTCTCTCTCCCATTTCCTTTTTTTCTATCATTTCTTGCTCTTCCCCTCTCTCTCCCTTTCTCTCTCTCTCTCTCTCTCTCTCTCTCTCTCTCTCTCTGTAACTGTCTTCCAGTTTCTGTCCTCTTATCTGAGCACAATTAAAACACTTCAAAAAGGCTAATGGTTCTACGCTACATGCACTGGTGCCTTCAAGCATTCAAAACGCATACAGTCAGTTGCACCAAAAATGTTATCCATGCCAAATCATCCGTTCTTTTCCCTCTGTTTGCCCCGCATTCCTGTCAGGAGATCATGAACAGCACCACGGAGCACGAGCCTCATTACCGTTCTTGCAGGACGGCTTTCTAAGCTCTTTCGTATGCACAGCAAGGCCACGGCTATTGATCACACTTTGCTGTGCTTGAGTACGCACATGCTTAACCGGCGCAGACGCAGGAGACGCGCCTTGTTTATTTATTTCAATGAGAAAGCAAACCCGTGTGATTTATTCTAAAGCCTCAACTTCTTCCCAACTTCTTAAGTTGTTTTCTATTTACTCACATGGGGCAATATGGGCTGCCTCCCCGCTCACTTTAAAACAACAGATATATGTTTTTCTTCAGGTGTTGTTGGGATGGATATCAGTTTCTTTAACCCCTTGAAATCCCAGGCTTAAGGCTTGTTTTTCAGTAACTACAGGGACTTCACTGCCAACTAATGGAGCTTTACTTCAGTTACAGAAGCGCATAATAAAACTTTGGGCCAGCCAGCAGGCTCACGGCTGGGTAAGGGGTTTACCGTTTAAAAGTCCCAGGCTTATTAGATACTGAGGCTTATTATTCAGTAAATACAAGGACTTCAATGCAAACCAGCTGAGCTATTAGATTATAGAAGTATACACATGTCGGCTATTTAAGGAGTTAAAGAAACAGGTGGAAAATCAAATCTAGACATTTTGCACCTTACGGAAAATGTAGCCAAGACATGTTTGGAGTCTGAAGTTTGCTTTACTGGTCACACTTTATATTAAGTGTCTCTAATAACTGTGTAGTTACACATGAGGAACATATCCAACAACGCTGTAATTACTGATGATTTAGTTAATGTTACAGATGGATGACGGATGTAAAGCCTATGTAATTACACAAGTGTATACATTTTAGTTTTGCCTCATGTAGTTACACCAGTTTATCTTCTACACAGGAACTTTCCTGTAATATATTGTTAAAGTTACACTTTAAAGTAAGTGGACAGTTCCCATGTAGTTACTAAGTAGGTACTGTGTAATAATGCAGTGGTAATATAGACGTTGCTTTGGAGGAAATGCAGCACGTTTAATGTTATAACAGTTACATGTTAAGGTAAGGGGACATTTGCTGCACTGTCACATTACAGACTGGTATAAACATGAAACTGGTTACAAAGTAGCTAATACAGCTCAATGTTGGGGCATTCGTGGGCTGGAGGTTAGGGAACTGGCCCTGTGACCGGAAGGTTGCCGGTTTGATCCCCACCTCAGTTATGTCAGTCCATAACTCCATAACCCAAACTGCTCCCCGGGCACTGTGGATAAGGCTGCCCACTGCTCCGGGCAAATGTGCTCACTGCCCCCTAGTGTGTATGTGTATTCACTAGTGTGTATGTGGTGTTTCACTTCACGTATGGGTGAAATGAGGAGGTGGAATTTCCCCGTTGGTGGGATTAAAAAAGTATCACTTAACTTAATGTTAGGAAAGCTGGCAGATACAGTGTAATAGTTCTTTCTGTAGTTCTTTCACTGCTGGAAATAATAACTTCTGAAAAAAAGTTTTATTAAAACTGTATTTACATTTGTTTTATTGCCCTTGTGTAATGAAATGAAAGACAATAGGCTGGTACAACTCTATCATCTTATATTTACAAGGTAGGAGATTGTATATTGTCTATTGTTTGTCATTATGGACATACAATATGTCACATATGGATATATAACGTGTTCATGAGATTTACGCAGAAAAATATTGGCAAAAACGTAAGGATATGGGAGGACTTAGCTTGGCTTAAAATTCGCTGGCATAGTTAACTTAGCTAGCCAGTTTAGCTTAATCTGACACATATTCGAAGAACGTCAGATAATCACTAAACTTACTAAAGCTGATCGCAGTGCTTTGATTGTAAAGGTCAGTATTTTAATTCAGTCCGTCCTCATTACGTATCTGTCTATGTTGAGGTCACTTGAGGTCCTCACTAAGTAAGTTATGCGCATGAAAACAAGCGTTACTGTTGACCTAGCCTGCTAACTAGCTAGCTAAGTAACAGCACTAAAGTTGACCGCAGATGAGTTCATTTCGCTGCGGTGGCATCGTACTAGTACACGGTAAAATAGTGTTTTGATGGTTGGAGACAAAATCATAATGCAGTGTTGGATATAACTGATGAAAATGTACAAATAAGGGACGACTAGCATAGCATACGTTTCTGAGGGGCTCAGTTCATCGCATATTCGAAGTAAACAGGCCTAGCTGTGTGTCCTGGACGTGACCTGTAATAATCTTTTCGCATGGAGGCGGCTGTGCTCGCTTCACCTGTGATTTTGGGCAGTCGCGGGCTGGAGGTTAAGGAACCAGCCCTGTGACCGGAAGGTCGCCGGTTTGATCCCCAGAACCGACAGCACATGACTGAGGTGTCCTTGAGCAAGACACCTAACCCCCAACTCCTCCCTGGGCACTGCAGATAGGGCTGCCCACTGCTCTGGGCAAGTGTGCTCACTGCCCCTTAGTGTGTGTGTGTTCACTAGTGTGTATGTGGTGTTTCACTTCATGGATGGGTTAAATGCGGAGGTGGAATTTCCCTGTTGTGGGAATAACAAGGGTCACTTATTTATTTATTTATTTATTATTTTGGATATGATATCTGGGTTCCAACACTCAGTGTCCACAAACCTGTGTAGTTTCAGCCTTTGCTAGTTGGCTTGCTAGCTCCACTGAGCCTGGAGTTCGGATACGGAGCCAGAGCCAGTTTCTGATGGAGCGTGCAAATGCCTTAGCTAAGCAAACATAGCATTAGCCGCTAGTAGGTTACAAACATCAGCTACCTGGTTTAATGTTAATGTTTGTCCATTTAAAACCTAAAGCTCTGTTCGATGAACGCAGTTTGCAATGTGGTGTTCCAGTGTGGACTCCGATACCATTAGCACAGCTAGCTAGCTTTAGTTAGCTAAGCAGACATTAGTGTTAGCAGCTAGCTGGCTAACTTAGCTAGTGAGCTAAAAGCACCATGAAGCAGGTTTAATGTTAATTTCAGCTTTTTGTTCCTTCAACACGACTTTGCTCTATCAGAATTTTCAGTGGAGAGTTACTCAGCAGGCACTTTATGAGGTACACCTTGCTAGTAAAAGGCTGGACCCCCTTTTGCCTTCAGAACTGCCTTAATTCTTTGTGCCACACTTTCAACAAGGTGTTGGAAACGTTCCTCAGAGATGTTGGTTGGTTATTTGAGTTCCTGTTGCCTTTCTATCATCTGGAACCAGTCTGCCCATTCTCCTCTGACCTCTCACATCAACAAGGCATTTTCGTCCACACAACTGACCTCTCACTGGATATTTCCTCTTTTTCGGACCGTTCTCTGTAAACCCTAGAGATGGTTGTGCGTGAAAATCCCAGCAGATCAGCAGTTTCTGAAATACTCAGACCAGCCCGTCTGGCACCAACAACCACGTCACGTTCAAAGTCCCTTAAATCTGGTCCCTTATATAATGTAATTCCATGCACCCCTTTGAAAAAATTAATTAAGTAAATTCAAAGAGTCATTTTTTGAGTGCAACTACATCTGAAGGGACAACTGCACACTTGTTTTTGTTTTGATAACCTATTCCTATAAAATCACCTACAACTGAACTCATACCTTCCAGCACTCTGCAGCAAGACACATTAAAATTGCATGCAGTCATACTCTTTAATTGATACTGACTATCGAAGTCAGCGGTGAAATTACATAATGGCTTAATTACAGGGGGTGGAGGAAACACATACGTTTGAAATGCTCTTGTGTTGTCACTGTCTGATTAAGCAATTTCTGTTGTGTCACTGCCATAACTCCACAGCGCTGAAAGCATTGGGTATCTTCCATCAGAGAGGTAGAAGGAGGTGTGTGACTGCACTAGATGCTAATGTACGTCCAGTAATTGCTCCTAAATTATTAGTCGGTTGCCTCACTCAGCTAATTGTTTTGGTTTAAGACCCATGGCATGGGAGGACACATGAGGATATTAATATTCATCGATTTTTACGAAGCGCAAAGCGAGAGCTTTGCAGGGTTACATTGCCTAATTGTAATTCTTTTTAAGCGCAGACAGCATCTGGGTGATTGCTTAAAAGTCGTCCGGCAACAAGATACAACCGCCCTAATTTCATTAGGCCTAACAAGCTTAGCGGCATCATGAATTCCAATCAAAGCATTAGGCTTTGTTTTTTTTTTTTCCTTTTTTTTCCAGTGCTGAAACGGAGACTTTTTTTCCAACATGTTTTCACTTTGAAGATTTTTTTTCCCCCAGTGGACCCTTTTGACATCTCCATATTTAACGCAGGGGGAATTATAAAAGGGAAAATATTGAGTAACGCTGTCCCCCTGGTAGTTGATTTGTAGATGCTTTTCTTGAATTTAACTGAAATTTAACAAATTAACCCTATAAATTGACCTTAATTTACCAAAACTAAAGCTCAAATCTAATCCTCACCCTAGTCCAAATCTTAAACATGGTACTCACCCTGTTACGCTGTTCTGAATCAACTGACATTCACTAGATCAATGGTGTTTCAGCCCTGAACAAGGAAATCTACCTTCCTGTAGAGTTTAGTTCCAACCTGTGCCCAATAACCTGCTGTGCCCCTTATTTAGCTCGAATATATCTGATCCAGCCAATCAGGGACTTGGGAAGAGACTAATTAGCTGGAACAGTTGTGGCAAAGTGTGCTTGGAAATAGGCTCTACAGGAAGGTAGCTTTCCAGGACCAGGGTTGGAAACCACTGCACTAGATTGATAGTAATTTGAACATTTTGGACAATCTAGTGGGGACTATCTAAAAATTACGACAGTGATGGCACTTTATAACCCCACTAGCCAATGTGGCTCATGTAATAGAAGTAGCAGTAGGCATTTTCCAATTTTGTCCAAGAGGCAGTAGTGCTTCATGAGTGTCAGAGAGCATGTGCCGGCCTTAACCATCATCAAACATGAGGTCATACTATTAAAAATATCGCTGTTGTCGGAAGAAAACCTTGTATCTCCAATTTTGTCCTTTTTCATTTTTTTTGACATGATTTGAAAATGCCTGGCACTCTTTACATTGTGAATAAAGTTCATTAAGAATGGACCAAAAAAGACCCAAAATGAGTCAGAAAAGAAGTCTGGTTCCATTGACTTACATTAAAATTAAAGTATATTTTTTGCTTCTCCTGTAAAATGAACTTTTTTTGACATACAGGGGTTTCCTCTGACAACAGTGATATACACTCAACAGCCACTTTATTAGGTACACCTTGCTAGTAAAAGGTTGGACCCCCTTTTGCCTTCAGAACTGCCTTAATTCGTCATGCCACACTTTCAACAAGGTGTTGGAAATGTTCCTCAGAGATGTTGGTTGGTTATTTGAGTTCCTGTTGTCTTTCTTTCATCTCGAACCAGTCTGTCCATTCTCCTCTGACCTCTCACATCACCAAGGCATTTTCGTCCACACAACTGACCGCTCACTGGATGTTTCCTCTTTTTCGTGCCGTTCTCTGTAAACCCTAGAGATGGTTGTGCGTGAAAATTCCAGTAGATCAGCAGTTTCTGAAATACTCAGACCAGCCCGTCTGGCACCAACAACCACGCCACGTTCAAAGTCCCTTAAATCCCCTTTCTTCCCCGTTCTGATGCTCGGTCTGCACTTCAGCAAGTTGTCTTGACCACCTCTACATGCCTAAATGCATTGAGTTGTTGCCATGTGATTGGCTGATTAGCTATATATGTTAACAAGCAACTGAACCTGTACCTAATAAAGTGGCCACTGAGTATACTGCTGCATTAAAAGTTTTAAACCAAGTTTTAAACCACTGCCCTTACTAAAGAACCCTAGAGGAATCGTCAAGAGTGTAGGCTACACATTGCTGCTTCACCACTGGATGAAGTGGTATGGATTTAAAGAAAGTGAAGAGAGGTATCCAAACAGGAGAGAGAAGATGGGACTTTACCCAAAAATAAAATAAAAATGTTTTTTTTTTGTCTTGTTTTTTTTGGTCCAGTTAGCTAACATTAGGTATGTGAATCAGTGAACTGTGCAGAACAGCTCCAGTTCAGTGGGTATGTTTTGATGCTCTTCCACAGGACACATTAACATTAGAGTTATTACTGCTCAAACATTGAAATAATTCAACATTTTCATGTAAGTTGGTTTGCAAAGAAACAGTGACCTGTCCATAAACAACTCTAAACACTGGACAAAATAACATGCACATTAGGGAAAATAAATAATAAACGCATAACTGACTATGTTTACTTTACTCCCAACCTGCACAACAAACTAAAATAATATACTAGTAAACATTAGCTGCTAACATTAACTAACCTTGTTAAAGAACTTGTCCTGAGACAAACAACTTTTTAGCTCATCTCCTAAAAGAAAATCTGTTCCAACAAACCAATAATGTCAAACGTGCCAGTGCTGCTGTAATGTTTTCCCTGCTATGATGATTTCTGCCACATTGATCATGTTGAAAGGGTTTATTAGCTACCTGATCCCCCCCCCCCAACCCCCCAGTCACATGATGCTACCAGGCTGGGAGGATGGTGGTCTGCATGTGCTTCCTCTGAGTCACTTGCACTTTTCAAACTGTTACTAATGCAAAGTCATTGGCGAGTTTGGATGAAAACACCAACTGTTCATTCATACATCAGCATTGTTCTGTGTGGTGGAGGAGCAGGTTATCCATCCTACCCACCTAGAGAGTGAGGTCAATTGTGAACTTTTGGACTTCTGCCCACTGTAGCATCGTGTTTTACTACTGTTAGAACATTAGCATTACAGCATTACATAGCATTCAGTGTTAACTAATTATGACATTGGTAGCCTCTGTAGAGGTTCGGTCCACTTTAACTCTTTAAACCCCTCCCCCCCGAGTGGCTGGTGGTTGTGAATGTCCACCATACTTCAGTGGAAGAGCATGTGGAGATGCTTTTCAGTGTTCTACCATGTTTGATTTGTTTAATCAGATGAACAATTAAAGGATATATTCTTATATGTGAATGAGAGGGAGGCAGGTGGAAAGGTGAAGATGCAAGGGGTAGAGGTCGTAAAGGTGGATGACTTCAAATATCTTGGGTCAACCATCCAGAGCAATGGACAGTGCAAAAAAGAGGTGAGGAAGAGGGTGCAGGCAGGATGGAGTGGGTGGAGACGGATGTCAGGGCTGATGTGTGACAGAAGGATAGCAGCAAGAGTGAAAGGGAAGGTTTACAAGACAGTACTGCGTCCTGCTATGATGTATGGTTTGGAGACTGTGGCTCTGTCTAAAAGACAGGAGGCTGAGCTGGAGGTGGCGGAGATGAAGATGCTGAGATTTTCGTTGGGAGTGACAAGGATGGACAAGATTAGAAATGAGCAGATCAGAGGGACAGTGAAGGTGGAGCACTTTGGAGATAAAGCCAGAGAGGCCAGGTTGAGATGGTTTGGACATGTGTTGAGGAGGAATAGTGGATATATTGGGCAAAGAATGTTGGAGATGGAGCTGCTGGGTAGAAGGAGAAGAGGGAGACCTCAGAGAAGGTTTATGGATGTAGTGAAGGTGGACATGGAGATGATTGGTGTGAAAGTAGAGGAGGCGATGGATAGGGCATGATGGAGGCAGATGACCCCTAAAGGGAGCAGGTGAAAGAAGAAGAAGATGTATATTCCTACCATTAGGGAACCATTTAGAAAAGGTGTAATGGTTTCTGGCAACAAAAACAATACCTGTCTATAATGTTCAGCTTGCTGAACTCTGCAAGTGTCTTTTCATTGTTAAGCTTTGATTGGAAATAAAATTGAATTATCCAATGGAAAATTGTTACGATTGGCCCCTCCCAGTCCTCTCCATGTGTTCACATTGTGTTTTGGTCTAGTTCACGTGATTTCTTTGGTTTGGTTTAGTCCAGCCCCCTTGTTTCGTGCCTCCACCCCTGGTTGTCTCCACCTGTGTTTCCGCCTGTCCCTCATTTACCGTTTTGTATTGTACAGGTCTTTGTTTGGATGTATGTTTGAGGCATGTATGCTGTTTGGATGTACTGTTTGTTCTGTTGGAACTGTTTGTCTGTTTTGAGGTTTTGTTATTTCTGATTCTCGTGCTCTTTGTGTTGGATATATGAACCTGGACTGTCATGACCATGACCCTGGATATGCCCTCAATAGAAGTCGCTTATCTCAGTGTATGCATCCACCTCCTTGCTCCCTGGTGTTACAAAAATGATCTATTCAGGGACGTTTTTATCAAAGTACATGCAGCTAAGTGTCATGTTTTGATTCAAGAGGCTAATTTTGTGATAAGAAAAAAAGTGTTTATGAGCTATAATTTAAATAAGTTTTACTCTTCCTTTTTTTATTATAAATGACAAACAACAGTTGCAGCTCTATGCTGGGTATTTTTACTGAAAGAGGCACTGTAAAACTAGCATAAGGTAGAATATATGCCACTTTCTGTTACATGGTTGAAAAAATAATAATAAAACTGGGTACTTTTATGAGCTTCAAATTTCTGTGTTTAATCTAAAACAGCCAAAAAATGTTGAAGTGCATGAGGACATAGTACTAGAAATTTCATAAGCGTGCTAACAGAAATTTGCTTGATTGTAAAGGTTTTTTGACATTGATTTCCCAAAATGAAGGTCTAGATTGAGAGTCTCTATTGATCTGTTTGTATGTTTGCTGGATCATGGTGGTACATTATGTGGTAAAAAATATGGTTCTTGAAAGATTCTTAGGAAAGACCATGGCTACATACAGAACCATCAACACACAGAACTATTCGGTTCTTTCCATGGTGAAATGGATCGACTGAGAATGTTTTGTATAAGACTCTAAATAGCAGAGGAAGAGCAGAGGAAGCATCTTGTTATCTGATTATCTTTCTTTCACTTCTTCTATCTCAGCCTTTCTTTGAGCACGCTCCTTTCAGCGTCCCCTTTGTTTGCCTTTTTCCGCCATTTATATATTTTTTTAAATTCCCATTCATTGAGGTGTTTTTCCTATTTTTGCCTATACTTCCCAGTGGCACAGCAGTAAATGCTTGGACCACCAATTGGTACATCACCTCAAAGCCAATATGCACAAGCACTTGATTCACATCTTCATTTAAAACCCTTTCTTATGGGTTTCCTCTCTGCACTTGGGTCCACTTATATTAGAATGTAATGAAAGTGCTGGAAAATCACATTACTAAAGAAGAAGAGTAGATTAAAAGGCAGAAATAACTGCTTTGAACTAGTGTGCTGAATCCAAGCACAAATAGGCCGTCTACACTTCATAAAAATCATACTTTACTTCTTGGTATGACTGTCAGACATGACACCGGTGTGATTGGAGTAAAAGAGTAGGCGTATCGTTATATCTGCATTGCCTTTGCACGTACAACAGCAAGAACGTACAGTGCTTTCAACACACAGTAAGCCTGCCATGTCACACCAGTCCTGTCATAGCGTGTGAAGTTAAAATAAAAAAAGTTGGTTTACAGGAAAACCCTGAGGTACAGAGCTTCGGGCTTCAGTTGAGCAGATTCTCACTTGACACAGTGCAGTGGGGGTTTTCGTTGGTGAGATTGCAGTCAGTTGCTATTGTGTTTTATTTACTTTGTTTTTTATCCTCAAATGCACTGCTGACTTCTTTTTCATCCTTCATTCTGCTTTTGTGAAGAATCTTTTTAAAAGGCTCACGGTGTCTGAAGAGCACAGCTGGTTACGTCATGCTGTCATTTTCATCTTTCGCTTACATCACTCTTTCTCTTTTGTCCTCAGTGGGGACAGCAGCACTTTAACTGGTTGTGGTTAGCCCTGCAGGGGTGCACATACAATAGTTTGATTCACCTTGTTAGAATATGAGGTTGTTCATGTGGCCCTATATATATATATGTTTATATATATATATATATATATATATATATATATATATATATATATAATAGTAATGTTTCATATTATAAATGTACACTCACCAGCCACTTTATTAGGTACAGTAAACGGTTGGACCCCCTTTTGCCTTCAGAACTGCCTTAATTCTTCATGCCGTATTTTCAACAAGGTGTTGGAAACGTTCCTCAGAGATTTTGGTTGGTTATTTGAGTTCCTGTTGCCTTTCTATCATCTGGAACCAGTCTGCCCGTTCTCCTCTGACCTCTCACATCATTGAGGCATTTTCATCCACACTACTGACCGCTCGCTGGATATTTCCTCTTTTTGGGCCGTTCTCTGTAAACCCTAAAGAGATGGTTGTGCGTGAAAATCCCAGCAGATCAGATTGGTGGACTATTCTCAGTCCAGCAGTGACACTGACGTGTTTAAAAACTCCAGCAGCACTGCTGTGTCTGATCCACTCAGACCAGCCCAACACACACTAACACACCACCACCAGTGCTGAGAGTAATCCACTACCCAAATGGTACCTGCTCTGTGAGGGTCCATGGGGGTCCTCACCACTGAAGAACAGGGTAACAGAGTATCAGAGAAACAGATGGACTACAGTCTGTAACTGTAGAACTACAAAGTGCAGCTATACAGTAAGTGGAGCTGATAAAGTGGACAATGAGCGTAGAAACAAGGATCATGATGTTATGCCTGATTATATATTACATATGTTAGGTTTGTTTTGTTATTGTTGTTTTCTTTTATTTTGCAAAGTCAGGACATTTTTTGGTTCACACACACAGTTTTGAGCTGTGGACGGACATCACCTCTCAACCTCGATGGTGCATAAATAACAGAAAAAAGAACAATCGAGAAGTCAGGCGCCTAGCTGTGCAATTTCTTTCCGGCTGTTGTCCACCTAGCATTTCTATTACATGTTTGATGGCCTGTCTGGCTGGAGGCCTGGCGATTGCTCCTATTTTTCCATGTTTTTTTTCCAATCACTGCTTCCCATTGGCAGATTTATTTTTTTGTGCCTTCCTGTTACACATCAGCATGCATCAGAAAAGAGCTTTTAATTCAAAATTCATTTCCGAGCCCTTAATAAATGAAATGAGTCTATTCATATTTAATGGAGAGTATGGAGTGGTGCATTGCTTCATATGAAGAATTGATGAGCAAGGGTAGGTACAAATAATGCAAGTCTCTTTTGACCTTGTGAAGAGAAAGAGATGCATACACCAGTCTGGGCTAGCATCTGGATTTTCATATTCAGAGGAATTGTAATGATGGGGGGAAAAAGCATCATGGCTGTCTGGCACGCACTAGCAATGGGATTTGTTCTCATTGGTGCAAGACATTCAAATAGCATTGGTGCTTCACTGTCAAGCTTGTTGTCTCTGCCAGTGAAATGAACAGTAATGAAAGAAATCAGTCGGGAAGTAACAGGAGTTGGCAGTTTGTTAGAAACACCTACCTTGTATCTCCACTGGCCATTTTTGCAGAAACGCCAACCATCCTGGTGCACTTTATGAGTTTACAGTTTCAGACAGTAGCCCATCTGTTTCTGCTCAGTTCAACTCCCTTTTCCACACCATTCGTCATTGGAATGGGACCACTAGGACCACCACTGACCGGATATTAATTGGGTGGTTGATCATTTTCAGTAGTGATATTGGCATAGTAGCATGTGTGGCAGAGGGTATGCTGTTTTTTTTCATTGCTAAGCTGAGAGTGGACCACCTCTGTGGTCAGAAGCATCAGAACATGATCACAAATAGGTCAACAGATGAGCTACAGCGAAGATGCTAATTTGGTTTGTCAATGTTACAATGTTACTGTTGTCCATTTAAGGCTTGACCTCACCTTACTCAACAGCTTCCGCTCTACCATTTAACATTTATAGGACTGACACTTTGTATTATAAAGTTATTATTAGTAGAGTAAGACGAACTAAGAGACTAATAAGTGTATGGAATATGTGATGGATCTATGGTGGTCATTTCCACTGGTGGGCAGGGTAGAAAAGCTGATCATTTGAGCAGCAGCACATAGACTACAGTTTGTAATGGGGACTCAAGTTGCATGCTAATGGACTTGACTTGGATCCGTAAATGGCTCACAACTCAAGGGCTCGACTTATGACCCATGGAATATCAGCCTGAGAAAAGACATGAACAAAACTGATTAAGCCTACTCACCTTAATGCTGTAAATAAAAGAAACCTCTCATTTTCAACCTTCCATTTATGTAATGGTCATGCACAGTCATTACAACATCTTCAATACAGCCTTTTTTAATAGAAAAATCTTCAGTCTGGTGAACAAAATGTGGTACATGCAGTAAAAATGTAGTCATTTTTAGAGACAAACCAGCTTAGTTCAAATAGTAAATATGCTATCTAGCACATTAGCTGAAGATGTCAACTAATATACTTGAGGTTTTAATAAACTGCCCATCATATTCCTTTATAAAGTGTTAAAACTTCATCAGGGTTAGCTTTTAGGAACGTTATTTGGCATATATGGTATATAAGCTACACTCTAACCAACTGTTTTAAATGATTTTGCCTCTCTTTTCTTTAAACACTGCATTTACGACATATAGCACTTCAATTCTGCCCTTCAATGGTGAAAGTCTTGTTATTTGAAACTATTTTGAACCCAATAGATGCTCATTAGTGATATACTTTTGAACAGCGCAATGCCTATAGCTAAAAACAAGCTAAAAATATCTAGCAAGACTAAACGTTTCTACCAAAGACTCAACATTCAACTCTGACCTATAGACACATTAGCCAATTAGTGCAGGTACAAGATAGATACAAGAAATTTTCAGATAGATACAAGAGAATTTCAGAGAATCTCACAGCTGAGTTTTGGTACAAATGTTTCATTATTGCTGGCAAGACAAGCCTCCTTTAACAGACCCCAGGCCTATTTGAAGAGATATGTAGGGTTTCTTCTGATCATCAAGAGGATTTCTTTTCAAACATGTTGGGGTGGATTCTTGGGGATTGTGACTAGATGTCCTTTTCTTGTGGTCATTCTCTCCAGGGACACACTGAGTGCAGCTCTGATGTTAGAAAATATTTTCAGGACATACAGGGTTGTGGATAGTGGTCAACATGTCATTGTGCCTGGCTTTCAGGTCCAGAAATGGAGATTTAGTGAAACTCTAATCATTGGTTGGTTGGAAATCGGTAAGCTAATTTGCATGCTACTTACCTTAGCATGACATAAACAATACAATTATCTGCACACAGGTAACGATGTGTACAGTTGTGTATTTTCAAAGATTATATGATGCTTATGGTTTTTGCTTCCTATTGGCTTATATCACCTTGATGAACACTTTATGACAATAGCAGTCATGAACAGGCCCTTCAAGGTTACATTCTCATGCACTAACAGATGATGTACTAGTGCTTGGAGAATTTATTCAACCCAAAAGTGAAAATAATTTACTAAATTCTCATTGGATTAATTTGCAAGTCTTATCTATGTCATGGTTGTTGCACTGCCAACAGTAAATATCTTTAAGTACATTTTTTATATATAAAATGGACCAAACATTCATGAAAGTCTATTTCAACTAATTAAAGCAACATTATATCATTCAAATATATATTTTATACACATATATATGAAATCTTTACATTTTCTTCACTCAAAAATGAAATTTTCAGTTGAAGTAACAATATCTGCCTATGCTGAATCTATTATTTTATGTGTGGCATAAGTTCATACAAAAAGTTCTTTTGTTTGAGTGTAATAAAGAGGACAGCTTTGCATCCCATAAGGTCTTGTTGGTGCCAATCTGGAGCAGGTACCAAAACTGGAACCATTAAACTGGAGCTTTCAGTACTTAACTTTTGGTGAATCGAAATTGCACAATTCCAGTTTTCTGGTGCCAAAGTTCCAATACTTTGTACTCAAATGTGTTCATGCTACATATTTGTATTCATATTGTTACCTCAACACAAATTCAATCATTTTTGGAGCAAAAGTAAAACATTTTAGTGAAATTTATTTGGCTTTCATTGGAACTAAATACTTGCCTCTTTGGAGCATGGTATTCACTGAAATTGAAAGAACCTTGTTAGGTAATTTTTTAAAACAGCCAACTATCTTTCTTGATACAAAGAGGGTGTTTTAAATAATGATTTGACAGCTTTCATTTTCCTTTGTCAAAAGCACACATTGAAGGTTTTTGCCACAAAAGTGGTTTAAAATCCTGAAAGGTTTGAGGGTTGATGAGTGCTGACATTATAACGAAGGGCTTGGCATTTTGGCTTTATTCCCAAAAGTAATATATAAGTAATATCATTAATATTCACGTGTGATGCTGCTGCCCGCTAAATAAACCTGTTCTGTCTTTAATATGTTACTTATTGTAAAAAATGTGTTTGTTTTCATTAAAACAGGTTACACAACTGAATATTCCCAAACCTTTTGATTAGCAGTGTTCTTCACAAATAGGCAGCTTGAGGACACTGAAACACAAATGAAAGCGAGCGCAAGAAAGTCATTCAAAGCTGCACATGTAAGTATGTGCTTGGGAGTGCTGCTCACAATAACCTGAGGCTTGTTGGGGATTTGAATGCTCACTTACAAAAAACTTCACATACATTTTCTCCTATAGAAAGGCAGATAGAGTGTGTGCGTAACAACAGAGATGTAGAGAGCAAAGGGGGAATATCAACACTGCAGAAACAGAATCTTTATGGCAGGTAATATATGGTTATTGCACTGGTCAACCTATTCTAGTCTTAGATCAAAGGTGATTAAATTGTTATTTGTCAAATTGTGTAGTGCAACATTTTATCCCTCAGCCTTTTTTTGTTGGACCAAATTGAAATTTCTACTGTTAATTACACAAAGCATTACAGACATGTACCAGACAACCGCTGGGAATCCCTGTGGTGTCACCAGTCCTGTGTACAACCAAATTAGCATTAGTGTGAGTCTAATGTGAGACGGATTCTTTACTCTTACCAAAAATAGGCAACAGAGATAAAACAAAAGTGCCTTGATGTCAAGCTAACTTAAATTTTTAGCTTGTTAATTTGATTTTTACCTTTTTCTTTTGAGTATTGCACACTGTTAAATAACAACAACAACAACAACAACAATAATAATAATAATAATACTAGGCCCCGCTTTATTTATGTAACGTATCTCTAATAACTGTGTAGTTACATGTGAACAACACATGCTACAACACTAACATCTAATGATTTAGTCACTGTTACAGATGGATTACAGAATTATATCTTATGCAATTACATAGGTGCATCAAGTTCAGTAGTAAGTGTTGTTTCAATGTTATTCATGTGTAACTACACAGTTATAACAGGCAAATAAAATTCACAAATAAAGTGAAAATTCCAGCAGAAAGGGGGCCCCAGAAAATCA
Organism: Pygocentrus nattereri; assembly: GCF_015220715.1. Lineage (NCBI taxonomy): Eukaryota > Metazoa > Chordata > Actinopteri > Characiformes > Serrasalmidae > Pygocentrus > Pygocentrus nattereri. The sequence goes on along the minus strand of NC_051233.1, from coordinate 6,505,328 downwards.
TGTTAATTAACAGTAAAAGCATGTTTTATCAATGACAGCAAAAATCTGTAAAATTACAGAAACTCTGTCCTTGTAATTCAACATACTATTTCCACCAGTTATACTGACATGCAGTATTTTACCATAATATTAGTAACAACAGTACCATCCACAAAATAAATTGAATGTTCATAAAATAAAGGTGAACAATTGATTTTACAATGTATTTATGAAAATGTTCAGCAGCAGTGTAAAATACGTCATATGTTGTTTTACTTTTTTTAAATAAAAAAGTACATTGTCCATCAAATTTTACAGCACTTGCACCGTGAAAATACTCCGGCCGCTGGGGTTTTGTGCCAGGTGCAGGTATGTACATTTTAAGATGCATTGAATTGCAACAGTATACATGTTTTGCACTGAAGACGGTGTAACTAACCCACAATATCTAAAACATTTCAGCCACCACATAATCTGTGCACCATAGTTTAAGCAGAACCTTCAGCAGATGTTTAAAACAGCTGATTGGTGGATTAGGTTGTCAGTCAAGTAACAATGCCAGGACAAGTAAGCACTGACCTTCTGACCTCATCCCTAAGAGCTTAATCCTTGCAGATCAATATAATAATTGACCAAATTGCCCCCGTGTCAGTCAATAGATAAGCCCCTTTAAGTTAAAACACAGTGAACCTGTCGACACTCTTCTTAAAGGCCCCACATCACGGTGGACCACATTCACAATTTTTTTTTCTTGATTTTCTGTAATAAAAGATGTTTATATGCACTCGTATTCAACCCCATTGGTGAAAGCAAATGTTTTGTAGATTTACGAAATGATGCAAAGGCAGCCTCTTGCTAAATTAGCAATAAATAAATAAATAAATAAATAAATAAAGAATAAAATGTTCATCCATGTATAAACCAAGCTGCAAAAAATCTGTTTTCAAATAATTGTGTATGTATCCACCTTGCATATATCCCCCCATTCAGTCTACAGCTGTTTAGCCCCACCCATTTTCACTGGAATAGTGAGTGTTTCAAGTCATTTTGAGCTACTTTTGGCCCATTTTTCATAAGATTTACACACAATTTAAAGGGCAACAGGTTTCTTGAAATGATGTCAAAAACTGAAAAACAACAGAAATGGAGATACGAGATTTTGTTCCGACAGCAGTGACTTTATTATTTTTTTTCCTTTTTTGAAGAGTTCTTTAAATGTTCTTTAGTGAACCAAACACGGTTTGATAGACTGGACCAAAACAGATTTATCCAAATTATTAATGTAAAACGAGGCTTTGAGTGAATTCGCATTGAAGTCATGGCAAAACAGATGAATTTCACCAAGTCAGTGCAACATTCTGTAACTTAAGGTTCTGTATGAGCTCATCAACAAGTGTGAAAGTTCAAATCATTATAAAAAACTGGACAAAAATGTAGCTATATTTGGTGCATCTCATTAATAAATGATTGGTTTTGCGAGTCGTTGCCCTGTCATGTTTATATTGACGTACTAGAATGAATGAATGTGGAAAATGTGAGGAAAAAGAGGATTTGCTCATGATCCAAAGCCAACCACTTCAACTGTGAAACACGGTGCCATAGGCAGTGAAAGGCTCATTTGCCTTTATTGATTGTGCTACTGATAATGAGGGGAATTCAACAGAGTACAGATTGAATTTATGGGTTTATGTTTAACCACTGCCACTGAATAAAACCTCACATTCTGCACGTCCTCTTCATTCATGGTATTACTTCCAACCAAATGTGCTGGAGGTACACAGCAGAAACTACAAACGAGCGTCTGTCCTAATACTTTTGGACAGCATATTCCACATACATTCCATCAGTATTTGTGAAAATGGGGGCACTTTGAGTAAAAAAACAAACCAATAATAAATAAATATGTCTTTAATTCCTAAACAGTTTGTGGAATATAAATGTAACTCTTACTGCTCCAGATCTGTTGTGGGTACAAATGCAGACTGATGAAAATGTTGTCACTGTCAAAATTGCTTGCCCTGGCTTCATGTAAAGCATAAGTACATTTTGAATGCGTCTATTTAATATTTACTGTTGATCATTTCAAAGTAATATAATGAAGACATCAAAATCATAAAACGACAATTGATGTATTGTACAGTGACCAACATGTTCTCAATAATATCAGATTTACTATATTAGGTCATTTAAAGTAGTCCCACTTTGGCTTGAGGCAGATTCACACATTATTGTTGTTTTCTCAAGCAGCTTCATGAGGAGCCACAGTAAATGTTCTTTGATAGATAGATAAAAATACATCATCTGGATGGCAGCATATGTTGCCAAAACATGTTTCAGTATTAATGGGGCCTTCACAGATGTGCCTGTCACCCATGACATGTGCATTAATATGTAATATATGCAAAAAGAATTTAAAATGTTGATTCGTCGGACTACGGGACATTTCTCCACTTCACCTCAGTCCATTTTAAATGAGCCTGGGCCCAGAGAAGGTGGCAGTGTTTCTGGATTCTGTTCATATGTGGTAATTCAATTAGCATTTGTGGATGCAGTGACAAACGTTTTTCACAGACAGTGGTTTTCAAAAGTGTTCCTGAGCCCATGCGATGATGAATCATATCTGAAGGCAGAATCATGCCTGAAGAACCAAATCCTGCAAATCCTGCAAATCCTGGTCTTTGGTCTTGTCCCTTGCATACAGAGATTTATTTTTAATGTTATTATGTGCTGATGATGAAAAAATAAATTTCTTTGCTATTTTACATTGAGAAATATTATTCTTGAATTATTGTACATTTCCCCGCACAGTCTTTCACGGAGTGGTGAACCCCTCATCGTCTTTACTTCGGAAAAACTCTCTGGGATGCTCTTTTTCTACCCTGTGATGTTATTGACCTGACGCCAATTAACCACAAGGTGTTATTTTTAGCTGTACACAACTTTTCCAGCCTTTGGTTGCCCCCGTCCCAACGTTTTGGGAATGTGTTGCAAATGTGGCAAATATTTTTCAAAAAAAAAAAAAGATGAAATTTCTCAGATTCAACATTTGACATGTTGTACTATTTTCATTTTACACAGCATCCCAGCTTTTTGGAAATGAGGTTGTAGACATAAGTTAGGCAGTAATTCTAAAATAGACAAAATAGACAAAATATGTAAAGTATAGGAGATTAGGGATAAAAGTACATCTATTTGCATATTTACATATGATACATTTGTTGTATTTACATGATAGCAGGCACTGAGCGGTACGAGGTAGTCTAAATATTAGGAGTAACTAGGAGTTGCAGCAATATTCCAGTATAAAGTGCACAGTGAGAGTCATTACTGTAGCAATAAGCCTTCTATCTCCAAATTTTTCATCAGGACAACCCACATATTCTTCTGGAACAAAACCTTCAAACTCCAAACTGATCAGGTGAAAGGCAAATAAGTTCTTATAATGTAAGTTCATACAATTTTATTCCAAAGTCATTTTGTACCATTTTTGGTTGTCCACTCATCGTGAAGGGCTCACACAATGTAAAGGGCAGCTAAAATTTTCTTGGGTGAACTATTTCAGTAAATGAGATGTGTAAGTGTGAAGAATCTTTTAAAAGTTAAAAAAGAGCACTTCCAGATGATATAAAGGATGCATTCTGAAGAAAGAGATTTTCTCCAAAGCCAAGAATCATTCAGGAATGTTTATCTTTAAGAGTGTTGCTGGTACTAAAACTGTTGACTACCAAACATATTGTTTTGTCAGCTATCATATAAATTTCTTTTTTTTTCTAATATACAAATACATAAATAAATAGGCATCATTTTCATAATTTATAGTTGCCTTAGTAAGAGATTTCAAGCATTTAAGCCTATAGGATTATGAAAAGCATGCATTCAGGCAGGTGTGAAGTGATCATATATATATATATATATATATATATATATATATATATATATATATAAATTGTGTACAAGAATAAATAAGACATATATAAATACCCTATGCAGCTAGTAAGCTGTCAGGTTTTTACTATAGCTTTCATTCCTCCATATGGTCAGCCCTTTATTTTTGCTCAGCTTGGCAAGCATCCCCACACATGCTTTTCAGTTCAAATGTTAAAAGCCTTTGGCCCCCTTATCAGTTCCCACCAACCCGGGCTCCGTAATTAAAAGTCAATTGATGAAGAAAAGCAGCATATAATTGATGGTGACTGGTGGAAGCGCACGTTGGCAGACGTGGTGTCTACAGTCGGGCGTGAGAGAATTCAGACACAAAAGCAAAAAGAGCGCGTGCCAAAAACAAACCTTGTTGTAAACTGCTGGCACTCGTCTGACAGCCATGGCTTCCAAAGATGAAGCATTTCAACGGAGCTGGTCGCTTCTGTGCATCAGCATGTGAGTCAGAAAAACAGCTCGGTGTCATGCAGAGTTAAAAAGTTTAGGTTACCGTGTTGTTTTCAGATAGCGGCTAATAGGAATTTGATTACGTTTGGGAATACAGTGCTCAATATTTCTGTTATGTTTGGCATGTGGGGTGTAGCAAATTACAGAGCATTGCTTTGTGAACTGCACTAATTCGAAATGCAATTGGGGTCTGGCTTCTCCTGTTATTGGCTTTCTGTGCTTTCTGAGAACAGGTGGGCACTGTGGATAGCAGACCTGAGCTTCAACTCATTTTGCTCTGTACATTGTAGTCTTATGATGCTCCTGGCTGGGCTTCAGCTGGGCCTGTATGGAGATTTTCAGGGTTTTTACATTGTAAATGGAATCTGGATGAAGCTGGCAAAAGCATGGGTGGACACTGAGGTGAAGGAAGGTGCAGCTTAGCATAAGTTCATTTGTACAGCGATCATCTGGGCTGAGAAGAGAAGCCAGTAAAACACTAAGCTTTGCATAGTCTGCTCTCTAACAGCTGCTTGTGAAAGGTTTGACAAGCTTCACAAATAGTTATAGACTGATTCAAAATGTAATGCTTTCTTTCAAATGATGTTTATGTTGTGCATAGGTGTATGTATATGTTTATATGTTTTGATACATGTTGTTCCATCCTTGTGCAATTTTCCGTTATACAGACTCCAGTCAGCCACTTACTATATAGGTGCACTTTGTAGTTCTACAGTTAAAGACTGTAGCCCATCTGTTTCTTTGTTACCCTCTTCTTCAGTGGCCAGGACCCCCACAGGACCAGATTTTATTTGGATAGAGGATCATTATCAGCACTGCAGTAACACTGATGTGGTGGTGGTGCATTTGTGCTGGTCTGAGTGGATCAGGCACAGCAGTGCTGTGGGAGTTTTTTAAACACCTCAGTGTCACTGCTGGACTGAGAACAGTCCACCAACCAAAAATACTCAGCCAACAGCGTCCTGTGACCACTGATGAAGGACTAGAAGATGACCAACACAAACTGTGCAGCAGCGGATGAGCTGTCGTCTCTGACTTTACATCTACAAGGAGGACCAATGATGCAAGAGTGACTAATAGGGTGGACACTGAGTGGACACAGTATTTAAGAAGTCCAGCAACACTGCTATCTCTAATCCACTCATCACCATGTTATTTATGGCTGATTTGTGTAAATGCTTTTTCCTGATGGAGAAAAATGGAAAACACATATTCAACAGCTGTTTTGAATGGAAATGAATGAACCAATATAATCCTGTTAATTAATATATCTCATAATATTCATTATATAACAGTAGTTATATTGGCAGTATTGGCAATTTCTTTGGTCAAACAATGGTACCTGCAGGCTCGAGTATGCCATTCATTATGATTACTTATCACACAGAGGTCAGTGGATATACAGCTCTGTAAAAAAAATAAGAGACCACTGAAAAATGATCAGTTTCTTTTAACGCCTGGGAGCGAGGAGGCGGACACATACGCGGAGATAAGTGAGCTTTATTTTGGGCAAATCCAGGGTCATGGTCAGAACAGTCTGGTAGAACAGATCAAGCATTTAAACATACAGAAAATCAGCACAAAGACATAATCAAACAAAGACCAACGAAACCAAGGAGCAAACACAGGGCTTAAATACACAAGGGATAACACAGGTGGGAACAATCAAGGGCAGAATTACAAAACAAGGGGCTGGACTGGGGATCAAAACAAAGAAATCACATGGATTTGACTAACATACAACAGGAACACATGGACAGGACTGGGAGGGGCCAATCATGACATTTTGTAACGGGGAGCGGGGAGGCGGACGCATGTGCTGAGATAAGCAAGATTTATTAAGGGCAAATCCAGGGTCATGGTCAAGACGGTCCAGGTTCAAAAAGGCAACATGGAGAGATTGGGGTTCAGACATGACAGACAAACCAGAACAAGCAGAGCAGAACCGAACCGAACAAACAGAACATCCAACACAGCAGATAACAAACAAAGCAAACAACAGAGACCAATGCAATCAAACAAAGACCAGCACTAGACTAATGAAAACACAGGGTTTAAATACAAGAGGGCTAACGAGGGCTCCCAAGACACAGGTGGAAACACAGGTGAGAACAATCAGGGGCGGGGTCACAAAAGGAGGGGGCCAAACCAAAACAAATGCACACGGAAGATCAAAACACAACACGAACACATGGACAGGACTGGGAGGGGCCAAATCGTGACACATTTCTCTGATTTTACTATGTATAGGTATAGGTTTGAGTAAAATGAACATTGTTGTTTTATTCTTTAAACTACTGAGAACATTTCTCCAAATTTCCAAATAAAGACATTCTCATTTAGAGCATTTATTTGCAGAAAATAAGAAATGGTGAAAATAATGGAAAAGATGCAGTGCTTTCAGACCAGCAAAGAAAACAAGTTCATATTTATTTAGAAACAATACTAATGTGACTCAAGAATATTTGGTGGAATAAACCTGATTTTTAACCACAGCTTTCATGCGTCTTGGCATGCTCTCCACCAGTCTTTCACACTGCTTTTGGGTGATCTTATGCCATGCCTGGCGCAAAAATTCAAGCAGTTCAGCTTTGTTTGAGGACAAATCTGCCCATTTCCAGCCTTGCTGAAGCATCCCCAGATCATCACCAATCCTCCACCAAATTTCACAGTGGGTGCAGGACACTGTGGCTTGTATGCACCTCCAGGTCTCTGTCTAACCGTTAGACGACCAGGTGTTGGGCAAAGCTGAAAACTGGGCTCATCAGAGAAGATGACCTTCCTCCAGTCCTCTATGGTCCAATCCTTATGGTCTCTTGCAAACTTCAGCCTGGCTCTTCTTTGCTTCTTATTGATGAAGGGCTTTTGTCTAGCTTTACTTGAGCCCTGCCTCCAGGAGCCTGTTCTTGCTGTGCACTTCACCACAGCTGCCTTTTGCCATTCTTTTTGTCAGTGGTGGACAGTAATGAATTCTTTCACTCTATCATAGTGCACTCTATCACGAACACACCACACAGACCTGTATCTTATCCTACCTCTAATTAATGTGCAATATCTGCTGCTGACAGATTGGTACAAGTGCAATACATAACAAGTTCTGTGCAATATCTATAATCATTACTGAACAATATCTACAATTTCTGTGCAATATTCAGTCATTACCTGCTCAGATATGTGCAATATCTGTACAACTGCATGTGTAAACTGTAAATTTGTAGTTTTTTTTAATCCTATTTTTATTTTTTATATTTTTCTGCTAACAGACGTCTTGTTTATTTATTTATTTTTATAGTATATCTTATATTTAGTATTTTGTATGATGCACATCTTTGTCTACTCACTTCTCTTTATCTTCTTACTGTGTATTCTGCTGTAACAATGTAAGTTTCCCCCAGTGGGATAATAAAAGTCTATCCTATCCTATCCTAAATGTAATTCGTTACTGTACTTAAGTAGTTTTTTCGTGTATTTGTACTTAAGTATTTCCATTTTGAGCAGCTTTTTCCTTTCACTCCACTACATTTCAGAGTCTAATATCTGACTTTTTCCTCCTACATTTTGAGAAATCTGTTGTTCCTTTTGGTTTCTGTGTGTATAAAAACGTCACATGTCAAAACTAAAGAAGCGCAAAGCCAGAGCACCAATCAGGGCCCAGCGGTCACTTTGTTTAGAGCTGGTTTTGACCTGTTGGTCATACCGACCCAGTGCAGCATGCGGTTCAACGTCAGCGCAGCAGCGTAAAACTTTGGGAGAGTCTGTTCAACATAAATGATGAACTAACCTAACTTTGTGTAAATAGAGCTCAATATAGAAATATGTCCACATATGCAGTCGAGACTGACGCGGCTTTTTTCTGAATTTCTACAAACACCATTTCATTTTATAGTAAATGAGTTTGGGCTGGTTTATGTTTATGAACAGACGCCTACAGATCAACATAGTAAAGGAGCTCATCTGTGATCCTGAGTTTAAAGCCAGTTTTTATTCAACTTAAACTTGGAACTAAGTTGTAAATAAATCTGAAACTGAAACTTTGCTTGTGTGTAAAAAGTGATTTCAGAGCCACTCGGTTCTCCCTGATGGAAACTGTTTACCTTCAGTGTTTTGTGCTTCTGATCATTTTAATAGACGTCAGCATCACTAATTAATGACGTTCTATTAAAAGACTCGTTTACCAAGAGAGACGCTGGAGGACTTTCACCTGAAATGAGTTCATGAAGCCAGTCTGGTTATAAAAATGATAACAGGACATCAGAGCCAGAATTACTCTTTTAGTACTTTTACTTTATACTTAAGTACATTTGAAGATAAATACTTTAGTACTTTTACTCAAGTGGAGGTCTAAAGGGACGAACTTCTACTGTTACTGGAGTGATATTGTACCTTGGGTATCTCTACTTTTACTCAATTACATTACATGATTTTTGTACTTCGTCCACATTTGCTTTTTGTAGGTCATCCTCTTGCTGACTGACATTCAAATAAGTTGACGGTCATCCCAGTCAGTGGAGAGTCAATTTTGCCCTCTGCTGGTCTGTAGCTTTGTTGTCCCCAATGTCTGCTGCTTGACCTTGTTGTAATGAATTGCTGTTTTAGAAATTTTAAGGATGGAAGCAACATGACGCTCACTGTATCCCTCTGCCAGTAAAGCCAGAATTGAGCCGTTCTTTTCCTCACTCAAAACTTTTCTTTTCAACTCTTTTGGCATGGTCAATACTTATTTATTTTTTTCATTCCAATTACTTTTGAGCTATTTCTAGCACTTTTTTGCCATCCAGCCTGTCCTAGTGCAAGAGCATAGCGATGACCACACCATTGTTTATTATACTTTTCCTCGTTAAACAAGATTTGGTTCAGGTGATCACGTAATCAGAGCCACATTATGTAGAATGAAGCGTACTTGTGTTGGACCTCAACTGACATTGGAATGGAATGGCTGTCATACATGTAGAGATGCTGATTTTGGAAAACTTTGCAGTGGTCTGTTCATTTTTTTTCCAGAGCTGTATACTCTAACCTCGTAAAACTATTATCTGATCAAAAAATCATCAATATTGCCAATATTATTACTGTTTTTCTTTACTTTTTAATAAAGTCCTATATAAGCAATGTAATATTTCCAGGCCAAGTTGCTGCTATTCTGGGGAGCTACAGTTATAAATAGATTCCGAATTAGATGTCTAATTAAACGAGTTCCTAACAAATGACTGTCCAGCTTCATTCACACACTAAAGACTTCATGGACAGCATTGTCAATTCACCTCTGATCTTTGTGCTGACCTCCACAGTCCTCCCCCAGTGTCTGCCGCAGTGTCCATCTCTCATGTTTGCTCTGACGCTCTGCATGAGCTCAGAGAGGATAAAAGGTGTGTTTCCTCCCCTGCCAGATGCCCGCTTATCTGCCTTTCATCAATTAATGCTAATTAAAGAAGCCACGGAACAGGCTGGGACATGCCCCGAATGCCAAACGCATAAAAGGAGGGCTTTCAATTATTTATAGATTGGTGACACTGAAATGTGCTAGCCACATGAAGAAGGAGCCAGCAGATTTGACCAGAGAGGACAGATAGAAGTGAGAGGGGAGAGAGATAGAGGAGCCACAGTAGTGTGTCAGCACTAGCATTTAATACTGGTCTAAATGGGGTTTGTATACTATTCAGTATGGCATCGAAAGACAATCCAGCAATTTTCAACCTAAGCTCATCTGCATCATACAGTCAGTCATGATAGATATTAAGTTCAAAGTATCTCTTCACTGAAAACTGAACAAGAAATCCAAAACTTCATGTTCTACTACCAATAATAGATGCCAAAGCATTAGGAATGCAATGGAGCAATACATCAATTACTCCATAATAAGACATGCTAGCTCTAGACACACTGAGCAAGTGCTTTACAAAAGTTAAACTGGACATTTAGTGGTTAGTACACTTTTTAAAATGGTGGTTCTTCAAAAGTTCTTCGGTAAAAAATAATAGTTCTATTGAACCATTCAAAGAACCCTTTGCATGTTCAGTGCAAATGGCTCTATATAGCACCAAAAAGGACTGAACACTGAAACAACAGCAGCATGAGCCTTTTTGACGCTATGCAGAACTATTTTCAAAAAGGTTCTGTGTGGAACCATGTACAACACATTCTCCTTTAATCTGTAGAACAATTTTACAATTTTTAATGCAAAACAAATAAATAAATAAGCAGGATAATCATTCTTTGCGTGTTCATGGTTCTGTATAGACCCATCGTCTTTGCTAAAGAACCCTTTGACGTTTTTAAAAGTGTACTTTTGCATGTTAGTAGCAGTAGAACGTTGGTAGTAATGGTTACTTTCACTTTCCCCGATGTTCTCTGGTGTCCTGTGTATGGTTTCACTTCCACTCTTCACCTGCTTAACAGCTTCCAAACATTTTGAGAACGTAGCTTTTACATTTTTTAAGACATTTTTTGAAACATACTTTGTTACACCTCAATAATTCAGGTTCGAATGATCCAAACAATGCCAAACACATTCAATGGTAATGAGGTCTGGACTCTGGGGTGGTCAGTCAATTGTTCAGCTTCTTTGTTTGATGTCTCCGTCTTCTTTTCTCAGTGAGGTTCTTCTTGAGCAGCTACCCATCATTTCAGACCCACAGCGCTGAGTCTTCTTCTCTATTACGCATTCTCACAGTGGAAGGCTGGACAGAAACACTTGTGGATGTTTTCAGATCTGAAGCAGCTTGACCTTCTCCTCTCTCTTAAAGACAAAAAGCTGTGCTGTTTATCTGACGGAGGCAGTTTTTTGTGGTCTACAAGGCCATTCAGGTGGTTGTTAACAGTCTCGCTTTCCTTTGATTTTTCTTTTTTACCTTCTTTAGCCACTTCATGGCCGTTTTGACTGGAAATGAAATCAATGAGTAGGCATCTCTCACTTCTGCACAGTGCTCTACAATGCAAAACCTTCTTATTTACATTCAAGGCTCCTCATTGGCCTTATACAGCTTGCACCATCCCTAAAATGGGAACATTGGCATCATGTAGCTCTTTCAGCAAAGTTGGCATTTGGCATACCTCAGATTGCATAAAAGCATTTATCATATTTGGAAAATATTTGCAAAGCAAGTAATAGTTTCACGTGTGGTCCAAATCATATAAGATTTATATTAAAAGTGTTATATTTTTAAAAAGATATTGATATTTTCATTTCCACTTCTGTGTCTAGCAAGGTCACATAGTGCATATATTGAAGACTAGTGCATATAGCTCTCTTCTCCACTGCTGCCCACAAGTCTCCTCTGTAGTGTATTATTTAGAGATCTGCTCTATGTTCCAGCTGCACAGCTATAGTAGCTGCCATCTGATTAATAATACAGTTACAGTCCACCAGTCCAATTGGCCACTGCTACGTGATGTTCTCATGCATGCCTTATGCACCTTCTGGTTTCTGATAGGGGCAAAAAAACAGGTGAGAAAAGAAACAGCATTGTAATCCATACATGGTTCTCTATTGACCTGCATTGACTCGGCTGTTAATGAAATATGCGCCGCATCACTGAAGCAGAATTAATTAGAACGTTCCTTTGTCTTGAAATATGCTCCCGCTGGTGAACCTGACAGGTGAGCTGAAAAGGTGGCTGGACTCACATGCTCTGAGATGGTACAGAGACAGAGAGAGTAATGACTAGTCCACGGCCCAGTGGTAGTAATGGTAGTTCATTAACTGTCTGAGTAAATGGATTACTGGATTCCACTCAAAGTTCAACGTGAAGGTGGCCAAAGATTGTCGCAATACTTTTGGTGGACTGGGGGCCAGAACAGACAAAGACAGTGCATTTCAAATTTCCAGTTTTAAATCCAGCTTTAAAATGTGTTGCGGTGACTAAAATACTTGAAAATGACAATTTTAAAAAGGAAATCAGGGCAGGTCTGATCTCACGCTTTGTCTGAATATCTGCAATAACTCCATGCAATGCATGCAATAACACTGGAACTACTGGTGATAGATTTATTGATATAGCTGGACTACATTAGAACAGCTTGTGTAAATATACAGGTGTCAAATCAACTTCGGTTTTATTGCACAATTGTATATTAATTGTAAGTTTTACACTTTCTTATGTAATTGCACATGTAATTGTAACATGGTCAACTGCTGTTTTGTCACTGGACCTTTTCTAATTGTAACAAGAGGTGTCTAATTACTTACAATATGAGATGTGCACTGGAAATGACGATTTTCCTAACATTTATCCAACTGTAGTGATGTGCTTGCATTGTAATATTGTAACCACATTTCTAGCTTTAAACTATTCTGTAGTGTTGGATTTTACAGGAAAAAGTGACTTTTATGTACTTCATTAAAATATGCCTTGTATTACACTACTACAAAAAAGCAATATCTGGATTACCAACCTGTAATTTCACTTTTCCTACATAAGAACTACAAAAGAACTGTCCACTTAGTTTGAAGTCCACTTATCTCAAACTTTTACATAGTAACTGGGAGGAATTTGAGCTGTAACATGGTAATCTGTTCAATTTACATGTCTTAATGATAATGTCTTACACCTCCCAGCACCTACACAATAAATATGTCCTTTACAGACAATGGGACATGAGTTGTTGCTGTAAAATTCATCACATTACAAAATGCCTTTTTACAAAAAGCCATAACTTTTATTTGCATGTTACAATAATAGTATAGTGGGTGATTACATGGAAATTACATGCATGTTACAATAAGTCTTGCTGGAGAAACAGCCGTTAACCCTGTTATAAATGTGTAATTATGCAAGAGAAAACATGCTGTTATAACTATCAAAATAGACAGACATGACTGAAAACGACAATGTTTACACAAATTCTACTATTGTGTAACAGTGAACACATCACTGGTTGGTATATTGTTGTTATATGCATTGTTAACCCAGTAACTACGCAGTTATCTGAGACAACATAAAATGTGACCATGTTCATTTTCAAAAAGTTTGGTCCCACTTTATACTGTGTCTCCAGTTATTTGTGAACAACATATGCAACAACGCTGTAACTACTAATGATTAAGTTACTGTTACGGATGGATTACAGACGTACACCTTATGTAACTACATCATTCAATTACTTAATAGTAACAGTCTCTTCTCGCTCATGTACATACAAATTTGTATTAACATAAATTTAATTACCTTGTAATGACTGGAAAAGCAGTTTTCCAATAACTTGTAAGACCTACATGATATAATACACAGTAACTACATAGGCTGTATGCACTATAACATTGACTAAATCATCAGGAGTTACATCGTAGTTGCATACATTGTTCATGTTTAATTATACAGATATACTATTAAGGATACTTAATAAAACGTAGGACCAAACGTTTTCTATTCTATTATATATTTTACTGTGAGTGGCCACTATGACAATATTTAATTGCATTGTGTTTTATGATTGCTTTGTTGCTTCGTTTTGAGCATGTAATGATGTTGTCAGTACTTATTAAACACTGACTTAACACAATGATAATATAAAATATACAGATTTAATTTGATTTAGGGCAGTACAGAATATGAAATAATAAACAATGTATTCATAGTTTATTTCAAATGTGGTGAACAATTCAACATTATCTGAAATACTGTGGAACGATGTATCATGAAACTATTTTCAAGTGTCATGAAATTATTATTTTTTTCCATACTGTCCATGTTGATATCATTTTCAACCAACACTCATACTGATATCCTAAGACAACATTTAGCAAATGCACACAACCTGAGCCAAGAAGTGTGTGCCATGTCTGCAGTTTCTTGTAATGCACAGCAGAAATAATGACTAAGCTAAGCAACAAAACAGAATCAAAAGGAAGTGCCTATCATTTGGACAGATAATAAGGTGGAACTGCTATGCAGGTAACAAACACTTAAAAAGTAGCCATAGCCATAGTCTTAAATCTTCTCAAAGGAAATACAGAGACATTTTTCAAAGAGTAATAATCAAAAGATAATCAGCACATTTCAGCACTACACTGCGATGGACTGGCGATCTGTCCAGGGGGTATCCTGCCTTCCGCCCGAAGACTGCTGGGATAGGCTCCGGCACCCCCCCGCGACCCTGACGGAGAAGTGGCTTAGAAAATGGATGGATGGATGTATGGATGCATGGATGGATGGATGGATGGATGGATGGATGGATGGATTTCAGCACTACAATGCAAAGGTGCAATTTCACATTTGACCCAGGAAAGCAATTTCAAGATGATACAGTGAATAAAATGCTGATTGATTGTGTGGAAAGACCTTTAAAATGCATTCAGATGAGTGTGGACAAGCCTTAAGCCTAGATCGATAGGAAGAAAAGAGAGGTGAAAATCTCCAGTGATTGTGTAGTTTATTCCAGGACTTTGCATTACAGTCCTGGATCATCAGGCTACAATGTGTTGCCTTACACTCAGCTAAAATAATAGCATAAGTTGCTGAAGAACTGAGCCAGGTGGGTTGAAGTTCCCAATGGATATTGCTGAGGGAGATAGTGTAAGGGAAATCTCCCCTGCATGAGGCAGAACCGCAGAGAGAAACCAAAACTCAAAAAGGGAAATCCTTAAGAGCCGGTGGAAGAACCACTAAGAAAAAACAAACAAACAAACAAACAAAAAAAAACTGAAAAAAAAAGAAATGCCTGTGGAACCAATATTCAAAAGGAAAAACTTCACAAGAGCATGAGGAAGCACTGAAAAAAAGCTTCAGAAAAAAACTCTAGTGGAACCAAAACTGAAAAAGAGAAACTTCATAAGAGCATAAAACATAAAATAGAGCTAGTGAAGGTAAAGAAGGTGCAACAGGATAAATTCCCTAAGAGCATGACGAAGAGCCACTAAGTGGAACCAAAACTCAAAAGCAGAAACCCCATAAGAGCATGAATACACAACTAAGAGTTATTACAACTAACTCATTAAAAATATGAAGAAGAATCACTGAGCGAAACAAAAGCTCTGTGAAGAAGAACTACTGAGAAACCAGGGAACCAGGACTGAAAGGAGAGACTGTCTAAAAGTATCTAGTACAAGCAAAAAGATGAATCAAGACTCAAAAGAAAGAGCATAAGGGAAAAAGAGCCAAAAATCAAAATAAGAAACTCAGAAAAGCTTGAGAAATTACCACTGAGTGGAACCTAGACTCAAAGGGTGAAATTTCCCCAGAATGTGAGAAAGTGCAATTGAGAGGATCCAAGACACAAATGGAGAAATTCCCTAATAACGTGAAGATGAACCACTGAGGAAGCAATACTCAAAAAGAGAAGCTCCCCAAGAACATAAGGAAGAACCACTGGGAGAAACAAAATCTCAAAAAGAAGAAAACCCTAAGAGCATTAAGGAAAAAAGAGAACCAAAAATTCAAAATAAGAAACTCATAAAAGCTTGAGGAAGAACAACTGAGAGGAACTTTGATTCAAAAGGTCAAATTCTACCCTACCAGAATGTGAAAAGTGCAGTTGAGATGAACCAAGACATAAATGGAGAAATCCTATAATAACATGAAGATCAACCCCTGAGGAAGCAATATTCAAAAAGAGAAACTCCCCAAGAACATGAGAAAGAAGCGTTAAGAGATTCCAAGACGTAAAAGGAGACATGAGCATGAGAAAGAACTACTAACAGCTACTAACAGAAACTCAAAACTCTGTAAGAACATGAGGAAGAATGGCTGAGAAAAACCAATAGTGAATTGAAGAGATTTTCTAAGAGCATCAGATAGAAACATCAAGAAGAATGAAGATTCAATGGAAGAAAACTTTAAAAGCATGAGCAAAAACCACTGAGGGGAAACAAAGACTCAAAAGATAAACCCATTCACCTCCTGGCTGTACCAGATACTTCTGTTTTTATTCAAGGTCATGAGGAACATTAAGGCACTGAGATCATACAGGTAAAGATCAACAAGAGATAAACCATGAACACTGGTAAATCTTTGCCTGAGATTTGGAGGAGCTATTGATTGTGTCACATAAATGAGATAGCTCAAAAGATCATGAGTTTAGTTCAGATGGACGTTTTGGCCTCTAACATAGACAGGCTTTCATTTTATTGACAAGGTGGAATTCTGTTGAAACCCATCCATCCATATCAAATTTGTGTTGGTAGGTAGAAGACCTTTCCTTGACAGTGCACCAAACTGATGGCTGAAATACTGGACATTATCACTAAAGGAAAAAAAACCCACAACTTTCATTACAAAATGAAAGATAAAAATGCTATTACCTATGTAATGATCATGTAATAACATGTAATTACATTGGAATAAGGTTCAAATGACTCAAACCAGGCTTACTGAGTTTAAAATTCCATGCTGCTTGTTGAAATGAAGAATGAACAATAACACCATCTTAAAGACCTACTGGTAGTTTCGTGTATGGGTGAGAGGTTTTGATCACAGTGATCCAGCAGTTGGTCTGCATAGAGCATCTGTTTGTATTGCTGGAGGGAGATGGATCAGGCTGCAGCCATGCACTCTCAGCTCAACATGCCCTGCCAGCCTGTGGATGATGTCAGTGCACGATCTGCCACGACCGTATTTTTGTCAGTTTTATGAGGGAAAAACAGCGAACCATGAACTGTTGGGCAACAAGAGCTACACTGAATGTATATAAGCGTCGGCATATTGATAATAAGGTAATTGAATTGAGAAACTTTCAAAATGAAACCTACCATGACTTTAAGACGCTGAAACTCATGAACGCCATGCTCAAGACGATCAGATTCGGTTATCAAAAACTGTAATATTGATTAAAATTGAACTTATTCAGGATTCTAGGAAGTGTCAACGTAGTACAGATAATGTCTGCTGTCTCATCAACGTTGTCGCAACCTCCTAGAAAGTTGTCAGACAACGTTCATAACTTTCTTAGGAATTACATTGCCAACAACATTGTGGGCACCAAAACAATACATTGTCACAACATACCTGTGTTTGCAGGGCCATTCCAAGTAAAATCTGATGGTTTTGCTTCCCAGCAGGAGTTGATGGATGCTATTAGAGGCCTTTAGGAAATGATCAAATGGAAGTGGAATCAGTCCAAAAAATCACAATCAGAATCCTTTACACTGTCATACCAACCCATCAGGAAAACACAGACTACTGAAAACCACCAGGAACCAACAGACATTTTAATGGGTTCTATGATTTTTTTTCTTCTGGAAGGTACATGAAATGTAACTCTCGAGCCGAGTTATGGACGAAAAATGGATTAAGTAATGATATTGCTAAGCAACAGCAGCCAAAAGTTACCGTTCCTTTGGAGTGCATGTGCATGTGATGTCAATGGGGCCGAGAGTGCATCTGGCTGAGAGTGCATGTCTGAAGCCAGACTCTATTGGCTGGAGTGGCTCAAGAGTGGAGAGTCCTCATCAGTTTCACATTCTAATTCCTCTCATAATAGCATGAAAATATGTTACTCCAGCTGCCTTTGTTCTATCGCCTGTGGGGACTCAAAAAAAGGCATAAGCAATCCCACCACGCATAACAATACCACAAGAGGGGGAAACGAAATGTATCTTGGGGTCATAATAGAGGCCACGGACTGCCTTGTTGTTGGAGGCTATATATCTTTCAGCATGGTTATGAGATGCATTTAACAAATGAGTCAACGTTTAACAAATGGAACTCTGACCCTCTGCAGCCTCAATAACAGCTGTAAGTAATCATTTCAGATGTATGTGATGCTCATAGCTATGCCTACGACTTGGACTGCTGTAATGAGCCAGTCCAGTTTCTTCTTTCATCCGAAATAATCCCCTTGCCTCCGCCTGGAAAGCCCTCATAATTGCTTTGTATTTCCCGAATTCTCGAATATCATGCGTAACTCCCTTAAAGACCTTGCAGCATTTTAAATGCGCTTCTGTTCAAAAAACACCATGTTTGGTTTGTACTTTGTGTTCGGAGGGCTTGTTTTGGTGCCAGAGAACAGCTCAAAAAAGTATTTCATTTCCTCTGGAGTTTTTCTCTGATTGGCAAGAAAGAACTCACGCACGGCGATGTATGACTGGAATTTCAAATGAGTGTGCTGAGAAATGTTCCTTGTAACAGAAGATGATCTGATCCAAGATAATTTAATGCACGGGATCCGTGGTGCGTGAGAACTTGCCAGATGACGCAGAGGGTACGAGTAAGTGTGCTAATTGCTGTGGTACAAAGTTTAACTAATCCAATCAGTGACTTTGGTCTAATTAGCCTAATTACTGTCAATCTCCTAAGTCAAGTGCTCAAGTACATTTCATCTCCATACGACTTTCCACTCTGCTAAAATGGTTCAGAGGGCTTATTTATTTATGGAGATGTGGTTTTTGGGATGGAGTTGGTTTGTGACTGGATAGAAAATACACCTGTATTATTCGGTCAAGTGTTCAACACCGATATTGTATTAATTATATTACTACTAGACTTAAGTCTGATTAGCCAATATATTGTCAATCTCCTAACTTAAGTGCTGACTGAAATTAAGTACATTGCATCTTCATACAACTTCTACTCTGGTAAAATGGTTCAAATGACTGATTTCTTTATTTAGATGTGTTTTTTAAGGATTGAGTCGGTTTGAGACTGGACAAAAAATACACATGTGTTTAATAGTCTAGTGTACAGAACCAATAATATAGGTTAGTAACTAATCCAGTCAGTTACTTTAGTATGATTAGGCTAATTACTGTCAATTTTCTAACTTAAGTGCTGACTGAAATTTAGTAAATTTCGTCTTCATACAACTTTCCACTCTGCTAAAATGGTTCAGGGGGCTTATTTCTTTATTTAGATGTGGTTTTTGGGATGGAGTTGGTTTGTGACTGGATAGAAAATACACCTGTATTATTCGGTCAAGTGTTCAACACCGATACTATAGGTTATTCACTGTGAAAATCAATAGAAATCCAAGCCAACTTTTAAAAGGTCATCTCTCTGGTCTTTCTATGTCTCCGGTAAAGTTCATTGAAAATTGGAATTGTGACAGTAAAATGCTACTGCAGTTAATTGGCTTTTCGCAGTTGCTGGAGTATCGTTCAGTGAAATAAATGCTGACCTGAACCCAATTTATCTAGAGGTGATGGAATTTGAATGGGAATCCAGAAACTAGCCAAAATAGAGTTTCTAACCTTATTTAAAAGTTAATAAATCAGGGACGGCTCGATGTGAGTCTGTGGACGATCCATACTCTAATGCTCATTGAAAAGCACTTCATATACACCTACATAAATTATTGATTGGCTTGCATGAAAGAACCCAACCTGGTGCATTAATCTTGTAAGCTGTTGCTCACTTTATGAGCCTTGACAAATTAGGTTAAGATATAAATAAGGGTTTGGGGTCGTTCCTTTGACTCTGGCGATGTGAAATATCACATTTTGCTATGGCCATAGAACACCCAGTGGCACAAAACTGCTAATTCCTCCCACATGCAAATACATTTACATAACTATTTGGCACCGATTTATGGAGCTAATAAACAATCAATAATCAATTTTAAATGGTCAGTAATCTGACGGTTTCCCTTTACCGACAGATATGACCATCAGTGCTCAGTTTGCAACTGTCATGTACGGATGCCAACTTTCAGGTTTCAAATTTTGAGGCATGCGCTCTCAGTCTGATATACACGGCCAGCTTATTAATGACATCAGTGCTCTCATGACTGAGTTTTTGTTAGTATTATGAGGAAAAACAGTGAAACATGTACTGTTCGGCAACAAGAGTTACACTGAATGTATATTAATATTGTATATTAATTCTGTTATACTGAAAATAGGGTAATTAAATATGGAAACTTTCAAAATAAAACCGCAACCATAAGACATAAGTGTCGTTATTAGCAGAAAAAAAAACAAACAGGCTACCGCTGAAACTCATGAAAGCCAATGAGAACGGTTAGGAAAAAAACCTGGTGATGGTTGCCATTGGAGACCATTAAAAAAGGAAAATGGAATCAGTCACAAAAACATCTGATTAAATGATTTGAATCCTTTATAGTGTGATATCAGCCATCAGGAAAACACAGATTGGCATTAGTGACTACTGAAGACCACCAGGGACCAAGAGACACTTTTAGTAGATTCTGTGACTCTTCTGAACAGGCAGGTTCATTAAATGTAACTATCCGTGTTATGGATATGCATTAAGTTATGATATCACTAAGCAGAAGCAGCTGAATGGTAACGTGCCGTTGGGCTGCTTCTGCCATTGTGGCAGAGAGTGGATGTGCATGTGATGTCACTGGGGCTGAGAGTGCATCTGCCTGAGAGTGGCTGCCTGCAGCCAGACTCTGTTGCAAATGTCTTATACTGAGAAAAGTAATCAGGCTTGGTCAGTTAGTCAAGGGGGGCAAAAGAAATTAGAAAGCAGGCACCCAATAAAAGACTGGCATTATAGGGTAACTGGCTGCTTTGCATTCCTGTGAAGGCCATCCACTTGGCACTAAACTTGCCACGGTTAGAATCTTACACCATTAAATACATTTATTCAACTGCGAATATAAAACATATATCTATTCTGTTCAACTTATCACATGATTATCTAAAACTCGTCTTGGATACTTCACAAATATTTTCACTGGGTAGCCTACTTCATACGAGTGAGTAGTAAACCCAGCAAAATCAAAGGTCAATTTAATCCATTTCATATGGTAAATTTTATTTTTAATCCACTTGTTTTCGCTACATTAACAAGTGAGAATGATAGGGCCGTATTTTGGATAAAACCGATAAAATCAAGATATGCAGCCTCTTTCTTCAGACTCCCCTGTGGCCATTCTGCCAGGGGAGTTGAAATACACACATTATGTCAGATGCTACCCACTGTGCCACAATGCCAGCCCAGAGTGGAAATCGACAGAGATATTTTTAATTTATATAAACAAATAAAATTAATTTCCCTGTAACTCTGTGTTGGGCTGCTAGTGAGCAACAAGTTAATTAAAACAGATTATAAATGTTAACTTTCTTGTTTATCACACACACCTGTTTAGTTGCTTGTTAACACAAATAGCTAATCAGCCAATCACACGGCCACAACTCAATGCATTTAGGCCTGTAGAGGTGGTCCAGACGACTTGCTGAAGAGCAGACCGAGCATCAGAACGGGGAAGAAAGGGGATTTAAGGGACTTTGAGCGTGGCGTAGTTGTTGGTGCCAGACGGGCTGGTCTGAGTATTTCAGAAACTGCTGATCTACTGGGATTTTCACGCACAACCATCTCTAGGGTTTACAGAGAACGGTCCGAAAAAGAGGAAATATCCAGTGAGCGGTCAGTTGTGTGGATGAAAATGCCTTGTTGATGTGAGAGGTCAGAGGAGAATGGGCAGACTGGTTCCAGATGATAGAAAGGCAACAGGAACTGAAATAACCAACCAAATTCTCTGAGGAACGTTTCCAACATCTTGTTGAAAGTTTGCCACGAAGAATTAAGGCAGTTCTGAAGGCAAAAGGGGGGTCCAACCTTTTACTGCACCTAATAAAGTGGCTGGTGTATATATATATATATATATATATATATATATATATATATATATATACACACACTGTTATAAATAAAGGTATCATGCGTGTACATGATTTGTTCATCAAAGTACAAATAGTGTAAATGTTCCCTCAAAGGTATAGCAGTGTACCTTAAATTAGTTTTTCCTAGTGGAAAAGTAGATATTTGCATATTTTTATAAACTAATGTTTTAAAACAGAACCATTTAGTAAACAGCCTGGAGGGGAGATGGGGGCTGTGGAGTCAATACAATTTAGAAAATATAATTTCAGTGGAGTATGGTACAGTTATGTTCCCTGACTAAAGGTATAGAGATGTACCCCTGAAGGTACCACCCCAGTGACAAGAAGGGTGCTGCCACAGTGCCATGTTTTATATATATATATATAATATATACATTTAGACATTCATATATAAATGATCCACACAGAAAGAACAGCATTCAGACATGTTTGAAAGGTCTTGGCTTGTCCAGGTAGGAAACTCATGTAATCACAGAGAGCACAACTTGAAGGCTAGGTTACTTTGGAGAACCAAATAGGAATGCAAAGCTGAGGGGATATGAAATGCAGTATGAGGGGGTATGAGGGGGGTGTGAAACTAGGGAGAGTCATGGGCTGGAGGTTAGGGAACCAGCCTCGTGACGGGAAGGTCGCTGGTTTGATCCCCAGAGCTGACAGCACATGACTGAGGTATCCTTGAGCAAGACACCTAACCCCCAACTGCTCCCCGGGCGCTGTGGATTGGGGTGCCCACCGCTCCGGGCAAGTGTGCTCACTGCTCCCTAGTGTGTGTGTGCTCACTAGAGTGTATGTGGTGTGTCGCTTCACGGATGGGTTAAATGTGGAGGTGAACTTTCCCTGTTGTGGGACTAATAAGGGTCTCTTAAACTTAATGCCAGCTGAGAGGCATTGCCCCTTCATGCCCACCTCACCTCCAGCTTACTTAACTGAAATAAGCACATTGTTTCCATACAGATAATAATTCTGTATCCATGTGGAGGCAGTGTGCAAATTTGGATCACATAAATTCAGTGTATTTATATTTTAATTGTATAAAAAATGAATGATTATTCTGTTAAATGTGTCTGCTTATTACAGCATGGACCCTTTGGCTTGTCAATGTTTTTACTGCTGGGATTTATTATTGCCAAAAAATGAGCTACTGACCTGGCTCTACTACAAAATTACAAAAGTTTTTGGCAAACAAGTTCTACTCCATCCTCACTTACTTTCTAATCATCATGGCAACACATCATCCATTAATCTTTGGTTTTGGTAAGACCCTAGTTACTATTGACCACTATGTATCTTGTATTGTCTTTTAAGTTGTGAATTATTTGACTCTTCTGAAATTTAAGCCACACGTCCAATTCTGGATAAAATAGGGTACACTTAAGATTATTATTTATTTTTTTATAAGGCTATGAGATGATGAAACCACAGCTTTGTGCAGCGACAGAGATACATTGAGCTAATTAAAAAGAGTAATTGAGTTAGACTTAGCGCTTCACTGAGAGAGATGTTATAAATAAAGACACCCTCTCAATGCCACAGAAAAGCTTCCTAACTCTATTCGTTCCAGTTAGCAGGAGAAGAGATTGTCATGTGGTCTTGTCAAGTAAAAGAGATGAGCAAAGTAAAAGAACTTCAAATCGACTCCACTGTGAACTGAAGGTTTGTGTCATCAATCAAATCAGTGAAAGTCAACCGAATCACAAAGTAATGCAACATCCCCAACAAAGAGGATGGAAGCAATTTGGGAATACCGGTATGAAATCATTAAGGTTGAAGAAAGTCATTCGGAGTGGTTTGGTGTGAAATGCTTCATTCTAGGGAGACGTCAGAATTCAGAATTGTGATAGGAACTAGACGGCTGATGAGTTTAATGCCTCTAAACACACCCCCCCCCACCCCTCCGCCCCCCAGAAGGTTATTATATGAATACACCACCTGAAACCTGAGGCCTATAGTTTTGAGAAAAGCTTTAAGCCTACTTTTTTTTTTTTTTTTTTTTCCCAAACGGTGCCTGTTACCAACTACAGGCTCAGGTCTAAGAAGATGGAGAGACAGTAACAAGAATATGGGGTATATTAAAGGGGTGCAAAGACCAGTTCAATATACATATAACTGTGAAAGTTGACCATGCCGTAGATTAAGTCAAACACACAAACAACGATACACAAAGAACATTTTGATACAGTGAATTTTTGCTGGCATTCTGAGCAATATACCTACAAGAGAGGGACTACAGACAGCACCAAGGACAGCAACAAACAATGCAAACTATTGTAAGCTTCTAAAGAAAACTCTAGCTGCTACTTTATACTGAGCTACCAACACAGGGGGTGGTATGTACCTCATGTCTAGAGTGTTTGGACACGTTCATCTTGACCGATTTAAATGTAGATGTAGTTTAACCTGCCCTGTCAGGTCCGAAGGGAATACAGCTAGCAGGGACCAAAGGCAGATATAGACCTAGGAAAGCTAATGGAGCTACAAACACAGAATGCCAGAAGCAAAATAAGTGAGTCAGGAGTGAAGACTTGCCCAGCACTGATGATAAACTCTCTGCCACACTGCTTTCAAGTCAGAGCTACGCCTCCTTGGGCTCAAATCTGCAAGCTGATTGGCCATATCATGTCATTGCGACAACCGTGACACACCAAGCGAGCTATGAATAAAAGAGACAACCAAAAAATGGGAGAAAAAAGACTGAGGCGTCATCCAGAAACTCTGAAAAGTTTCCTAATGCTGCTCCTCCTAGATCTGAACCACACAAATGTGGTTTGGTTGGCTCTGTGTAGCAGACAAGGGCATGCTTACCAGCAAATTTTGTGATGAGCTCATTTGATAAATAATTGGAAGGAATTTAAAGGAATCTGCTGTCCATTTTCCCCAATTTATGCTCGTTCTCCCCCTTCCTCCTGCTCTTCTCCTCTCCTTGATCCCTCCACATTCTCCTGCCGCGGGAGAGCTGGAGTCGGAAGTTGAAAGGGGCAAGACAGAAGCAGTAGCAAAGGTTTCTGGACCTGGCCTCAGAGGTGAGAGAGAAACCAAACACCACGTGAATAGGTTATATAACATATATCAGTGTCAAAAGTGCTTGTTGGTATGACAACAGAGGAGAATAGGAAGGTTCTAGGAAGACTATATATCGCCATAGTATTCAACACAAATGGATATACATATGTGTGCAATACCGTCCCCAGTCAAAATTCTATATTGTATGTTTTTCCCGCTATGTTAAATTCAATCAATAAGCAGGAATGGCCCAGTCATCATAAACGAAATTATAAGTGATCATGAATTTGATGTCTTCTGTCTCACTGAAACATGGGCTAGACCGGATGAATATTCAGCAATGAATGAAGCCACCCCTGTAGGCTATAATTATGTACACAGCCCAAGATTATCAGGCAAAGGAGGTGGATTATGTGTAATCTACCAAAATACCGTAGATATCAGTCAGAGACAATGTGACACCTTTACTTCTTTTGAGGTTCTTTCCATCCACATTAGAAATCCGGGCACAAAAAAAGAACACATTTTCACTATTTAACATTTACAGACCACCCTCCTCTGAATTTAGTGATTCCGCTGCTAACCTGGCTGTGTGCAATGATAAAGTAATAATTGTAGGAGATTTTCATATCCATTTTGAGAAGGCAGATCACCCACTAAAAAAGGCATCTACTTCAATCCTAGACTCTGTTGGTATTACAGGGCCTACACTCTACTGTAGTCACTCGTTAGATTTAGTTTTGACACTAGGTCTTAACATAGAAAAGCTTAATATCCTACCGCAAACCTCAGCAATCTCCAACCATTACCTAGTTTCTTAAGAGCAATGTCTTAGCCATAATATATGTACCTCCCTTCGCTATTCTAGAAAGCGCTCAATAACACCTTTTACTGCCCTACAATTCATAGAAAACTGCCGAGAACTATCAACCCCAGTTTCCACTTCATTGGAGCTAGATGTACCAACTGACTATTTAGAAAATATCTTTTTCATCTCCTTTAGAAAATGTGGCACCACTTAAAAAAAAAAAGGATTAGATATAAAAAGCTCGCCCCATGGTACAATGATAATACCCATACCTTAAAACAAACAGTACAGAAACTAGAGCAGAAATGGTGATCAAAGCTGGAAGTGTTCCATGCTGCCTGGAAGCCTGGAAGTATAGAAATGCCCTCACTAAAGCTTGCTCAGCATATCTGGCCTTGCTGATCGAGAATAATAACTATAATCCTAGAATAATGTTTAGAATTACAAAAATCAGGCAGGTACATCTTCGCAACATTGCCAAGAAAAGAAATGCCTTATCCCTGCATGATGCAGAAACACTAGTACATGCCTTCATTACTTCTAGGTTAGACTACTGTAACGCACTACTGTGAGGATGCACTAGCAGGAATTTAAGCAAACTTCAACTAGTTCAAAACGCCGCAGCCAGGGTCCTCACTAAAACTAGATTTGATCATATCAGTCCAGTGCTATCATCACTTCATTGGCTGCCTGTTAAATTCCATATTGATTATAAAATTCTTTTATTGACGTATAAAGCCCTATATGGGCTCGCTCCTGAGTACCTGCAAGACCTTATTTCCTATCATGAGCCATCATGACTACTCAGATCCCAGAGTTCTGTCTTATTAACAGTTCCTAGAATTCATAAGGCTGCAGCTGGGGGAAGAGCCTTTTCTCACAAAGCCCCCAAACTCTGGAATGATCTTCCAGAAAATGTTCAGGACTCAGACAGAGTCTCAATCTTTAAGACTAGGCTGAAAACTCACTTGTTCAGTTTAGCATTTGGTAGCTAATGTTCCCCCTTAGATAAAGCCAGCAGATCCAGGGGTCCATGGACACAGGGAATTATAGTAAACTGAGACGCTGGCGCCGTTGCCCCGCTGCTCGCACGCGGTCACTCAGGTTTGTGGACGGTGGAGTGGAGGGATGCCAAACTGTTTCGGGATGCTCCCATGTCTGTGTGTCCTTCTGGTTCTCTCCTTTCAGTTAAGCTGTTATAGTCAGACCTGCCGGAGTCCTTAGCCGCACTCTGGAAATGTTCACAATCTTTGTTTTATATACACCAAAACAGAACCTTTTTCCAAGTTAACGCCTGCCCACCTGTCTGGCTGGACACTGAAGGCCAACTGACTTTCGAGCTCTCCCGCTACCCACTTCAGACCAGCTGGCCACGCCCCAGCTACTGCCACTTGCCTTGGACTAGCTGCCCACCCTACATTGAAGTTTTCATGGACTCCTAACTATTACTACTACTAATACTACTACTATTAATATTAGAAGTATAAGAACTTTGTAAGTAGTTTGACCAGAGGAGGATGGGTCCCCCCCTTGTGAGCCTTGGTTCCTCCTAAGGTTTCTTCCTCAGGTCTGAGGGAGGTTCTCCTTGCCACCATCGCCCCCTGGCTTGCTCACCTGAGGGTTTTTACATTCTAGTTAAAACTCTGTCTTTACTGGAATTCTGTGAAGCTGCTTTGTGACATCATTTGTAAAAAATAATAAAATAATAAAATTTGATTTCATTTGATTGATTTGACATTAAAATTTGTTGAAATGCGTTACCTGCACAGGATATGTTAAATCATTTTCCAATTTCATCTATTAAAGCAGCAAAGCACATTACTTCAACATGGGTTCCCGAATATTTGATTATGATTAGCTACCTATGGAACTTGCAGTGTCATGTTAGTGCCACTTGCTTTCCCACACTGAGTTTAATACCTTACAGCTCTATCTTAAATAAATATATATATATACATACATACACACTCACCAACCACTTTATTAGGTACACCTAATGTTGGTGTTGCCAGACGGGCTGGTCTGAGTATTTCAGAAACTGCTGATCTACTGGGATCTTCACACACAACCATCTCTAGGGTTTACAGAGAACGGCCCAAAAAAGAGGAAATATCCAGTGAGCGGTCAGTTGTGTGGACGAAAATGCCTTGTTGATGTGAGAGGTCAGAGGAGAATGGACATCTGGTTCCAGATGATAGAAAGGCAGCAGGAACTTAAATAACCAACCAAATTCTCTGAGGAACGTTTCCAACACCTTGTTGAAAGTCTGCCACGAAGAATTAAGACAGTTCTGAAGGCAAAAGGGGGTCCAGCCTTTTACTAGCAAATAGTACCTAATAAAGTGGCTGCTGAGTGTATTTCGGAAAAAAAATAAATAAATAAATAAAAAAACCTTATTTGCAACAAGATGCATCCGGATTTTACACAGGACTGCACATGTCTTTCACAAACAGATTGTGTACTTCTGTGGGTTGAATGTGATTTTTTGTGAAGCTTGTTTAACAGTTGCTATTAATGAATGCATCCGTAAGCCTAGCAACAAAATAAAACTGCTCTCCATTAACGGAGTCATCAGCTGTCTAATTGCAGGCACATTTAAATCTTGAACATTAATGGGACTGTGTTCTTGCAGGGGGGGGCATGCAAATTCAAAAGCAATGTTGAAATAACTTGCACTATTCACCAAATTAGTGTAAGACCTCCCAGACATGGGCCACAAATGACCAGACCAGGAACTCGGCATGCAAAGAGAAATATCATCCTGTCACACACAGAGCTTGACCGCAATTTCAGAAATAGTCATTTCTAACAAGATTACTTGCCTCATCCGCCAGCTCTAAATGCAAACCCCTCATTCTCTGTTTTTCACTGGGGTGCGAAAAACACAGTTAGGAAAATAAATAAATAAATGCAAAAAGAGGAAAGTCTTCTTGATAAATACACTTATCTCCTCATTTGCAAATTAAATGGCATTTGCCCTTCTCCGGGTAATTTCGTTCCAGCTCGGCAAAGACACCACATCCCTCTCCACAGTAGACAGACAATTTCATTACTCCACCAATAGCAGCAGCTGTAAATTCAAACCGGTCTTGAGAGCAGCCACCCAGAGAGGGCCTCGGGGGCAGAGAACCTTTTTTATGCCGTCTGTAATCCGTCCGCTCTGCAGGAAGACAGAAAGAAAGATTGCAGGATTGTTCATTCCACTTTAATGATAGCACCGGTGGCAGACAGGCGACTTTTTTCCTCTTTATCATTCTCAAGAATAAAGTATCAGGTGTCACTTGTATGGTGGCGCCCTTGTTAATTAATAGGAGCCAAAATAAATCGCTGTGGAATCAATTGCCGTTGATTTAAACCTACACTGTAAAGAGTTTCTGCCATTTCTGCAATGATGTAGTGTGTTCAAGCCAGTCTGATCACTTAAGTATCTTTAAAGTGCGTAGCGATTGTTATATACAGCATTTGTGCTGGTTTCTGTGAAAACAGGCAGAGTGTACCGTACCAAACTTATTAGTGTCTGGCTGCTGCATTACAGCGACAATTGTGGAGTAACACATTAAAACAGCAGCGGAGGATCATCAACTTCAATGCGGTTTCCTTTTCTTGTTCAGGTCTCCATTCTTTAAATGATAATAAAGCTTCAGAGCTGGAGATCTGTGAACCAGGTGAGATACAAGATGTTTACACTTAACTAGTGGTAAAACATTTGCCTAGCTGGATAACAGCACGTTAGCTTAGCGAGCAACATGGATCAACATGAAATAAAGCATGAGATATTCAAGTCAAGTTTTTTTCCTTTTTTTCTAAGGGAACAGTTTGTGCACAGTTTATTTTTATTTTCCTACTTCTGGCATAGTGCGGCGGGGGGGGGGGGGGGGGTATTCTTTTGCACAAGCCACATTTTACATACTTTTTTTACATTTTTTTTTCCTGGTGTATTAAATAAATAAGCAGTAATTGTGCATGTGTTACAGTTAAAATGTGCTACAGGATATGTCAAGTCATTTCCGTCTAGAAAAAAATAACAAAGACATTCATTTAACAGGAATGCCCAAACTTTTGAAGGGGACGGTATACAGCAGCGCTTACTAAGAAACATTAACTTGTAAAGCCCTCATTTCCTTTGTACGCAGGGCATTACAGCAGCAAGGCTCGTTTCAGCCACGTATAGGATTTAGTCTCTATGGGATCTGCAGTCTGGGCGGCACGGTGGCGTGGTGGGTAGCGCTGTCGCCTCACAGCGAGGAGGGCCTGGGTTCAATTCCCCGGCCGGGTGCCCAGGGTCCTCTCTGTGTGGAGTTTGCATGTTCCCCCCGTGTCTGCGTGGGTTTCCTCGGGGTTCTCCGGTTTCCGTCCATAGACATGCAGCCAGGTCAATTGGTCAATTGGACATGCTGAATTGCCCCTAGGTGTGAGTGACTGTCTTTGTCTGTCTGTGTGCCCTGCGATGGACTGGCGACCAGGGTGTATACTGCCTTCCGCCCGAAGACTGCTGGGATAGGCCCCTTTGCATCCCCCCTGCGACCCTGACGGAGAAGCGGCTTAGAGGATGGATGGAAGGAAGGATGGAAGGAAGGATGGATGGAAGGATGGATGGAAGGATGGATGGGATCTGCAGTGTCATGATAGTGTCACTTGCTTTCCCATATAGCCAGATGTACAGCATAGATCTGCATGCTGTATTAAACTGAATATGGGAAAGCAAGTGACACTAACATAGCACTGCAAATCCCATAGAGACCAAATCCTATGCATAGCTGAAATGAGCCTTGTTGTAGCAGCTGTAATGCCCTGCGTACAAAGAAAAAGAGAACTTTAAACGTTTCTAAGTGTTGTGAGAATATTATAAGATTATTCATTGATGTATGAGTAAAGTAACAAGCAGCATCTGACTAAGGTAGATAAGGACAAAACTACATTTGTTCCTTAAACATAGAAAAAGAGATGGATATTCCTTTGTGTCCTCTGTTGCTAAGAAATGGCAGTGAGGCATTTAAAGTACTATAACTTTAGCAGAAGTGAAGCTAAACTGCAGTGCAGTTAATGTTAATGCGTTTAGTGGATCGTTTCAATCATGGTAAGAATCATTCCTGACCTGTTGTTCTCTCCCTTTATCTCTCTCTCTCTCTCTCTCTCTCTCTCTCTCTCTCTCCCCTCTCCTAAGTCCTTTAAAAAACGATGGAAATTAAATTGTGGTACATCATCCAGTAACATCCTTTTAAAAAGTGTTTTTGACCATCTTGGATACAGTAAGCTACTCACTAGACACTAGTAGCTTTCCAGAGCTACTTAAGAATCATGCCATGAGACCACTACTGAAGGAAAATTATCTGGACCTTTCGGTCTTGGCCAGTTTTAGATCAATGTCCAACTTGCTTTTCATAGGCAAAATAATAGACAAGGTTTTTTTTTTTTTTTCCTCAGTTATAACATTTTGGAATGATTCCAGCCTGAAGTAGATAGACAGCACAATGCAATGACCTCTGAATAAGCTCTGATGGAAACTGTGCATCACTTTCCATTATACTTTTCACACTCTTGATCTTTCTGCTGCTTTTGATACTGCAGTTCACACAATGTTAATAGACAGACTTGAAAAAAGAGTCTGACTGTCAGGAGATGTTAAGAGGTTTTATTCTAATTCAACTGGTAGAAATGACTTTATCATTACAGATGACTGTATTACCAAAAAATGCCTTATGGAGTTCCACAGGGATACATTCTTGGACCTTTTCCGTTCTTCCTGCATGCTCTATGCTGCCTCTTGGGCATATTATGAACAAATATGGAGTCAATTATCACAGCTACACAGACAACATCTAGCTTTACATATCTGTAGAGCCAGAAGGCACTACTGCTCTGACAATGTCATGAAGTGGACAAAAAAGGTTTTGGGGTCAAACCAATAGTACATTTCAAACCAACTTTGAGGCAAACTTTTTTTAGGACTACTGTAACTTGTTGTTTTCTGGTTTGGCAAAAAAAAAAAAATACATAGCGCTATATATATATATATATATATATATATATATATATTTTTTTTTTTTTCTGCACTAAAAAGGAACAATAGCCATTATCAGGCATCATCAGTTCATCATTCCAAAAAAGCAGCTGAAAACATTTTTAATAACTTTGTTTTTCATGAATCAGTGGTAGTTGTCATGCCTTGGACAGATTCCAGAACGGTAATGGACTACATTCCCCAGAATACTTTGTGAGATCATGTGACCTCTTAGCATCCTCAAGATTTGGTCTCTGAGACTGACTACACTACCCAGAATACTACAGGGGATCACGTGACTTCTGACACTCGGTTGCATCCCTATCAGAATTCACAATCCCCTGATTATTGACAGGGACCACCTGTGTTTATATGCCACATGTCTTGTGCTATAGTATAATAGTATATATATATATAATAGTATATAAGCCCGAGCTTTAGCAGAAGTCAGTGTGAGGTGTTGTTTCTTTGTGGACTTGCTGAGCGTTGATTCTGGTTGTTATTGCTGATTATCTGACCTTTGCCTGTTTTTCTCTGTTTTTGCTTGCCCCTTTCGTACTGTCGCCTTGGACTTTGCGACCTGTGTTTAGAGCCTTTGCTTGTCTTTTGGTCACGTCTTCTGCCTAGCCCTTTGGTTTTGTCTGCTATGGTTATGATCACTATTGTAATCAACTTCCGTCTCCTGGTTTTGACCCATGCCTGTTATTTAACTATGCAGAAGGCTTGCGACAATAAAACCAGTCTGGATTCTGCTCATTAGTTACAGTTGTACTGCATCTATATTCAAAATAATTAAAAATGTAGTATTTTTTTATTTACTATTTTTCTTTTATTTATTTTCAAATTCTTCTTCTTCTGCTTCTTCTTCTTATTATTAATTTGATTTCTTCTTATTATTAATATTTGTTCCTTTATTTTACTAATATATCTACTATATATTTTTTGTTTCTTCCTCATTTTCTGTTTTTCTTCTTTCTTTCTTTCTCTCTCTCTCTCTATCACTCTCTCTCTCTGGATGCGAGCTGTGCTCTCCATCCTTGTGCTTTTGCTGCACTATAATATGCATTAAATAGAACATTTTTACCACAAATGCAGTGAAAAGCTCAGGAGTTATTGAGCACGAGGACAGATACAGACGTATAAAGAGACCCGAGGAGTGTTCATCTGTATCTAAGGCAGGTGCAGCTGCTTTGAGTGAAAGCCTCACGACTCCTTCTCAAGGTGAGTGCGGAGTGGTTAGCGGGTTCGATTAGAGCCACGTTAGTTCAGCCGGGCAGGAGCGGCTCATTTCA
>NC_051233.1:6279844-6467344 GCF_015220715.1 Pygocentrus nattereri | reverse complement strand
CTTAATTCAGCCCAGCATTTGCTACCCTGCCACGTCTCATAATGCTGCGTGGTACAAAGACAAAGAGTCTGAAAATGTTGCGGATTATATGTCAAATTAGCCTGAGTGTGTTCATATGAATGCATAGATCATCCCTCAACCACAATTGATGATGAATAAGACTTAGGAAGATAGACTAGCATATCTATTGCACATGCACATGTGACTGTCAGAAGGACATTTAAAAATATTAATACAACATTTATTTTAACACATTGAACCCCTTTTTATTTTCTGCCAAGAACCATAACCAGTTCCAGACGTTCTCTCATAACTATGTATCTTTTATATTCATTTCCTAGTAGTGAATGAATTATTCATAGTAGTTACTGAGTAATATGCCTTAAGGCTAATATCTGAAATAACTGCATGCACTTCATTCTTATTCTCATGCAATTACATCATCTACCCACATCTAAATTAGTCATTAGGTCAGTTTGCCTTCCTTTTAAGTCTTCCTCTTTCTTGTATGATGGTACAAAGAGCAGCTAGTGACTACCTCCTTCTCCTGCATCTGAATCCTGTTATCAAATCTGTTCAAACCACCAGCTATAAACACATCTGAGCACCTATAATTGTTTATCTTAAGCGCAAACTCTCTGAACTGACCAGCGTTCCTGACTGTGAAAGTGTAAGAGTGACCCCTATGGTTCTTCTCCCCTGGCTGCAGAAGCTAACTGTGGACAGCACAGTGCCATTTTTAGGTGCAGTTCTCAGAAACAGAATTTTAGACATCTGTCTGGACTGTCCTGGTTTGTCAACTGTTCTTTTTTTTTTCTAATCCTGAAAAATGTATGACCTGAATCATTAAAAAGACTCTGATGCCTCCACGACCAAATATGATAACTTTTTAAGCATTTTGTGTGTAATTCTTTGCCTTTATTACAGTTTCCATTCTTTTCAGGAACCACCCATTCAGTTCCTCAAGTAAATCTGCAGACACACCTCCAAGGTTCAGTCTTAGAAGCTGGTTGATCATTTTCTGATGTTGAGGTCTGGACTCTGGGATGGTCAGTCCATTGTTCTGACAACAGCAGCAGCATCCTTGTTTGAATCACAGTGGTTGCCTGAAGTGTAAAACATTATCTCCAGACAAGTTTTAGGTCTAAAACATACCTTTTAAAATGCATTAATGGCATATACATATGTTTCCATTAAAATAGAAGCCAGTGTTCAACGCTCCAAATGTGGCAGGAAAGAGAAATTAAAAGGAAAGAGAGGAAAGGAAAACGCAGAAGTGTTTCTGCAGGTGAGAAAGGTGGGATATTACTGCACTCCCAGAAAAATAAAGGTACTGAACTAGACCAAGGTGGGGACCCCTCCCTTCAATTGGGCAGTACCCTAAATGATATGTCTTCAGTGTCTTAACCCTCTACTGTATGCATTATGATAACAATTTAAAAACCTCACTTTCTTACATTAAATGTTCCTTGGTTGCTACATTACAAATACTATAATTATATAATGACTATTCATAATCGGCCCCAATAATTAAATTCAAAAACATAACAAAAATGTGTGCAAGGGTCCTTTTGGAATATGTTGCCTTGAGGCAACATGATGAGACAATGGGAAGAAATGACATAACGTTGTGTTCCCTGAACACAGGTGGTGAGTCCTGGCTTGTGACAGGCTAAATCCATTCCACTGCCGCACAGTGTTGCTTCTAGGCAACAGACATATTTCTGCCAATTATCCTAAAAAACAATTCATACTAAATGTTAAAAAAGAGGTTAAAATGTGCCCAATAAGAGATACCTGTACGAAGCATGTGCTTTTTATGGACTTGCTCAAACTCTTCCCTTTGTTGTTAACCCTGTTTTTTGTCTTTAAATATGTATAATGTTGTTGTAAAGTGAGGAAATTGAGTTTGTTGCCCTGAGGCAACATTGTGTAATAGAGGTAAAGTAGGGAAAATGACGTTGCCTTATTCCATTGCGAACACAATTTTTTTAGTTGCATCAATTCTACACACCCTAGGTTCACTCCAGACTTTTTTATTCTGTTTTACTGTTTTAAAGATTAAGGTATGAATATATATGTATATATATATATATATATATATATATATATATATATATATATATATATATATATATATATATATATATATATATTTATTTTCCCCTGGGGAAAAAACCTATTTAAGGTACACAGTTGGGCCTTAAGACCACTGTTCCTTTGAGAGATTCATGGTGTTTTTACCCTGATTGACAATAATGTACTTGTACAGTACCAGTTTCTAACACGGTAGAGTCCGTCTTTTCTACAAAGGCCCATTACTTTTGACATAAAGTGTCACATTACCCTGTGAGGAATTAAGCTGCAGTAAAGAAAGCGTGTAACTTCCTGTCAGGTCACCATGCACTTCTCAAAGTTTCCCATGAATCAGACTTCACAGAGACCATTAAAGCCATTATGACCCATTTTCACTTTATTTTTTTTATTTTTTTTTTACAATAAGCCCAGATATTTGCATTTGATTCCCCTGTCAATGACCCACGTTGAGCACCAGCACCACAGATCATCCACTTTCCCACCAGTTTTTTTTTCTTTTCAATTTTCTTTTTAATCCCAGGGCTCATCTTTGTTAACGACACATCCATAATTTATCACATCACAAGTTATTAATATCTCAGTGCCTAAATCAATGGGCATGTTCAGTGTTCAGAGGGCCTTCTTTTCTTGAAGTGAAGACATATTTGGATTTTTTTTTTTTTTTTTAAATTCTCTATTAAACAGCAATTAACCCAGAATGCACCTTCCGCATGTTGGGTAAATTAGAAGATAATGAATTGTAAATTGGTCCTGTGAAATTAAGTAAAAACCAATTAAAATATAAGCATTGGCAGCACAAGTTTTATTACCTTAAGAAATCTCTTTTGCCTTGGGAAAATGGAAATAAACAAGCAGACAGATGACCATAGGGCCGTATGACGTGCAGAGTCCACTTTTTTTTCCAATAGTTTGTAACACTGAAGCACTCAGGGAAAAATAGCTTTATTAAAAGTGAACATAGCGCCAGAAGGCCCGAGCAGTTAATTAAATGATGGTGCCAATAGTCTGAAGGAAAGGTTAGTGCAAGGTGAAGGGTTGGTTGAAGTCAATTGAGGCCAGTATCTCTTATGAGTTATGAGTTGTCCCCATTTGTTTCACTATTGTTCATTTGAACGTGCCAAACAGCCTCCATTTTTCAAAGGCTGTCTTAAAAAGTGCAACATCTACATTAAGCCCTTAGTCACTCCAGTCATTGCTCGTATTTGCGCATATCGGCACTGTTGGGACGAAAGCTCAAACTGGAAACTTCAAAGTAGAAGGAAAAAAAAAACATTTGAACTTTGAATGGAAGTGAATGGGACATGATGGATCATGAACTTGAACCCAAAGCAAAGAAACCTTTAAAGCAAAGCAACTGACACTTTCAATTTATGTGAAAAAGGAAAGAAAAATCTTTTTGAAATCACTTTTAACCTTATTTACATATTTAATGAATGCTTTTTTAAATATAAGTGATCATTTTCCAAAAATACTGGCCAATTCCATTCATTGGTCTAGCAAAAATATTTACCTATATACCGCTCACTGTCCACTTTATCAGCTCCACTTACTGTATAGATGCACTTTGTAGTTCTACAGTTACAGACTGTAGTCCATCTGTTTCTCTGATACTCTGTTACCCTGTTCTTCAGTGGTCAGGACCCCCATGAACCCTCACAGAGCAGGTACTATTTCTGTGGTGGATCATTCTCAGCACTGCAGTAACACTGATGTGGTGGTGGTGTGTTAGTGTGTGTTGCACTGGTCTGAGTGGATCAGACACAGCAGTGCTGCTGGAGTTTTTAAACACCTCAGTGAATAGTGAAAATAGTCACCTGAGAATAGTCCACCAACCAAAAATATCCAGCCAACAGCGTGCTGTGGGCAGAGTCCTGTGACCACCAATGAAAGACTAGAGGATGATCAGCTCATACTGTACAGCAAGAGTTGAGCTATCGTCTCTGGCTTTACATGTACAGAGTGAACCAACAACGCAGGTGCATCTAATAGAGTGGGCAGTGAGTGGACGCAGTGTTTAACACTAGCACTACCAGCATTTTCATACAACTCCTTCTTCTACCAGAGACTGCCAAATGGCAGTGCTGGGCTAATTTGCATCCCATTAGGCCACCCTTTGTTATGTACATGCAGCCACTACTAGGTAATGTTCAACGGGGGGATGGGTGATAGTACCAGGTACCAGGTGAACAGGGTTGTGTGTGAAGGGTGACAGTGTGAACTATGTTGATCCATTGAGAAGAAAATGTTTTTTAAATATCTTAAAATGTTGTTGTTGCAGCCATTAGATTGAAATATGCCAGTACCAGGTAACAATGAACAGGGATGGGTGTGATGGGTGTGGTGGGTGATAGTGTGAACGATGATGATAATGATTATGTGTGTGTCCACCTCCATGTGGATAAAAAGCCACGTCACCACACATATTTCCCTTACTCTGACTGAGAAGCAAAGATGGCAAAGGTTTACAGTGCACAGCAAGCTTTGGGCATGATCCTCAACCATGTCAACCCCTGTGACTCCGATGGAGAAGAAGTAACTCTTGATCAGAGTAGTAAATTCCAGCAGCAATGGCTGTGTCAGATCCACTTGTACCAGCACAACAGACACTAACACACCACCACCACGTCAGTGTTACTGCAGTGCTGAGAATGATCCACCACCCAAATAGTACCTGCTGTGTGAGGGTCCATTCAGAATGTAAAACTTCATCACAGCTTTCTGATCCAGCATCCGGTGTTTGGAACAAGACTGTACTGTTTTCAGGGATACTAACACCTTCCGTGAGAAAACAGAAGGCAAATGAAGCCTGTCGCTAGCAAAAGTTTGCAAATATCAAACACAGCGTGAAATATATATTGTTGTGTTTCCGCCAATTGAGTCACATTTAGTGCGCAGGATATTGTCAGTTATACACATGATGGAATGACTTTAACTTCATCTAAATACTGAACCACATTCAGTGTGTAAAGACCTGTAGGCTTTCGGTGATGAACGCTCCGAGGTCTTCTTTCTAATAAGGTTTTGAAGCCAAGCAAATGACACTGTCAGAGGGACACACTTG
This sequence comes from Pygocentrus nattereri, assembly GCF_015220715.1. Classification (NCBI taxonomy): domain Eukaryota; kingdom Metazoa; phylum Chordata; class Actinopteri; order Characiformes; family Serrasalmidae; genus Pygocentrus; species Pygocentrus nattereri. Next base: position 6,462,186 of record NC_051233.1, on the reverse strand, counting down.
GCAGCTGCCAAACAACATTAGCTAACTCAATCAATGATTTAGAAAAAAAAAGTTCAGTTATTCTGTAAAGTTTCTTGTGTTGCATATAAAATGACGTGAACTTGACAGGACACACAGATTTTTTTGCATGTTAAATAATCTGGATGGGTAAAGTCTTGCGGGATGTGAAAGTTTTTGTGGTCAGTTTTGTGGGCTGTGAGTTTGAAAAGGTCAGGAACCTCTGGTTTACACTAGGTTAATTCAGCATAATCCCTTAGTCGTTGTCACTGGCAATGGTAAAACCATAACAACCCTTAATGTAGTATGTATATTAAAGTTTCAGTTCCTTTTTCAGCCCTTATGGTGCCACATTGTTCATGCACTGAAAAATAGCCCTTTTTAAATGTAACGTTTTCATGATGTCATTTGCATTAACGTACAAAAAATTGCTCGACATATTAACATATAAAAATGAATTCATGCAGAAAGCAACACAACTAGTTTTATTCAATTCAAAAAAGTCCGTTTATTGAAAGAACTGTTGATCCACAGTATTTATTTAGGTTGAGTAACTTTTTTTAATCACAATATTTTTTTTAGGTTGAACTGAAGAGCCATTTTTATAGTGTAAAATACAAGATTTTTTAAAATTAATTAACATATTTTTTATTAAGCAAGTAAAATTTTATGACAGTTGAACTTGTCATATTAACAAATGTATAATGAACTTAAGCTACTATCCTTCATTTTTACAATGTACATCCACCTATTCAGCCTAGAGATATTTATCCCTGTCCATTCTCACTGAAATTGTAAATACATTGCAGCCAATCAGAACAGAGTTCATTTACATATATCAGTCTTAAAGTAACAGTAACAAAAACAGACTGTTTAACTGTTTAATTCTGTAAAATGTTGGAAAATTGTCAGGCAACATTTATTCTTGGTGCAAAAAAACTTTACAAATGAAACTGTGTGGAAGGTTGAGACTTTCACTCAGTGCACTTTAGAGTTGGTAAATAAGAGGTATTTTATTATACTTAGAATTTGGTGAAAGTTATTGTTATTTGACGAGTTTTATTAAGAGTAAATCCCATAATTTAGTTTTACCACTTGTGTTGTTTCTTTACAGTGAAATAAATGAATGCCAGGTCATGTATTCTGTTGATACAGTATGTAAGTGCAATATACCATGTGCTAAATACAATTATGTGATAGTGTAATTACATTTGAATAGCACATTAATAACTTTGTTTGGCATACTTGTTTGTCATTTTAGCGTATAGATGCCACGCCATGGCTTACGTGTTGACATGTGAACTCTAATCCAGTCAATGGTCAACTGGAGGACATGGTATGATATTATGTCACTATGGTTATCAAAAGATAAATGGGATGTTCCCACATAATAAACTGACGAAGGAACAGAAATAGAGCAAAGACTGGAAGCAGATTCTGGCCAATACACTGTGAGAAATGACAGCAATTGATTGAGCCAATGAAGGGATAGTACATTTATCTAATATACCGCTTATGCAATTTAATCTCACACTCATTTATCTTTCAAGGCATCTCATTCGAACAATGGTATGCTAATTTAATTAATTTAATTTGATTCAATCAACACTTTTGCTGAGGCCAAACTCTTTTCCTCAGTCTACGTGATGCTAGTCACTCAAAAAAGAATTTTTTCCTCCCCTCCCTCATCTCTCCTTTTCATATTCTTTCTGGCTGCTCTCCAAAATATCACCCAGCCCTGTGTTTACCTAATCTGTTGTGAATGGTGCCATCTTCTGGATCTCGAGATTTACCTGTTGTAAGGGGATTTCATTTTTTAGCCTTGGATAAATCCTCAGCGAAACCACTAGAGCCATCCATAACATGGTGCCCATGCACTGACCGACACCCTCAGCCTTGCGTGCACATAAACACACAAAGACAAACAACACTTCCACTTCAGATTCTGGAGGTGAACCCTAATCCTTAAAGAAGTCCAGGCCTGAATCTCAGACTGAATCCCAAACTGAATCTCAACCAGCATCTCATCTCCTTTTTTTTTCTTTCTTTTTTTTTTTTTTGGTTTTGTTCGTCAAATTAAGCTTCTCTTCAACAGACATGAGGAGGAAGAATGTAGGCTGGCAGCCAAAATATGCAGTGGGGGCGATGTGTGGCACAAGCTGTGCTCCAATAGAGAGTTATAATAAATTGCTCCAGTTCCCAAGGAACAGGTGGTGCGCTGCCTGCTGAAGCACAACAAGCCATATTTACCTCTTCAACTCAACCCACTGACTGCAAACCTGCAATCTTACTGCTTTTATGAATCTATAAATAATGGAAAAATGTCAATCCCACAAGCACGCGCACACACACACACACACGCACACACACACACATACATACAGTATGTATATGGTAGTGTCGTTGTATAGTAAGACTTGTGGGGGGGGGGGGGGGGGGGGGCAGTGGCTCCCAAGTGGTGCGACCATCTAAGCATTGGCCATATCATCTGGTCCTCAACAGCTCAAGCCCCAGTGATACTATGGCCATCCATGGCGAGGTGTCCAAGAGAGCCTCTGCCTGTCTGGGTGGGTAGGATTGCACTTCAGGGTGTTCAACTATCTACTGAAGCTGGCAGTGTGAAAAGATGTGGTGGGTGACATCACGTGACTTAGGGTAAACTTGCACTTGCCTTCACCCTCCTGGGGTTATTATGTGACTGGGGGGGAGTCCTAGCTGGTAGATGTAGTTGGATTTGACCATATTCTGAAGAAAATGTAATAAATAAATAAATAAATAACAGATAAAAACAGCAGAAAGACATATACAAAGCACTGAACATGAGGGACGGTCACCGCAGTGACCACTAAACTCGCTTCCCAATAAGAACTTTAACATAAACTTAAACTTACTACACCATTAAAAGCAATGGGTCCCCTTTTATATTCCATGATGACTGGACCAAAAGAAACGACCTAAAATGACTTGGAAAAAAAGTCGGGTTCCATTGACTTACATTAAAAGTACAGTATGTGTTTACCTTCTCCTGCAAAGTTACAGTTTTGGAGGTGCGAGGTTTTGATCCGACAACAGCGATATGTGAGTTTTATTTCTTTATTTTCTTGAGAAAGGTTGGTGAATGAGGTCCTATGTAAGCTATAAATAAATGCCCGAGCCATGCTTCTATTATTTAAACATATCTTGTTTGCATTGCAGTCCTTGTAGGAATGGAATACTGTGCCTTAATACTTATCATATAATAAGCCCGGGACGTTAACATATACTGGCTTACTATTAGGTCATTCTCAAGATTGTAAATAGACAAATACATGTACAATTACAGACTGTAGCCCTTCTGTTGCTGCACAAGTGATCAACCCCTCTCTGCCTCGTTCATGAATAGAAAAGGACCACCAGTACCTTTACCTTTCTACCTCAGCAACTGTTGCGCTCGCATATGTCACAATCTGACTGCGTATACCTACAAGTCACAGCATGTTAAATATCTCTGCACCTTGTCCTCTCGACCTCATGCTCAGAATTTGAGTGCTGTGTTGGTTCTGTCTGTTTACTGTGTCTAATGTCTGTTTTATTTATCATACTTGTATTGTATTGTTTCTAGTTCAGTTGCACCATGCTTGTCCTGGAGGGAGCAATTTCGCTCCACTGTGTGCTTGTATACGGATGGAATGGCTATAAAAGCCTATTGACTTCACCGTAGGACCACTGCTGACCAGATATTGAGATGGTTGTATGTGTAGTGCTAGTATAAATGTATCAGGCACAGTGGTCTCATTGGTTCTATGGTGGTCCCTGTGTATAGAGGGGAATTCTAAATTGTGTAGCAACAGAAGGGCTTCAGTATGCACCTGTAAACCTACAAAATGCAGCTATTTCTGATAAAATGGTACAAGGTAGGTGCACCTAATCAACTCTAATGTGTGTATTTTCATTTTTTTATGTTATAATCCCCATGTTTTGCTCAAAAACTCAATACTTGGATGCATCCGGGAAGGACTGTGCCTTTGTTGCAATGAAATATCCTGGTCCTCTTTTCTTTTAAAAGCTCCCAGAGTAAGCTCCATTGCTTTCCTACTTAACTTGACATGCATCTGGCTTTTTCAGTTTCTCCAAGCAAACCCAAGGTCCTTCTGCACATGTTACTATAGTAACACATCATTTAGCACTGACCTTCTCCAGTGCAGGCTAATGCAAAGACAAAATAAGCCTGTGTGGAAATGGACTAAAAACGAAACCCTAAATAAATACATAATAATAAATAATATAAATATCTGTCCTCCTTTCCTATATTATAATACACAGTTTATTTGCAATACCAAAGTGCTCAGCTAAAAAACAAAAAAAAAGAGCAATTCAGAGCTCTGCTTTTATTTCTTTGTATTGCAGGTGATTCATCATTTTTAATCAGATTGCACTTTTTGTTCGCCACTTTTCATTCACATTTTAATTTGATTGCAGTTTTAATTTGTTCATTTTTTAAAATTTGATTGTGCTCTCATTAGATGATTCATTCTCTCTAACTGCTTGGTATAAATAGGGTCTATACAGCCATGCCATCATTTATTGATAACCAGCGCTGTTTGCTTCAGAGATTTCATACAAATGCTGTTTTCAGTGTGAAAAACATGTCCACACACCACATAACAGACTACATAATGTGCAGCGTTGAACAGATTTCTTGCACGACGGCTTTTAAAGTGTTAGATGATGCATTTTTTTCATCTTATTTGAAATTTCATGGCTTTTCATGGCTTCTTAGATGGTTCAAAAGGAGTCTAAATTGGCATAGAATTGCAACTTCATGTGAGAATCAAGCTACCACTAAAGTTTCCTTTAAAGAGACTGAGCATGGCTTTGGGTTTTATATTAATGCACTCCTTAAAACAAAGGTCTCAATTGGGCTTAAGAGGATACCACAGAGGAACTTCTGGTTCTCTTATGGACATTGAATTGTCCACTGAATTGTTCCTTAAAACTGATTTTGTAAACAAGATGTAGGAGTATGAAGAACTGCTATTTAATGTAAATGTTCTATGCCATTGTTTTCACAATCATGCATCCTATTTAGGAATTTTTTACGAGCCCTTAGTTTGAATAATGAAATAAATCAGTTACAACAGAAGTAGATTGGTTGCACGATGTCAAGGCTGCCTACTAACACCATTTTTGTTCAACCTGTAAGCCAAACATATGATAATAGACATAAGATGACACTATTAATGACTATTAAAAAGAACTATTAAAGATGTCTCTTTTCAAAGAGTTATTTAGAAAAGGGAATGGTTCTATTTAGAACGATGAGCTCTATATGGAACCATTTAATGCTTAATTGGTTCTTCAGATTGACAGAAAATGTGTTATATATGGCTCTAAACAGAACCTTTTTGAAAAGGGTTCTAAATAGTACCAAAAATGGTTGCTAGAAGCTTGACATTATAACAATAGGGGCACCTTTTTTGGTGCTATATTGTACCCTTTGAGAAAGATACAACACATTTATCACCAAACCAAAGAAACGTTCCACCATACCACACCATTTAAGCATGCAAATGTTTCTACATAGAAGTTGTCATTTTAAATAGAACCGTTATTTTTACTAAAGAACCGTTGTTTTTTATAGTATAGAGTATAGAGCATTTGAGGTTTAGAGTATTATAAATGATCGGGGGTTTCAGACTCGTGGAAAAAACATTAATAACCTTTGATGATGACATGACACACATAGTGGAAAATCAGGAAGACCTGAAGGCCTTTACAAGGAAGGTTAAAGAATGGGACTTCAGCTCAGTTTGAAGGAAACAATGGTTATGACAGCAGAAAAGAGTCTACTTTATCAATGATGGTGAAGATATAGAACTGGCGGAACGTTTTTGCATGGATCGATGATTACACAGAATCCAACAGTTAGGAAACATGGCACATATTGGTATTCGGCAAACAAGGATGAAGGAACCTGAAAAGATATTCAAATATAAAGATGTGTCAGATTAGAACTGCTCAGGCTATTGTTCTTCATGGCTGTGAAAGCTGGAAAGTAATAAATATTGAAAAATGCTGATGTCTTAGAACTTTGGCATTGGCGAAGACCTTTGATAGAACCTTGCACAGCAACGATAACAAATGGATCCTTGGCCAAATCAAGCCTTGCTTCTTACTAGAAGAAATGAATACCAAAGTGAAGCTCTTATTTTGGACATATTATGATAAAAAAGAATGGAAAGGATAATTATGCTTGAAGGTAAAAGAGAAAAAGGAAAGTAACTAAATGGATGGAGACAATCAGAGGAATCAGGAACAAGCCATTCAGAGCTTAAAGACTCAAATAGAACATTTGAGATTCTGGAGAAACACTAGAAAGTCACCCAGAGTTGTAGTCGACTAGATGATTTTTATGGATGTTTCAAGTTTAGGAGTTTGCCCTTTTTTGCTTAAAATGTCCAAAAACTTCCCTGATTATTTAGACACCCTGAGCTAATCTCAAGGTCATTTGGACATCGAATGACTTTACATACAATCTCCTGCCACTTCTCACATTTCTGAGGGCTAATCTTAAGAAGCGACCTCCCTGCAAGTTTGCATCAAAGGCAACCACCCAAAATGACCTGCACTACATTTAAATCAGCTGGTTGTGCACTGTTCATTAAGCTTGCCTAAGGTTCCTGCCACAACAGCAACCAGGCAAGGCTCTTCTAATTCAGTGGTCTTCTGCAACCTGTTATCCAGAACCCTCCTGTCTAGTGAATGATGTTTAAAGCAGCATTGCATTCCACATGAGGAAGGCTTTGCAGAAGGGCTGCTCACAGCTGGAGATTGAATTAGTCAGGCAGTCCACTGCTGTGGGATTACTGGCATGGCTTTACTTGCTTTGGCTAGACATGTTGGATTACTTTTGTGTGGAAACAGACACAATCTTTACAAGTAAAATGAAATGATGCATTTACTATGTGCAAGAGATGTTCACTTCACTTTATGCAAGAATCATTTTCTAACCTCTTTAAATGTCAAAGTGCTTCAAAGGGTTCTTCAACCAATGCCATAGAGGAACCCATTTTGATTCCTTACATATTAAGGGTTTATGGCCTAATTTAAGGGTTGTTCCCACACTTTAAAAAAAGATGTTTTTTCAAGGATACTTCAGTAAAGACAATGGGCCTCATGCACCAACCATTCTTAAGAATAAATTTCTCATTAAAAGCCTCTTACACAATTTTTCATGAAGATTCTTACATTCACCCATGTTTTCTTAATTAAGGATTTGTTCTTAGGTAAGAACAGAACCTACAAACACTCAAGAGCTCAAAGGTAAGAACATTTCCACAATCATGAATCTGACATAGACTTTTATCAAGAAAACATCATCATCATCATCATCATCATCATCATTATCATCATCATCATCATCATCAATAACCACTTAGTCCTTATAGGGTTGTAGTAGCAGTTGGGAGAGCAGAGAATCCCAGATGACTCTGTCCCCCCATAGTTTCCTCCAGCTCATTCCTGGGTACCCCAATCCACTCCCAGGCCAACAAATGGGTCCTAAGATGACCCTAGGGTCTTGTCCCAGTAGGCTATGCCTGGTAAACCCCCACTGGGATGCGTCCAGGTGGCATCCGGATCAGATGCCCAAACCATCTCGACTGGCTCCTCTCAATGTGGAGGAGTAGTGGCTCTACTCCGAGCTCCTCCCAGATGACAGAGCTCCTTGCCTGCTACCCTGCAGACAAAGCTAATTTCTGCCGCTTGTGTTCGTGATCTCATTCTTTCAGTCATTACCCACAGCTCATGACCATAAGTGAGGGTCAGTATGTAGACCAGTAAACAGAGAGCTTTGCCTCATGGCTCAGCTCCCCCTTCACCAATACAGTCCGGTACAGTGACCGCATTGCTACTGTTGCCTGTCCCAGCCTGCGGACGATCTCACAATCCCTCTTCCCATCACTCTTGAACAAGGTTTTGAGATACTTAAACTCCTCCATCTGGGGCAAGTCCTTTCCCCTTACCTGGAGCGGGCATGTATCACAAAAACATTTATGGAAAAAAAACTTAGGAAGGTTTTGATGAATGAGGCGCAATGTCTCTATATAGAGCCATAAACACTAAACGAACCATCTTCACAATTGAATGCTTCAGTGCATGGTGGAGCGATTCTTCAGATTGATGGAGAATAGGTTGTACATGGGTTTATGTAAGACCTTTTTGAAAATAGTTCTATATTGCATCAAAAAGGTTCTGCTATTATTAGAAACTTGACATCATATCAGTTGAAGAACCCTTTTTGGTCACCAGTTTTGTAATACTTCTTGGTGTGAACGTACACAAAAAAGTATATGAACCCTTTAACAACTGGCAAACTTGGTAATGAAGTTACATCAATTGGTTTTCATTTCAGAGCACAACATCAAACTGATGGTAGACTTTTCCTGTGGAGAAAGCTTGGAGAAAAATTCTTACCAGACGGCACTGAGAAGTAGAAACATTAAAGTCTGGGTCTTTTGTTTTCTCACAATAGTGTCACTGAGCTTGTTTTCGCTGATGGGATCATGAACTGAGAAGTGTAGAGAGGCATTTTGGATGCAAACCTGCAGAAAAAAAAGCAATATGAAAAAAAAAAAAAACAATATGACACCAGCTGTCATTTGAAAGTCTCCAAATGGGCTGTTTTAAATGAATGCCACTTGGTTTGACATTACATTTCCAAAAAGAATGAACTTTACACATTTTTAAGCATGGCACAATTGTCCAATTACTAGTTCAGGAGAAAACAATCAATTGGCATTTAATATACACTAAGCAGTTCTCTAACCTTCATAACGTTTGATAACATGCACATCTCATATACAGAACTAGCTCTTAAAAAATGGTCTCACTTTCTATTGGGTCTCTAATAACTTTGTAGTAAAATGTGAATAGCATATGCAACAACAGTGTAACTGCTAATGTATCTTAATAGTTGGAAGCACCTATTCTCTCTCATGTAATTACACAATGGTAAAAACATACATGTAATTCATTTTTTCAGCAGTAAAAGTAAGTATCTAATAACATATATTAAGACACTGTATCTGCCAGCTTTCCTAACATTTAGCCAGCATTTATGTTGCTAGTGCAGTGACACTGTAACCAGTTTCAGCTTTAAACCATTGTGTGATGTGAAAGAACAGCAGATGCCCCCTTATATTAAAAACTGTAACTGTTATAACATTAATTAAATGTGCTGCATTTCCCAAAGCAGTGTCTATATTACCACTCTGTTATTACACAGTACCTACATAGTAACTACACAGGAACTGTCCACTTAATTTAAAGTGTAACTTTAACAGTACACTACAAGAATGCTCCTGTATAGAAGATACACTTGTCATTATATGAGGCAAAACTGAAGTTGATAGACATGTAATTACATAGGCTGCACTTCATCATCAGTAGTTACATTATTGTTGCACATGTTATTCATGTGTAACTACACAATTATTGGAGATATGTAATATAAAGTGGGCATCTGCTAAAATTGGGTTTTGTATGGCATCACTTCAAATAAGCTTTTTTGGCACCTTTGTGTTTAAGAACAACCGAAGAATTACTAATTGCAGTACAGTTGTTATCAAACACCAGGACCAAAGAAAAATCGAACCCTCTAAGTGCTCATTGCATAACCTTCCACACAGCTACCCTCATATGCCAACTGATCCCATTACAGTAATCTGAAGAGAACTCTGTTACATGAGTGTTATTTAAGTGATTATTGACAATGCATTTTGTCTGCTGCATTGCAACACCTACACGGTGCGTTTAGGTATCACTTCATTACCAAACAAGTGCTAATAGACACGAGATATGCTTTTCTGTTTATCCATTAGATTCATGTCATAGATACCCTGCCTGTAAATCTCTCTAACAGGCTACCATTTCATCCACTTTCTCATTTAATGAGCTAATCCTGTTGGTCGTAAATCAATTAATTGAGGATCACTAGATTGGACAAAAAACGTTGCTAACGTACCAGCATAGCTAATGGAAACTTTTCTGTGCAGGTACATCTTAAACTGGGCAAGCATGGTGGATCAATGGCCTTTGATTAATAGTTATGGACCCTGCACTGTCAGAGTCGCCTTCAACAAGTTGGAGATAAAATCAGAAGCTATTGACATCCTCTAATAAAAATGTAAATTCCAGCCTCTTCGCTTTCTAGGACGCTGTTGGCAAGCACCGCCGATGAACAACCTTGTGAACAGCCATGGCACCTTAAAAAGCAAACTTTATCTAGCCTATCTGAGACTGCAAAGCAGCTAAGACATGCAGCCTTTTGCCAGGAACACACAGGATCTCTTTCCATTAGTCAATAAGCACTCAAATAACATCTCATACTGAGGCTGGCAAATGAATAAGCACCTCTATGATGTAAAAAAAATGGCATCTTGGCATTTGAAGTCTAATATTTCTCAGTGTGGAGTCGTTATAAAGATAAGATTATTCAACCTACTTTGAGACTTTTGCTTATTTAATGTGATTTTACTGAGCGAAATTGATCTCACTGCACTGCCAGATAATTGTACTTGTTTCCAGATATGACGCTGGAAGGATAAAGTCATAAAACAGATCATTTCACTGGATAAGATCACTGTATATATGCACAGATGTCTAGAAATGTCTTACGATTCTTCCAATATTCCCTGAATAACTTCGCAATAGCTCCACCCTGTTATTATCCCGTTCACCTGTGTTTTGTCCATGCTTCACAGTATGTATAATCTTTTCTTTGGCATATATATATATATATATATATATATATATATATATATGACTAGAAAATAAGGCTGTAGTCAAAACTTCCACATACTTTAACAATTGTTGCAGTCTAGTAAGATGTTAGAAAAGTGGCTAGCAGAATATGTTACCATTGCTCACCCTATCACCATCGGTCTTGCTAATGTTAGCATTGTGCTGTCAGCATAGTGCACTAGATAGTGGGCTAGCTGAACGGAAAGGTTACTGACTCCTATTCCTTCCCATGTCACAAGGCCATTACACTCCTTCTCATAATTAAAAGTCATTGTGTGGGCCCATCAAAAGGGTCCAGAATTAATTCCAGTGGGCTGTCAAGTTCGCCATTTATTCTCCAAAAGGCTCTTGTTGTCTGGCATGGAGCCATCTATTCTATGGGAGAGGCTGTTCTCTTCAGTGGCAGCCTTGACCTTTCACTAATTGTTTGATAGCACAACAGCTTAGCTCTAATGAGCTGGGGGTACAGGCTAGCCAAGAGGGAGCCTGGGTCAGCATGCATTCAGAGGCCAGACAGGCATGCTAGCATATGGGAATTTCTGCAGATTAGCTGCGTTTATGTAGCAACCAATTAAGGAAGCTTCCAATTACTTACCAAAACTCCATCTGCTGTGTGTTCTTATGCAAGCATTTATTATTTATGTTGATTCATTATTGAATAATCTCTACACATTTTAAAAGCTTTGGCGGGTAGGTATATATATATATATATATATATATATATATATATATATATATATATATATATATATATATATAGAGAGAGAGAGAGAGAGAGAGAATGCAGCTTTTCAATGGAATCTTCGAAGGACATGTCAAACAAGAATATTAAGCTCTAAGGACTTCACCTAAGGAACTTGGGTCTGGGATGAAATGTGCAGTAATTGCATCATCTGGTATAATGATCTAAAGCGATGGGAGCCCACCAAACCTTGTAAAATATGACAAACTGTTACATTCTTGATGTCCGTTGTTGGTTGTAAATGCTCTGAGACAAAGAAAAAAAACTGAACTACAACACAAACTTAACATGTAAACGTATGACTCCATCATCCAACAATAATTACCTGAAGCTGAAAAGGTTTGACCCACCTAACTGTTTGAAAGGAAAATGCTCACTTAGATTTCCAATTGTTTTCTTATTCATGATATTCCAGCATTGTTATTTCTGCCCTTTAACTGATGCGGGCTCTGCTGCTCGACTAAATAAAGCACACTGGCATTCCTAAATCATTGCTGTGCAAATTTACTCAAGTTCATTAGCTAGCAGTGCAGTTTCTATTAAAAGACCTGTCCTGACCCTGCAGCTGGGAGTTTGCACCTGCACACTTCTGCTGCCAAAAAGGAGAAAGTCCTCCTGAAGCACTTATATACTCTAGCATTTTGTGTAAATTACAGAAAAAAAGGTTGAACATGCAAATCTTATTTGCATCAAATATAACGACTTTCATTTTGATAGTCTAAAGGTTAAATTTTGACACAATACTTTGATTGTACTGATGGCTGAATATTGACAATAATGTCCTAAATGTTTTAAGAATACATTGCGTGGCTGCCGTTTGCATAAATTACCAGGCTGGAATACAGCTGTTACTACACATGCATGGTAGTTATGACATATTGGTTCATAAAATAATATTGAAAGAATTAAAAGTGTACCACTTTTTATAAAATGTTGTCACATTTAACCAAATATTCAAATATAATTTTGACATCATCAGCAAAATAAAATTATGCCAAGATATTTTATTCTAAGAAATGTTAAGACTATTTCTATTGGTCCATTTATATGAAATATGAACACAATGTAAAAGACAGTTGTTGTGCTTAAATGTTCTCAAAAATAATTGTGTTTTGCAGAGCTCAGTAACACTGAGATTAATAACTGATCATCACATTGATTTATCAGTCTACTCAGGCTTTAGCAGAGCTCAGTAACACTGAGATTAATAACTGATCATCACATTGATTTATCAGTCTACTCAGGCTTTAGCAGAGCTCAGTAACACTGAGATTAATCACTGATCATCACATTGATTTATCAGTCTACTCAGGCTTCAGCAGAGCTCAGTAACACTGAGATTAATAACTGATCATCACATTGATTTATCAGTCTACTCAGGCTTCAGCAGAGCTCAGTAACACTGAGATTAATAACTGATCATCACATTGATTTATCAGTCTACTCAGGCTTTAGCAGAGCTCAGTAACACTGAGATTAATAACTGATCACATTGATTTATCAGTCTACTCAGGCTTTAGCAGAGCTCAGTAACACTGAGATTAATAACTGATCATCACATTGATTTATCAGTCTACTCAGGCTTTAGCAGAGCTCAGTAACACTGAGATTAATAACTGATCACACTGATTTATCAGTCGACTCAGGCTTTAGCAGAGCTCAGTAATACTGAGATTAATCACTGATCATCACATTGATTTATCAGTCTACTCAGACTTTAGCAGAGCTCAGTTACACAGATCTTAATAGCTGGTCATACTGCTTTATCAATCTACTCAGATTTAGCAGAGATATAAAACTATTACCTATTATAACCAAGAGTATTATCTAACTAGTGTAACCTGGTAGTGTACACTAAACTAGACTTGGCCTAGTATTTCAAGCACAAATTAAGTCTAGATTTCAACTGGATTCCCAAATCGACCATTGCCAATTTAATCCATGTCTTTAAAAATGGAATAATGAAATGCTACTGTTTGGAAGAAAAATTATGCCATATACATACACATCCTTACTTTATTAAACTAATTTCTCACACCTTGTAGTCACAGTCTATCTACTCTCTTTGTATTAAAGAGGGAAAAAAGCAAACAAGCATAAGGCAGACTAAGAATATATGTCTTCTATTTTGTGATATTAGTAGATATGTGTTTTATTGCTTTGGAGTAATAGCACTTTATGTTTTGAGATGGCTTTTCAAATAAAAGATGCAATAGAGGTGCTGTCAAATAACTTATTTACCCACTGCTTCAAACATGGGCAGGGAAAGCTGTGCATCCGTCTAACCTCTATGTCATTTTCTCCCAGCCTGCTTTTATATTCAGCCAGTCAGAATGTGCAAGGGGGCCACTGTGTGGAGATATGAGGATGAATAATTGACACATCTGGAGCTTCATTTGGTATGCCAGGCACAGAGGTTTGGCTCATCACCCGCCAGCGAGGGGAGAATCTCTCTTCATCACCCCAGAGATGAGGATCAAAGGTGCCCCATGCAGATCAACTGCAGCCGGCCATGTTTTTTTAATCAAAGCTGGCCATTTATAGAGTTACACCTTCAGCTGGGCTGGCCGAGCAAGTGGGCGGTGGGTTGTGCAGGGGATGGAGGGCAGCTAATTTGTCTTTGGAGATTCTCATTTGAATTTGCCTTGCACCTGATACAGTAAGAATGGGCTAGCCTGGAATGGAACAGCATCTGACAGGCCAGATAGGCGTGCCGTATCTATTCTTCTGGTGGGACAAGGACAGTCATCGATTTAGTGGTCTCTACTAGAGCTTTAATCAGGCTTGAAGCTTTGGTCTGAATTCAAGTATAATGTAAAAGCAATCCATCCAATTCCACCCAAAGCACAAAGATTTGGTTACAAGTTTTATCTGAACCCAAATGTAGCATAACAAAATTCTGCTCACACTCAGATAGATCCCAGCAAATATTATGTTTGCCCGATCCAATTGTGTCCTGACGAAATTCTATCTGAACTCATATGTAATCCTTACAAAATTATGTCTTAACCAAACAGTAACCAATAAAATTGTCTGAACTTGCCTGTATCCTGACAAACTTCTGTGTGAACCTGGCTGTAGCCAACAATATTATCTAAACCCAACTACATCCCAACAAAATTCTATCAGAACCCAAATTCAGCCCAATAAATTTTTATTTGAACCAGATTTTAGCCAACAATATTGTCTAAACCTGAAAGCAGCCAAACAAAATTCTATCTGAACCCCATTGCAACCCAACAAAATTCTGTGTGAACTTTATTGTAGCTTAGACTATTACCTGAACCCAACTGCAGCCCAAGAAAATTCTTTCTGAAGCCAATTTCAGCAAAGTTCTTTCTGAACCAGACAGTAGTCAATAACATCATCTGAATCTGACGGCAGCCAAAGAAAGTTCTATCTGAACCCCACCTTATCCTGACCAATCTCTGTCTGAACCTGGTTTCAGCATGACAAGATTCTGCCAAACCAAAATGTATCTCAACAAAATGCTGTCTGATTCTCACTATAGCTTGACAGAATTGAAAATCAAATATGAAACCTGATCAAAATTTAGTTCCAGCCCAAGTTAATCCTCACAAAATTCTATCCAAACCCAACTGTAGTCAATAAGATTCTCTCTGCACTTTATCTTGACAAATTTCTGTTTGAACCTGGCTGTGACCAACAATATTTTCTATACCCAACTACAGCTCAGCAAGATTACGGCTGAACCCAAATTCAGCCTGACCTGTTGGCAACCAAACAAAATCCTATCTCAACCCCATTTCAAACCAACAAAATTCTGCCTGAACTTAACTGTAGTTCAACAAATTGGTCTGGACTCGACTGTAGCCTGTCAAACATGTCTGAACATGACCAGCCAACAAAATTCTGTCCACTGAAGCTTAGAATATTTTCTGAAGCTGATGGCAGCCGAACAAAATTCGTTCTAAAAACCAACCACAATGAACTAGTGGTTGAATAAAACTGAATAAGTTAGAATAGACTTTAAGAAATGCCTTCTTCAGTGAATGCCTTCAAACAGCATCCCAAAAGATGCAATAATGCTTTGTTTTTATGCCGGTCTCATCAACTTTGGTAGATGTCACCACCAAAAACATGACTGACTACAGAGTGCTGGATAAAAAAATTTGCTAATGGTAATCAAAGTAGAGAAAACCCAAAGCCAAATCTGTTCAAATTTGACTTTAGCTAGGGAAATGTAATATTTCTACTTATCGTGAGCTATCCAAATGATGAGAAATGTTGGAACTTGACCAAACATGATGTGAATTTTCATTGGGTTTGGGTAAATATTTGAAACTGTATAATCTGAACTGAAGTGTGAAAATGGGTCAATTGTCAGCTTATTCCTACACCAGCTGCAGGGTCACACCAACGCATTACGTAAGGTGATATATTCATTCATTTGCATCCTTTTATGGTGTGCTTATCCAACATGACAACATGAGCTATGAACAACAGTAAAGAGGTGCTTTACGACTACTTTTAACTCTGCGGCCATGTAGTGTATGCACCTGCTATAAAGCTTTACTAGCATGTACATAAAATGAAGCCTTGGATATACTGTTTTTATGTACTTTGTTTCCCTTTTTGACCTTTGGAATTTGGACGAAACATAAACACGGTATATTTGTCAAGCTCATGCAAATATTATTTTGAACAGCTCTGGCCAGGATAAAAACCCAACAGTTGCTTTAATAGCTTCTTCTGTAACGTAATTTACCTTGGAGACCTAGCTGGCTCACAAAGCCAGGGCCAGTGCCAGCTACTGCCCGGATACACCTGCTGCTGAGGGCCAAGATGAATAGGCACGCCGGCCTATGCTGTGGTAAAAACCAAAGGGCTCTAATTCCAAACTCCATAATGACTCCCTTTGATATAATTATGATCATTTACTGCTTTCTGGTTCCATTAATTTTCACAACTTCTTCCTGTTGGCTAGCTGTAAATGATGCTTCATATCTGTAGCCTCAGTTTGTCTGATATTTCCCCTGATGCAAGCTGCCTCTCTCTTGCCCCCAAATCAGTTTCACTGTGATAGATTCATTTCACTTAGGATATAGTTTTTGGCAAAACACCTCCAAGCATGTCATTACAGGTGGCCAAAAGTTCGCTTTGTGCTGAAAATCATCAGTATGCTGTCTCTCGTAATTGTTCAAGGGGACCAATGATCACAGCTGTGGACAAAAGCACTGGGCCTGCTAAAGGATGCTTGGTAGCCTCTCAAGCTCAGACAGCCTCTTCGATGAATGGGGTCAACTGAAGTGGGGACATCCAAAGATAGCTCAGGCACCACCTGAGAGGAGTATTAGAGCTGGGAAAAGAGAGAGAAAGTGTGTCTTTCATAATGAACTCCACTAATGAACATTGGAGTGAGAGGCACCAACCAAAAGAACTTGTCCATTGCCATTGGCTTAAACACAAAACCAGCAGACTGACAACAATATTTAAATGATACTAATGATACTTCCGTTTTAGTTTGAGAAGGAGCTTTTAAAAATCATTACATATTAGTAATTGCCATGGTTTATATCCATGTTTTGTTAATTGTCATTTTGAAATTCATCACATTTTAGTGTTTGTAGTGTTGAAAATCATTAGATATTTATCAGTTGGTATGATTTTCACCATTGATATTTTAAAATCATTGCATTTTGGTGATTGACGTCTCGAAAGCGAATACCTTTTGGAGTTCAGCCTATTTGAAAATCAATTCATTCCGTCACGCAGCCGCCGGAATCCTTGTGGAAGTGGACTCGATCTCCCAGAATCCTCTCAGATCAGGTGGCACAATGCCCCTATCAGTGATCCAGGTCTCTGGAATATTGATGAGCATCACCTGTGTGATGCACTTGACATAGTATACAGCCCGGGCTATAGCTTAGAGAGGTTGCGAAGTATTGACTCACTTTGTGTTGATTTACTGAGCGCTTTTTCTGCTGTGATATCTTTCGTGTACGACCTACTGCTATTTTCCATTCATGCTCTTCCTGCCCTGCTCTTTGGATGTGTTTACTGCTTTCTCTGATTTTGGATTTGAACTCGGCCTGTTTCTGTGACTACGACTTGGAACTCTGTTTATATCAGTAAAAGCCCTTTCGATTACAATCATCTGCAAGCGCCTGACTGTGCTGGAATCCTTACACATTCCAGTATGCTGAGAATGAATGTATTTTGCTGATTCGCATTTAAATAAAAAACATTATATTTTAGCAGTTTCTTTCTTTAAAAGTCATTACATGTTTGGTATGTTTGAAAATGATTAGATTTTTGGTGACTTTTGGGTTCATTACATTTTGGAAACTAGTATATTTGAAAATCGGTTGGTTTCAGTGATTAGTAAGCTTGAAAACGGTCATGTTTGTTGATTGACGTTTTAAAATTCATTATGTTCCAGCAATTTGTTTGCTTGAAAGTCCTTATACTTTTGGTATGTTTGAAAATGATTACATTTTGGTGATTAACAAATATCACGTCTTTGGGATTAGCATATTTGAAGATCATTACATTTCAGAGAAGGTCTTTTTTGAAAAGTATTATTGTTTGTTGTTTGGCATGGTTGAAAATCATTATATGTGTCTTTTGGCATGTTTAATAATCCGCTGAATTTGGCAGTTAGCACATTTCAATTCATTCATTTCACAGTGCATTTTGAAGAATGGTACATTTAAAATCGGTACATTAGCATGTTTGATAGTTATTACACTACACTGAACCAATTCAGTTTGACTTCAAAGAAAAATAACAAACAAGCAAATGTTCACGCGGAAACAGAGAGAGCGAAAGTGAGAGTTTTGCCTGAGTGGACATTGACTAGATTAACTTGGGCGCATTGTGTTCCACACTGATGTGCTCATTTGATCAATAAGTGCTCCACTGTGCCGTATAGTCTGATAGACTTTACCTCTCACTTAGCTGATTTATCGTAATGTAGCTGTTCAGACCACTGAACTGAGGTAATGCTCAGCCTTCTCATTCACCTCACTGCAGCAAAACACGGTGCTGCTTTTTCAAATGAGCCAACACATACCCACCTACCCTGAGAGTACTGCTTCACTGCAATTGAAATGGCTGAAATGGCTCACTGATGTCTCATTGTTTGCATAGTGGATCTTCAATGTATTATTGAGTTTATTATTGTAGAATACAATGTGTTCAGCATGTTCCGTTCAGACACTTGGAAGTCTGTTATTTTGATATTTACTAGTAAAAGCAGTGAGGGACCTCTGAGAGCCTGCATGGGCTTCGGTGAAACCTGATTATTTCTGGGAACTAATAGTCTATAATTGTGAGTTCATTTTTGAATTCAATAAAAATACCATGCTTTTTGTGTTTAAACTCTGGAAGTACTGTAATAATACTCTTATTTCATTGTTTTGTTTGGAAACCAAATGGTTAAAATATTGAAAGACGCAATATTTGTTCATATTTTCATATTCAATATTTCATACTGTATCTGGACATAAACAGCCAAATGAGCTATTTCATTGGTCAGGGCTTCAGGGTCTAGACTGCAGGCCTTACACATCAGGTTAAGTACAATCATAATCAGGAACCAACAGTGGAATAATACAAAAAAAAAAAAAAAAAAAAAAAATATATATATATATATATATATATATACATACACATATACACATATATCTCATATATCTCATATGTGTACACCTCTCAAAATTACACCAAAAAAAAAAAAAAAAAAAATATATATATATATATATATATATATATATATATGAGCCACAGTCTGACCAGGTTCTAGGCAGTTGTTGGAAATGGAAAAACAGCTGTGTCAGGACTCTTTACTGAAAGAGTCACTGCAAAACTGATCCATAAAATTTAAGTACATGTTAAGGTGTGTTTCAAGCATCAAATAAAACAACAAACATAACATGTCTGAAAAATGTATAATTTCCATGTTTGACATAGAATAACTGTACCAGTGTTATCTTAGCATTAATATAATACCAGAAACCCCATAGGGGTCCTAGCAGAAATGAGCATTATCGTTTTTTCTAGGTTTGTGTTTGAATTTAGATTTTTCTAGCATGCACTGAAGGCCTAGTTCTAACAGTTACAGTTTACCATTGTAGTACAGTGTATTCTGAAGTCTAGAATCATTGCTGTCTTTTTGCTTTACTGGTAGATATAATGCCATCATTACTTGATTTAGTCACATAATGAACAACTTTTAAATCTGTTCACAACTGAATTGGGAAGTTACATTTGTTTCAATGTCAATGACACAAACATATGAATGATACTTCTTTTTAAAGGTCAAACTTTTACCCACAATAATCATTTTTTAAAATATTTTTATAAAATTCAATCTCCTCTTCTCCATATAAACACAAACATGGTATCATCTAGCAATAAATACAACTTCTACAGTGTTAAGTTTCTGTGACAAACATTACTCACAAACAATGGAAACCTATTTGGGAATAAGTTTAAATTGGAATGATTTTTTTTTTTCTTTTTGAGTGAAGTTTAACTTCTAAAACAGTGGACTGTCGCCTAAAGCTTCAACCGATGTGTTTCTTTCAAACTGAGATTGAGACCTACTCAAACAGCGCAGAACAGAGTGGGCGAGAATGTCTTAAGGCCCACTAGTGTAGCCCCCTCTCTCCCCTAGCCCTGGAGGCAAAAGACAATTTCAGTGACTTTCAGAAGACTTCAAGTCATTTCATTCTACAGGCCTGCACTCCAAGACGAAACTAGTTGTTATGAGATGGGAGCAGATTAAAAATACCTTGTCTCTGAAAACGTGGTCCAGTTATCATGGCGTGTTCCACTGTGTTGTTTTTAATACTGTTCTTTTATTTAATGTCTCATACGCTGTCTGGCTTGGCAACCCTAGGGGGCATGGGAAACCTTCATTGCTCTCTATGATGCAACAAACTGTGTTTCTGGGGTATGAGCTGCAATAAATGTTTCCTCTGAGGATAAAGACATCCAGTTTTATAAGCGTAATTCTGGAGCTACTTGTCAAATTCAACATGAGTGAGCGTACAGTGTATGGAAATATTTAGTGTTTACATAAAATACTTTATCTTACAATATATAAAACATACATGCCCATTTTAATTGATTTGATTAAATATAAGTGATATAGTCTCGTCATTGCAATGATCTGATCCTGAATATATCATATTTTTATCATGTTATATGTTTATTTTAGGATGTTTCTGAATTGTATTTAAAAAGACATGGAATGCACAAATGGGACAGGAGTAGGATTGCCAGATTTCAGACAGATGGGGAACCTTTGGGGGGGCATACTGGGGGTGTTGGGTGTTCAGAAAGCATCCAAGGTGACTTTTTTTCTGTGCGATAAAAGAGTTTGATCATTTTTCTGTTTCTGTTTATTTATTTTTTTCTTGTTTTCATATTTTATCCATCCATCCATTTTCTAAGCCGCTTCTCCGTCAGGGTCACAGGTTCATATTTTATAGGTTAATAAAATAATAATAATAATAATAATCTTCTGACATTGAATAATATAATTAAATCCAAGCCAACTTGTATCTCTTGTTGGATATATAGTTTGATCCCCAGAGATGCCATAGCCATCCATGGCCAAGACAGCATAACTGGCCTTGCTCTTTGGCCAGGGTGGTCTACCCTCTCCCAGTACTACTCAGCATGATGCTAGCCAATGTGGCTATCTGTTAGATCACATAACATAAGCAGAAATTTGTGTTCTCCTCCAAACGTCTTGATCTACAGTATTTTATGATGCTGAGTTAGCAGCGGAGGAGATTAATGAATGACATGCTAGCCTTCACTCTCCATCCATCCATTTTCTAAGCCACTTCTCCGTCAGGGTCGCGGGGGAGTGCTGGAGCCTATCCCAGCAGTCTTCGGGCGGAAGGCAGGATACATCCTGGACAGGTCAGCAGTCCATTGCAGGGCAGACAGACAGACACAGACAGTCACTCACACCCAGGGGGTGTAGCATGTCCAATTGGCCTGACTGCATGTCTTTGGACTGTGGGAGGAAACCGGAGAACCCAGAGGAAACCCACGCAGACACAGGGAGAACATGCAAACTCCACACAGAGAGGACTTCGGTCACCTGGCAGGGGAATTCGAACCCAGGCCCTCCTCACTGTGAGGCGACAGCGTTACCCACCACGCCACTGTGCCGCCATGCCTTCACTCTCCAGGCTTGGAATATCATGTGCTGGGGAGACCTAGTTTATAGGTGGAATTAGCCAAAATCAATTTCAATGGTATTTAGTACTGCATATTCAGTTTTGCAAGTCAGTTAGTGGAATGTATTGTAATGTAGAGGGAGACTTGACTGGACATTAAAATCAAGTTGTCCGGTCCAAAGCTGGACATCTGGCAACCCAGAGCAGGTGAACTATTGATACAGCAGCAGACAAAACAAGTTTCTTCTATTTTTCGATTTTCGATTTTACCTCTAGCAAATTTACATATCTCAATTTCAACACATCATTTTAAAATGTAAACATATCAGGACAGATGATCCAACACGACTTGGAATGAACCTTTCAGATATGCGAGGTTGTGTCATACCAGTGGTGAGTTTATGTCTGATGTATTTACTAATAAACATATCAGGGGCAGTCATGGACTGGAGGTTAGGGAGCCAGCTCTGTGACCAGAAGGTTGCTGGTTCGATTCCCTGAGCTGACAGCATGTGACTGAAGTGCCGTTGAGCAAGGCATCTAACCCCCCCCCCCACCCCCAGAGTGTGTCTTCGCAAGTGTGTATGTGGTGTTTCACTGCATAGATAGGTTAAATGTGGAGATGAAATTTCCCTGTTAGACTACTAAGGGTCACTTATTGTTCAAATGCTTGTAGGCAAGTCTTCATCCAGCGTTTCTCCTGAAATGAAGGGTATTAACAGATTTTCATCCTGCTGTGCTGTAGTAACAGCCTCTACTCTTCTAGGAAAGCTTTAAACTAGATGTTGGGACATTGCTGTGAGGATTAGTGAGGCCAGGTAGTGGTGTTGAATGATTAACTGTAGACAATGAGCCGTCCTAAAATTATTGGATACATCTGCAGAGCGCACAGTTCCACTGCTCCACAGCCCAATGTTTGGGTGCCTTATACTCCTCTAGTTGATGCCTGACATCATTGATGACCCCAGGCTCATGTGCAGCTGTTCCAGAGGATCCAGTTCTATTGGCCAATGCTTTTCCAGGGAGATTATGTTGTCTAAAACTCAGACACAGGCTGAAAGCTCAATCCTTTTAAATTCAAATTTACAAGCATTGCTGTTAATGCATACACCCTATATATGCCTAACCAAACATACATCCCATAACCTCTTAAAGCAGTGGATAGAACATATGGACATATATTTCACCCATAAATTCCAACCCCTCATATGGAATGCTGGGGTCCAAACACTCACAATGGTTTTCAAATCTACCAAACCTCAGAAGGATTGAGACCATGAGTAGAGCAAGAGATGATAATAATGATGATGAAGGGGCGCCAATTTCCACAGTTAAATAAGCTGTGTGCAGTTGAACACTGCTATGTACAAAGGGTGCACCTTAAATTTAATCCACTAATTAGAATGGATTTCAGTAAATGTTTTGTACACATAGAGTCTATAATTACCATTTTTTTGAGGTTTTTTTAGCTGGTTGTCTGACTTGAATGATGTGCAAATCTTTTGGCCTGTTTTTGTTTCAGAGTTTCGGCCTTGATTCACAAGAACCAGGCACTACTTTCCAAAATTCATTCATATCCATATACAGTCAGCCTATTCACATGCTGGTGCTAATAGAAAAATCTGGTCCCTCCTTTGCCAACAAATCCATTTTCTGCTCCCTTGGGTCCCTGAATATTTCAATGCGTCTTCATCCACAAATAGTTGTCAGCTAAGGTTGATTGGTCCAGCAAAATGATGCTGTGCTTAATCATTTATACTTGGATGTTAATGCTTGTAAATCACATAGATTTGATCAGCCGTGTGACTAAAGATAATATGCTATGGGTACTTTAACCAAGAATAGTCTACGAATGCCCCTATCCTTTGGAAATGACCTCCACTGAAAAGAGATGTCTCTTAGGGCCAGACATGTCCTCTATCAAGTTGACCAGCATGCTATAATTCACACTGGTTTGAAAGTCAATATTTTCTTGGCAGTGCCGTCTGCTCGACAGGGTGGCATCGGCCCTCCGGCCCAGAAATGTTCCTAACCCAACAACCAGAGGCAATGGGCAGCTGTTCTCAGCTGTGGTGTTGCTGCCAACTGCTCTTGCCAAAGACTTGAGTGTTCTGTCCTCTTTTTTGCAGCCTTGGGTATTCTGGCCATTCACCCTCTTTCCCTTTCAGCAATGAAAAACATGAGAAAATAATGCACTTTCGCTGGCAATGCGAACGCTGCTTGGGTCCAGTCCATGAGCCCTTGTTTCTTTAGGTAATCTGCAGGGCTGCTTCTTGGTGGGCTTTAATTATTAATGCACACAAAATAAACAAATCTTGTCATGTTTGAGAACACCCTGGAGGATTGCTGTTATTTTATTATTAATTAAACTGGGGAAAAAAAAGACAGGTGGGGATGTGCATGGGCGCATTAAAGGAATCCTTCAGTGAATTTAATGTCAACATGCTCCGATTGTATTGTGCCATCAAAACCTGTTGACTGCAAATTCATTTATAATTAATCCTGTAGTGGATATTCGAAAAAGATGGAAGAATTCCCAGCGGACTCTTAGTGTTGTGGGTCAGTTACTTCGGTCTAACCTATATAACATTACACATACACTAATCAGGCAAAACATGATGACCACCACCTTGTTTCTGCGCTCATTGTCCACTTTATCAGCTCCACTTACTGTATAGCTGCACTTTGTAGTTCTACAGTTACAGACTGTAGTCCCTCTGTTTCTCTGATACTTTGTTACCCCCTTTTACCCTGTTCTTCAGTGGTCAGGACCTCCATGGACCCTCAGAGAGCGGGTGGATCATTCTCAGCACTGTAGTGACACTGATGTGCTGGTGGTGTGTTAGTGTGTGTTGCGCTGGTCTGAGTGGATCAGACACAGCAGCACTGCTGGAGCTTTTAAACACCTCAGTGTAGCTGCTGGACTGAGAACAGTCCACCAACCAAAAATATCCAGCCACCAGCGTCCTGTGGGCAGCGTCCTGTGACCACTGACGAAGGACTAGAGGATGACCAACACAAACTGTGCGGCAGCAGATGAGCTGTCGTCTCTGACTTTACATCTACAAGGTGGACCAATGATGTAGGAGTGACTAACAGAGTGGACAGTGAGTGGACACAGTGTTTAAAAACTCCCGCCGCACTGCTGTGTCTGATCCACTCGTACCAGCACAACACACGCTAACACACCACCACCACCAGTGCCGAGTGCATTACCTGGTCTGGGGTTTTGACCATGGAAGAACAGGGTACGGTGCTTTTGCCACAAATAGAAAGTAATAGCAAAGACACACACTGTTTTAATTACATACTGACTGCACTGGGATTAAGTGAAAATAATCATACCAGCAATTTTTCAACAGGATTCATAATTTTAGCAGAAAAGCATTTGATTTGTGCCCAGCGTCAGTAAACACCGTGGAAAGCAATGGTCAGTTCAAGTTCAAAAATGCCCACAGGTGATGAAACACCAGCGATTTGAGTGACAAGAGGCAAAATGTTGCTGCTGGTTTGAACACAACCAGCCAAGGGTAACAGCTTATTTGTAATAATGTAAGAACCTCTGCTCAAGTGGTTCAGCCCTGGTTTGCTGATTGCAAATGGTCAGTTGATGAGTGTCATTATGTTAGCCTATTTGAATTTGGAGCAGTGGTATGAATTTGGGGCTGGTTGACATGAAATACACTTTCCTACAAAATACACTGCTTTACTTTTAACATTATGCAACCGTGTACCACTTTTTTCAATCATGTGAAGATGGTGAAGAGCAAAAAAAGCCAAGATGGCACCGCAAAGGCAAGGAAATAAACATTTTAGCACGCAGCTAAATGCTGAGGAATATAAGAAACGCCCGGGCAAATGGACAGCGAGACGTCATTGTCTTATTTCATTGCAGGAAATTTAAGTGACCCTTATTTGTCCCACAATGGGGAAATTTCACCTCTGCATTTAACCCACCTGTGAAGTGAAACACCACATACAATCTAGTGGGCGCACACACACACACGCACACACACGCACACACACACACGCACTAGGGGGCAGTGAGCAGCCCGATCCACAGCTCCAAGGGAGCAGTTGGGGGTTAGGTGTCTTGCTCAAGGACACCTCAGTCATGTGCTGTTGGCTCTGGGGATCGAACCGGCAACCTTCCCCTCATGAGGCTGGTTCCCTAACCTCTAGCCCATGACTGCCCCAGAATGGGAATGACAGGAAGAAGACAAAAATTCCGGGATTTTAGAAAAAGCTGTTACCTATTAATTACAGTTGAACCGAAAATAAAAGCATGTTTTGTTTGTTTTTGAGTGTAAATAAGAGAACAAACTTCTAAACACTTTAACATGATGGCTATTCAATGTTGAATTTAACATAATGAACAACAATACAACACAACCTGCAGCCTGTGCAAAATTTAAGCCAAATAAATAGAAAGTATGCAAAATAATATATAAAACATCCAGGGAATATAAAAAATCCAGAGAAGTGCTCTTAGAAAACCAATAAAATGCAATTTGACAAGGGTGTTCAAGGTTTTCCACATGACTGTAGGTGGTAGAAGTTAGAAATTAATATTTGTTGCTGGCTTTTCTTCTCTTCATCAGGGGGGTGGGTGGAATGTTGTAGAGGCAAAGTCATGTGTGTTAAAGTTTGTGTGGGCATGTGAGTCTAAACCTGACCCTGTTTATAATAGAAGACAATGAGCAGATGGAGAATTCTATAAAAAATGATTTGAAAAACATTCAGGAAGTAATTGCACTCTGACAATACAACAGTTCATATCAAATAGACAGCTACCTTCAGTTACTGTACTTTTTTTTTCTTTCTGGTAACCATGGTGATATCCATAAATATTCTGCCCACACCACTGCACTAGTAATGGGTGACCACAGATTGTTCCCTCTGTGAAGGAACCAACCTTGAGCGAGTGAATTATAAAGATTTACAGCTTTGCTTACTAATATTTTTTTCTGCTGCTTTAAACGTGTTTAGACTCATCATTTCATGTTTTTAAATGAATTATCAGCAACAGAGATTGACCGTTTGGAAGTTCTAGCCATGTGATGTGAAATGCAAAACTTTTTGACCATAACATACATTTTGTGAGTAATTGTTTCGTCTGGCTTTAAACTTGGTGAGACTTTATTCAGAGTGTCTTTTTTAGATTAAATAGACACTCAACAGATTCTCAATCACACATCAACAACATATCAATGACGTAGTAGCAGTAAACATGTTCAGTTGATTATTGAGACTTTTAATTAACTGCATGAATAAAATTTGTTTATAATCAGCTAAAGTTATTTTTCACTTTATTTGGACAGTCAAAGTTCATATCTATAGATGTTTGACCTGATGTTTTGGGTTGAGGTTAAGATTAGATTTAGGATTAGGGGCAGTCCGAGGGTTAAGATTAGGTTTTGGGTTGAGGTTAAGGTTAGGTTTAAGACAAGTACTAGGTCCAAGTTGAGGGTTAGGGTTAGGGTTAGGGTTTTGGGTTGATATTAAAATCAGCTTCCAGACTAGGGTGATGTTTAGGATTAGTTTTCAGGTTGACATTAGGGTTAAAATTAGGGCCAGGGTGAGGGTTACAATTATGTTTTGGGTTGAGGTTAAGATAAGGGTTAGTATTAGGGCCAAAGTAAGTTTTAGGATTATTTTTTGAGTTGAGGTTAAGATCAGAGTTGAGATTAGGGCCAGGGTGAGAGTTAGGATTATGTCTTGGTTTGATGTTAAGACAAGAGTTGGGATTAGGGTGAGAGTGATGTTTAGGATTAGGTTTTGAGTTGAAGTTAAGGTTAGGAATTGGGCCAAAGTGAGGTTTAGGCTTAGATTTTGGGTTGGGGTTAGGGATCAGGGTTAGAATTAGTACCAGACTGAGATTTAAGATTAGGTTTGGGGTTGAGGTTAAGATTAGATTAAGGATTAGGGGCAGGGTGAAGGTTAGGATTATGTCTTGGTTTGATGTTAAGACAAGAGTTGGGATTAGGGTGAGAGTGATGTTTAGGATTAGGTTTTGAGTTGAAGTTAAGGTTAGGAATTGGGCCAAAGTGAGGTTTAGGCTTAGATTTTGGGTTGGGGTTAGGGATCAGGGTTAGAATTAGGACCAGACTGAAGTTTAAGATTAGGTTTTGGGTTGAGGTTAAGATTATTAGATTAAGGATTAGGGGCAGGGTGAAGGTTAGGATTAGGTTTTGAGTAAAGTTTGATTTTTCGAGTGGAAGTATTATTTAAGGCATACTTCATATAATATATCAACAATACATCTACATCTTCACAGTACATCCTCAAGATATTTACTTCAGTATATCCAGATATGTGTAGTTTACTTTACTTCAATATATTCAGATGTGCAGTTGGGATAAATGACCAGCAATCATGTAGAACAGAAGACGTTTGCAACCTAAAGCCCAGTAAATTGAACATTATAGATTAAAATGTTAAGCACTGCTGTAATTGATAAACCACATTGTATGCCATTGATTTCATTTATGAAAATGCATCAGTTTGCAATGATTTCTAGTTCAATTGCTGAAATCTTTCCTACGATCACTTGGTCCCTAATACAGTAACAGAACAACCCTTAATTTGCTATCAGGGATTCACCCAGTGGGAAATGCCAAGGCCAAGTGACGGAGTTCATGTTAAAAACCAGTATTGAAAAGGAGGAAACGGGTCTTTTCTTAATAAAGGGAACTGCATGCTAATAAAATGATTATCAATGTAATGCATGATACAGAGCAATGCTCCAGTATTCTTATAGTTGTTCAACAAACACAGTAAGCACTAAGTAGCTTACAGATGATGAGGGTCTCATCAATTTAGCAATCCAGTAACAGATGATAAAAAGCAAACATGAAAGGTAACCACCGTTTTCATATCCTGAACCCTTAAGCAGTGTGAAAACATGTGTCTATCAAGCCTTCAAGCACTTCAAGCTGACAATTAGTCACAACTTAGATGAGGAATGTGCCAGTAGGGACCACCTGAGAGCAGCTGTCTTTCTCCATCTATTAAAATCTACTGGTTCTGCCCCTGGTGGAACCTATTGTGTGAAAGCTTTTAACCATAGCTTCTGAATTATGAAGGACCCACAAACACCTGGGAGAATGTCATGCACTGTGGAAGACGTTTTTCTTTTTTTTTTCGCTTGGTGGCGTTTGAAAAGGACTGATCTCATGCTTGCAAGCCTGTCACTGTCAGCATTAGGGGTTGCCATTCAGAGCTCAGTTTGTTCTCCAGCAAAGAGTGGGCAATCTTCCCTCAGCACCTGCACTCAGCACTGAGAAGATCCAGGTTGCGATGATCCAAGACACGTAAGAAGAGATAGATATCAGTTCTTGCATTTGGGTCAACTCCTGCTTAAAGATATTTACACGACTTATGCTGAAGTCGTTTTCTTTCCGCAGAGGATACAGTTTGAGCTCTCTTCTTGTGTTTGACAGTAGCAGGAGGATGTGGTGGGATCAAAAGCCTGCAGTTAGAGGGCTTGTCACCATGTCAACCTGATAATCTCCTGGCCCTTCCTGCAAAGGCGTACATCACACTGCTTCAAACCATCAGGCTGGCTTTCGTGTGAAACTGTGCTATGAAATTGGAAGTGTCTTGTTAACCCTGTAATGCTGAGAAACACGAGTGATTGCCATTATTATGGCTTTTCCAACCATAGGGGAGATCGTAAAATTTGACCCTTCACTTTTTTGAGTAATCTCGGCACTTTTTGATTGAGTTAAGGCCACTTACATCAAAACATCAGTGCATTAGTAAGGGCTACTTGAATCATGCTATGCAGTGCTGACATAACCATGCCTTAAACATATAGCAGATGCCATGTTATTTTGTTCCTACAGAACAAAATCTTATATCTCCAGAAAAAGGTAATTGGAACTTTCAATAGCATGAATAGAATTTCAAGAGAATTTTCTTTTTCAAAGTAAATCTGGACCATTTTTGTCAGTCCGATCATCACGAAATGTTGACACAACATACAGTCCAACTGAGATGTTATAACCATCAACAAATGAATTGGTACATTGCAAAAAGACAAACGCCATCCTTATGAAATAAGCTGACTGAGGCGATTTATTCCAACCCCTCAGCACTTCTGTTAAGCGAATCAATATTTGGGTCAGGTGACATAACACAAACTGTTTTAGGCAGAATCTCAAATGACTCCATTCTGCTACAAAGTGCACTACATACGTCTTAACATAAGGGCTACTGCATCCAAACAGAGCACAGTGTGTCTAACAAACAACCACTTTAAATTCAGCCATGTGTGCACAATTCATACTGGACATAAAGCACAATATTTAGTGTAAAAGCCAAAATTGCCTTTCTCACATAGGGAGAGGTGGGCCATTTGAGATCCAGTCCAAGGATTTCCCAAGATATCTCATAGATGTGTAATATTGCCTGGTAATGGGCTGGTTTTGATGCAATTCCAAAATATGAAATGACCATTGATGTTTGCAAAAAAAACAACTTTTTAAAGAAAGAAATAAAATAATGAATACATTTTTGTAAGTTACTTGTATTTTATTGTTATTTTTACTTAATCAAAACAACCCAACTACAGTTTTATTGATACGTGGAATGCACAATGAAAAAAAAAAAAAAAACAACAAAAAAAACATGATTTATGAAATCTATTTTGGAAAATGAACTCTTCAGAATTGCACATGTGCAGCTGTCCATGATAGATGCTCTTAGTTTTCCTTGCCACTGTTGCCCTTGACTTGATCACAACCCAAATTTCCATAAAATTTCCATTTCTTGCCAAAGTTCCAAGGTAAAATGCGCTACACAGATCAATTCTAATTGAATTCAATTGGCTTCCCCGTATGGTGCCTCTTTGAACAAGCAGTCCAAGCTGGGCCACTGCTTACAACTACAGCATGAATGGATGGGAACTGCTCTAAGCTGATGAGGTGGATATACGCACATGTTGCTTTTTGTGACATCAAAAGAAAAAAAATTGCCTTTTTTACTTAAATAAGTGAGGATAATGTGGTTTTCTATTACATGTACCCTTAAAAAATGTCGTCTCTGAATGTATCGCCTACGATACTGCAATTCAGATGGGATGAAAAAATGAAGAGAAGGATAAGAAAGTGGAATCAGAATAAAGGAGAGAAAACTCCTCCGACGTGAGAGGCCATGGCGCTAGCTGTGGTAGTAACATCGTTGCAGTAATAAACGTCAAACTCACTTCAGAGTTCTTGCTCTTCCCTGCGGACCGAGCACAGCTGCTTCCACCTGCTGAGCATCTTCCTCCTCTTCCCTCCATCTACTCCGTTTTATAAGCATACCTGTGAATATCCTGAACATCCCGCAGGCCATAATTAGCTCCATCACCTAGCACTCCAAATCAGAAGGGAAAAAAACAAAAAACTGAATGTGCAGCAAATGAACACCATTTCTGCTGATATTTTTTCCCCAAACACATTGCTTCTGCCACCACGGGTAAAGGAGTCGGAGGGATTACAGTGAACGCTAATGACAGCAGTCGTGAAAACACAGACCCGCTCCATATTGGAAGGGTCGGTGTGTTTGCACCCTGACAGATGGGCTGGAAAGTGCCAGCTTCTGAGTTATTCATGTCGGGGCGGAGTGTACAGGCACTCTGTTTCAGGCTGAAAATACCACTTGGTCCCAAAAAAAAAAGAATAAGTTGAGTAACTTTTGATAAATCAAGGCCAGAAATGAAATGGAAGCTCTTGAACGTGCACAGGGCTGTTTGAGCAGGGTCCGCTGGTGCTAGAACAGTTGAAACTGTTGTCGTAAGCAGAATGTTATGTAATATGTGTTGTTAATAAAATCAGATCATTCAGAAAAGGCAAATGGGTAAAGATAGCCAAGGCAGTAGAAGCGACTTCCAGATACAAACAGGTCTTTGGGCTGACTGAGAGCAAACGGTAAAATTCAAAATGATCTAGTATTACACATACATTGTCTAAGGCGCTTATCCTTCTGGGTCACGTGAGATGCTGGAGCCTATTCCAGCCATCATTGGGCAGAAGGCAGGGAAAACCCTGGACAGGTTGCCAGTCCATGGCAAACACACAGACATACACATTGACACACATCCACACCCAGGGGCAGTTTAGGATGGCTAGTTGGCTTGACTGCATGTCTCTGGACTGTGGGCGGGTACCAGAGCACCTGGTGGAAATCCACAAAGATACCGGGAGATCATGCAAACCCCACACAGACAGGACCTTGGTTGCCTGGCTGGGGAATCAAACCCAGGCTCATACTTTATGTATGTATGTATGTATGTATGTATGTGTGTGTGTACTTGCTTATTTATTTATTTATGACTGTGACTGAAGTGCCCTTGAGCAAGGCACCTCACCCTCAACTGTTGCCTGGGCACTGCGAATAGGCCTGCCCACTGCTCCATCCAAGTGTGTTTCGGGTCCCTAGTGTGTGTGTATTCACTAGTGTTTCAGTGCTTGGATGGATTAAACGTGGCAGTGAAATTTCCCAGTTGAAATTTCCCAGACTACGGATAAGGTAAAGATACAGATATGGGTCACTTAATCTTAATTAAGACCCCTGGCGAAATTTCCCGTTCCACCTTAAATGGTGCAGCAGTTACGTTCTGGTACCCGAGGTTGCTGCACCATTTAAGGTGGAGTGGGGAAATTCGATCATGAAGCTGGCGATTAAAAAGCTAAGATCAGCTTCACATCACTGAAGAACTCTTGGTGGCGATAATAAATATTTGCCCCCTCTTTGAAGGCGTATGATGCCCTAAATGTATTTAAGCAGTGAGGAGCTGAACTTTCCCCTCTGCTGTCACTGCAGGCTGGCAGGGTCGCCAACAGAGCAGCGCTAGTAGCTGTTAATGAAGTGATGTAGTTTTTTGTTCGTGCTCTTTTTTTATTCAGTGACTCGTTTGATTGATTGATGTGTAAAACTGAGGTTGCGAATGAATCACGAACACTGATGCTTTTCAGTCTCCATCGGATAAACGGCAAATGTCAGTGTGATATACCATTATTCCTATAGTATGGAGACAAAGCATCACCACAGGTGGAGGCGACGTATTGGAAATGGCCAGAAAACCTGGTCTGCTTATGTAAAAGTCGCTGACGACAACTGATGATGTATCCGGTTCTTGAAGGGTTTTCCCATTTCATAGGGGGAAGATTTCAACCACTACCCCTTGGAACTCAGTTTCAAAGGAGGAGGTTTACACTCAAAAACAAGGGGAAGGGGTAAAAATAAGAAATGGGATTGGGCCTTTTAGATTAGGTGTTGGAATTACCTGATAGACTACAACTACCATAAACAGTAGATCTTACTTTATGGTTTGTATGACTACACCAGAGATGGTGGCGTGGGCAATGGGGCAATGTTGTTAGAAATTCCAAACACCAATCAACATGAATAGCTCACAATTTACACAATCAACTACAACTAACATGGACTTGCCATAAACATTGAATGAGCAAATTGCATATGCATAAACACCAAAGCACTTGTGAGTGTATGCAACAGTGATCTGTTCCTTTTCCATTTCCACAGAATTCATCTGTCTTATTGCTTTTTTTTGAATATGTATTGGAAAACACACAATAGATCCACACTGATCTTCTTTTAACTGCAGTTAAGAGTGTTCCAGGATTACTTGTCTCTACACGAAACCCTTGGTAGTCACGGATATTTACCGCAATTGATTCTATTATTTCAAACTCAGAGATCATTAAAGCTTAAAATCCTATCCAAAATGTAGAATCTAAAACATTTTTATCTGTAAATCGAATCATTTTCAATTATTATAGATATATAGATAGGGTAGATTAAATGTGAATGCAACCTGTGTCTTAACTAACTATGTAATTAAGCATGTAACAATGTTATTACACCAGAATAATATAGCAAAGAACAGCAACTCCTCACTTTTCTTGTTTTTCATATGACTGCTATCGATGTCATCTGCTCAAGTAAGAGTGTGTTGATACTACTTTACTAAACGTGCACATGAATATTCAGGAGTGTTAGGAGTGATGATGAACTACGTCATTTTTGAACGGTCTGTCATTTTTTATTTTTTTTTCTTCTTCTCTATGAGTAACAATTGAAAACATCCTTTAATCTTGTATTTGTGGTTGTCTTAAATTAATAGTACCAAGACCTGAACCTTTGTTGTGGGGCAGTCGTGGGCTGGAAGTTAGGGATCTGGCCCTGTGACCGGAAGGTTGCCGGTTCGATCCTCAGGGCCGACAGTCCATGACTGAGGTGTCCTTGAGCAAGACACCTAACCCCCAACCGATCCCCGGGCGCCGTGGATAGGGCTGCCCACCGCTCGAGGCAAGTGTGCTCACAGCCCCCTAGTGTGTGTGTTCACTAGTGTGTATGTGGTGTTTCACTTCACGGATGGGTTAAATGCGGAGGTGGAATTTCCCTGGTTGTGGGATCAAAAAAGTATCACTTAATCTTTAAAGCTACACATAATGTGAAGATTCCATCCTGGAATCATTTGGAATCATTATCCTCAGTTCAGATTGACTTTGCCTTTGTTTCGAAACCACAGTGTGATCAGACAGTCGCTGATATGACACAAGTGTGGACCATAACATATGTAGTTTGGGCCGGGGTGTCCGTGTGGAGCGCAGAGTGGAGGATGCTGCTACGTTGTGGAAAGGTAAGAGGATCCTCTGGGCATGTGATAGCGCTGATCTTAGGAACGTGCGCGTTAGCCATTTCTGGGGAAAGAAGAGGTGACAGAAATATCTCTTTGAAGCGAGGCTTCGGTGCTGACTGGCGTACTTTAGGGGATCCACATCTCGTCTCACGTTTCTGTTGACCTTCAACACATCCAAATGCGAGAAGCCACAGGGGCCTCTTCTCATAGAGGAAATGCAAGAGTGCGAGGACGTAGGGATGCAGGGAAGGATGATATGACAATATGCTATTGTGATCAATTACATCACTTTACGACTTTAGGAGTACAATCTTAAAACCAAAAGTGCTAAAAAGGCTACTTTGCGCTTCAGACTTGAAAGCCTAGAATAGAAAGCCTTCACATAACATGAACATTCTACACAGTCATCCTGATTTTGTATGTTTTTTTTTGTTTTAACTCAAATAGTCTGTTGTTCATAAAACTCACTATATCCCACATATTGCTCAACAATTTTAAGTTATGGGAACATTTTGAATGTTTTTTGTACACCCAAATGGCATTGGGGCATGTGGGGCAGTCATGGAACCAGCCTCGTGACCGGAAGGTCGCCAGTTCGATCCCCAGAGCCGACAGCACATGACTGAAGTGTCCTTGAGCAAGACACCTAACCTCCAACTGCTCCCCGGGTGCTGTGGATAGGGCTGCCCACCGCTCCAGGCAAGTGTGCTCACTGCCCCCTAGTGTGTGTGTATGTGGTGTTTCACTTCACGGATGGGTTAAATGCGGAGGTGAAATTTCCCCATTGTGGGACTAATAAGGGTCTCTTAATCTAATCTTAATTTTTGAGTTGAATTAACTTATTGCAGCTTTGCAGCATTACACTCAAAAAATGGCAACATAAAATGCAGTTACATGTTTATTTTGTTGGAACATATTTCTTTCCCATTGGCTCCTGGCTCCATCTGTTTGCTTACTGGGTGTTTCTTTCCATTTGTTTTCCTCACCGTCAGTGGTTGTGTTCACATGCAAAGATTGACCGGTGTAAACCTCTCGCTATGATGTGACGCGCATGCACAGAACATATTTACACGGTCCGATTGGAGTGTAATCGGATTCAGGCGTTTACACAGCTTTTATTCTTCTATCTAACGGATTATTTAGAGGTTTACCCACCTCGTTCAATCAGATAGAAATTGTATTCCGAATGGCCTCAATCGGACTAGACTATTGCTTCTTTTTTTTTTTTTTAATTCCCGGGCATTCCTTGGCCACACTACCCCCCCATCGCCTTTTTCCAGGGGACATATTATTATTTCTTTTTCACTTTGTTATTGAAGTCACAGCTCATCATTTATTAATGATCATAAACATATAAGGTGATGTGGCACCCCAACCACCCAACACCTTTCCAAACACCACAACCCCCCAACCGTCACCCACGCCCTGATTTGAGTAAAACAAAAAACAAAACATCAGACAAAAAAGAAGAAGTAAAGATGGATAAAGAGGATGAAATAACAATAATAGTAATAAGCATAAGAAGAATGATAACATAAACACTTTGGACAAACTGGACATACAGGACAGACAAACGCAGAAACTTAACCAAACCAAAAGCAGTAATGCCCCCTTTTGTAATCATAACATGGGTAGTTACCAAATCCTCTGTAGGGGTTTAAACCCTATCCTGATGAGTTTGGAGAGAGAAATCAGCTCTCAGTATATTGTAAAAATTGCGACCAGGTTTCCTTGAAAGATTCTGTGCTATTTTTGAAATTTGCTGTAAGTCTCTCCAGGTTACAGTGATCCGTGAGGAGGTTAAGCCAAAGCTTTATTGAC
Source organism: Pygocentrus nattereri (assembly GCF_015220715.1). Taxonomy (NCBI): domain Eukaryota; kingdom Metazoa; phylum Chordata; class Actinopteri; order Characiformes; family Serrasalmidae; genus Pygocentrus; species Pygocentrus nattereri. Next base: position 6,426,029 of record NC_051233.1, on the reverse strand, counting down.
ATTTTGGTTCTGTCCTTCCAGTTCAGCAGTATAACTTTTTTGCCAATGGTAAGTGATCTGAATATAAAGGATTTGAGGTGACTGGGTGGTGAAAGTGAGGAAAGGTCATTAAGTAGCACAACAATGGGACATAAAGGACTAGATTATTCCGATCGAGGTGTTTACATGGACGTATTCCATTCCGATTGAGCTATCAGTGAGATTATTAACGGATGATCAGGCTGCATGTGAACGTGGCTAGTGTGTTTTCGTTCCACCCAGGCTGCCTCTTCTCAGGCGTAGGCTTTTCATATATTCTTTACTCGGCTGCCTGACCTTGTGTTGTTGGCTAAATGTGCATCTTTCTGATCACATTCACACTAAAGGTTCACCCTTTGGTGTTTGGCAAAGTGGTCAATAGCACTTAACCAAAAAAAGTTTCTTACTTACCCAAATGAATGTATAATTAAATAGCAATTTCAAAATGTCAGTATTTATGTTCACCTGGCACAGAAAATATAACTATTGTGACAAAGGTTTTCACTACAAATCACTTCACTTTTTTTAAGGCAACTGGTTTCCTCAGTTTTTTTTAAGTGAATTCCACTTATCCAGGCTTACACGTGGAGAAGAGCACTTAAATTGGTACAGAGCCATTCCGTCGTGTTTTAAAGTATTTTCAGCATTGAGGGAATTGCACAAAGAACCACTTATAACCTTTATTTCCAATTTCTATGGTCAGAACGTCTTGAAACAAGAACAACAAGATTGATTAACAGCTTATTCAACCCATATACTTGCAGGTGAGATATTTAAGGCCATGCCTCTCCAGGCTTTCAGCTATGGTCTACTTTATAATTTAACCTCTATGTTTTTATAGATAGCATGTTACTTGTCACACTGCCACAAGCTGAGCCGCTCTGAGGTCCATTTGCTTGGGCTGCAACCATGACAACAGAGCTCTGATTGATCAGCCTTATTTATATCGTATTTATATCTTATTTATAACGTCTGTTAGAAAATGTAAAGTTCTTAATAGAACTGTTTAGGTTCTTTACCATCTTTAAAAACATTACTTACACTCATTACTTGCACATCTGATTTATCCTTTTGTGAACAGGCTCCTCCAGAAGAACCGTCAACTGAAATCTTCTTTAAGGTAATGTGGTTCTTCTATTGCATTGTGTAAAGACCAAAAACCAGCGTACAGTCATTGAAGTATATTGTAAGAAGTAGATGATTTGATGTCAACTCATCATTCAGTGGTTGTTTTTAGATGAAGCAAGTATATGAGGGTAAGGATAAAGTTTTGGGTTGAGGTTAAGGTTAAGGTTAGGGTTAGGATTAGGATTAGGAATGAAAAGCCTAGCGAGGGGAGAGGGTGTGTGGAACCAATACAACTGAGAAAATATAATCTCAATGTGTTATTGTGCAATTAGGTTCCCTGACTAAACGTACTGAGATGTACCCTTGAGGGTCCCAGCCCAGGTAGAAGAGGGATACTGCCCCAGTAATAGTCCTTTTTTTTCTGAGTGGGTAGGAATCCCTCAGGAATTTCACTGGCATAACTATTTCCTATAAGAGTGGGTTTCACCATGTGATTGTAAAATTCTGCTTGATTTCACAAGATTTAAAAAAAAAAAAAAAAACATTTTAAGCCTTGCAGCCAAGACGCCACTATAGGCACGCTATCACTCAAATCGAGTGACTTCAAACATTTGTCGCAGTCTAATTTCCCATCCCTAATGCTATGCCTCAGGACTACTTGCTGGAATATTCTGTGGAGGTGTTGCTTTGCGTGGTTCTCGGAGACGCTTGTTAAAGAAATGTGGAAAGAAGTGGGCTTTGTGTCAGAGCAACGCACACACCCTGTGTTCCCTTGACCTGATAATGCCTGCTTCAATATCAGCACTATCAGACTCGCATGCAGCAGATGTTCACAGTCCTAATTCTGTTTACTTCACAGGAGAGGAGAGGGAATTGAGGAGGCAGTCATGCTGCCTGTACAGCAGAAACAGCTGGCGCTCCTCTCCGCCTTGCAGAGTGAAATATTAGGCAGACGAAAAGTGCACATTTTTCTGTGTAGTCCTTGGTTATTAAGCCTATTGTTCTCCAGAGAAAGTGAAGACGCCGCGAGTAAAACAGCTCAAAGTAATAGGGCTGTAAAAACGAAGCTTTATTGTTTTCAACTGTAATGCTTTTGATCGATAATTATAAACCCAGTTCTCAAATCTGATTGGCTGGCCGCATTCAAAGCCATTTCAAAATACTTAATATTGACCGCACATGTCACCTGAATTCTGAATTAATGCGAGTTATTAAAACCATTGGGATGTTTATGGAATAATCTTTGACCACTGTGTTGCCTGGCAACCACAGCATACTCTTCATGTATTGCTTTGTGGAAAAAGTCTTCATTAAATTACACTATGGCCCAAAGTATGTGGACGCCCCTCCCCACCTAATTATTCAGGTGACTGCAAACACAAACACATTGTCCTCATAGACAATGACTGGCAGTGGAATGGGTCTTCTTGAAGACCTCAGTGACTTGTTCAATGCTGCCTTTGCCACAAGTCAGTTTGCTATAACGGCTAGATCTGCCGTGGTCAACTATAAGTGTTGTTATTGTGAAACGAAAGCATTTAGGAGATACAACTGTTCAACCACAAAGTGGTAGATCATGCAAACTCACAGAGTGAGGCTGCCAAATGCTGAAGTGTGAAGCGCATTAAAACTGGCAAGAGCTCAAGCACTGCGCCTTGGGAGCTCAATGAAATGGTTTTACATGGTTGATCAGCTGCACACAAGCATAAGATTACTATGTGCAATGCCAAGTGTCGGCTGGAGTGGTGTAAAGCTTGCTGGCACTAGACTGCAAAGCAGTGAAGACATGTTCTCTAAATTGATTAATTATGCTTCACAATCTGTCAGCTTGATAGCCAATTCTGTTTGAGAATGCTACCTGCTGGAATGCATAGTGCCAAAAGTAAAGTTTGGTGGAGGAGGGATAATGGTCTGGTTGATTTTTAGCATATCTCACACATAAATCACTTTTGAAAATACCTATATTGGTAAACAATGCAAAAAGAACATCACTTTGTAAAACACTGCTATGTCAACCAGCCCCTGATTCATACCACCACACCAAATTTAAATATCAACTAACTGTAGAGTTATAATCTGTAAACTGTTCAACTTGAAGTAGCCACTGATTAAAGCCCTATATATTGTTGTACTGTTTGTAGTTTATCTTTCCATTCTTTATAGACATGAGTCTGTATATATAAGTGTAGTGACTGTGGTGGTTCCCCAGATGAGCCTGGCATCATAGAGGTTGTTTGCTAGCTGTTATAGTCCAAATGGTTACCTATAAATTACACAAATGAAAAGGTCTGGAAACATTTTTAATTCCCGCCCAAATGTTGATAATTTAGCTATATGCAGCTTTCCATAAAGTATATTTTATATAGTGATATTCTAGTAACACTTTGCTTGAACCCTGTTACATAACAGAGCCATAAGCATGTTATAAACATATGCTGTCATGACCAATTATGTCAAGTAATACAAGAGAATAGTATTGCCTGGTAGTTCTTAAGACATATGTCATGTTGTTTGATGTCATGACAGCTAACTAGAGTACATAGAATAATGTGACAAGCTGTCAAGATATCAAATATTATGGCATCTGTCATGTCAACTCATCACATGAGGTTCAAGTAACGTGTAAATAATATTACATATGACCGCAGCCACTATGACGATACCAAGCATTACATTGATCTTGAATAAAATATGTAATAAGCTGGAGTTACACTAGCTGCTTTTGTTGTAGTAGATCATATTACATCAGGATGAACTAGCTCAGTCAAGGGGGCTGCAAGCATCACCACACCAGCCCAAAATATCACCTGCATACCACTAACTCTATGTGAAACATTGATGGTGTAAATTTCAGCAGTGCAGTTGCGGCCAGTAATGCAAGTAAGCCATTGCAGTCCGCATCATTTTAAATCTTTACTGGAACTCCTATAGAAAGCTAAATAATTGTACATCTATGATCCACTATATTTCCAAAATGATTCACTCATCTGCCTCCACATGCATTTGAACTTGAGTGAGATCCAGTTCTTAATCCACCCTGTACAGTTATAACAGCTTCAACTCTTCTGAGAAGGCATTCCACAAGGTTTAGCAGTGTGTTTATGGGAATTTTTGACCATTCTTCAAGAAGCACATTTGTGAGGTTAGACAGTCTCTGCTCTAATTCATCCCTGAGGTCAAGTTCTTCCACACCAAACTCACTCATCCGTGTCTTTATGGACCTTGCTTTGTGCACTGGTGCGCAGTCATGTTGGAACAGAAAGGCCATCCTCAAACTTGTCCCACAAAGTTGGGAGCATGAAATTGTCCAAAATCTCTTGGTGCTGAAGCATTAAGAGCTCCTTCCACTGGAAACTAAGGGGCCGAGCCCAACTCCTGAAAAACAACCCCACAACATAATCCCCCCTCCACCAAACTTTACACTTGGCACAATGCAGTCAGATAAGTACTGTTCTCTTGGCAACCACCAAACCCAGACTCGTATACATCAGATTGCTGCATGGAGAAGCGTGATTGGTCACTCCAGAGAACACGTCTCCACTGCTCTAGAGGCCAGTGGCAGCACTTTACACCACTGCATTCCATGCTTTGCATTGCGCTTGGTGATGTAATACTTGGATGCTGCTGCTCAGCCATGGAAACCCATTCCATGAAGCTCTCTACGCTGTTCTTGAGCTGATCTGAAGGCCACATGAAGTTTGGAGGTCTGTAGTGATTGACTCTGCAGAAAGTTGGTGACCTCTGCCCACTATGCCCCTCAGCATCCGCTGACCCCGCTCTATCATTTTACGTGGCCGACCACTTCGTAGCTGAGTTGCTGTCGTTCCCAATCGCTTCCACTTCCACATAATCCCACTGACAGTTGACTGTGGAATATTTAGTAGTGAGGAAATTTCACGACTGGACTTCACTGAGCTCCTGAGAGCGACCCATTCTTTCACTAATGTCTGTAGAAGCAGTCTGCAGGCCTAGGGGCTGGCTTTATACACCTGTGACGATGGAAGTGAACGGAGCACCTGAATTCAATGAATTGGATGGGTGAGTGAATATTTTGGCAACATAGTGTATGTGGTTGTTTACTATAATAACATTTTTCACCTATTAACCAATATTTGACCACCAATATGGTTGATACATAGCAATAATGAGTAATCAAGCAAAATCCATCATCGCTTTTTACTCACTGAAAGTAATCTTCATGTAGGTGGGCCCATTAATTACCTTTTATTTTTTGTGGTCAATACAATCTGTGTTACATCACTGCCATCATCTTTGAGTAGGAAGGAAGCTCTATAATACACAGTCCACATCATGTCTTTAGCCTCCACATAGGCAGCCCGACTTTGATAACATTTCTCAGAAGAGCTCTGGCTGAAATTACACTAATCACACGGAGAACGGAGCTACTCCTTTCTCTTAAGTGCTTGAGATATTATTTCACAGAGACAGCGAAAAAAGAAAAAACATTCATGAGGACCGAGTCGACTTGCCATACTGAGTGCAGATGTTGGTGCATTGTTATAGTCGCATTTTGGTATAATTAACAGTCATCATTCTGCTATTTGCTGGGGTTTCTATGGTAACAAAGGGAAGCAGGAAAGTGGGCACATCACACGCACGGCAGGGTTTCAAGATGTGCACGATCTCAGGTGTGAAACAGAGCTTAGAGCTGAACCAGATACTACTAGGTATTTTTTTCAGCTAATATCTTTAATATCTTTCTCAATTTAATGAGTCAAAAGTGGCAGAAAATGAACTGTTGTGACAGCCTGATTTTACTGCTGCATGAAAATACTGACTTAGGTTTGGGTCCAATAGTGTTAAATGATGATCAGTGCTTAGTTCAGCAAACTTTGTTTTCAAGCTTTCCTAAAAAGCCTGCATTATAATCGAATTCTAGCTGAAAGAACACAATGGCTTTTCTGCTTTTAACAGGAAAAAGTGCACTCTCCGAGAGCCCTAATGGTGTAAGTTTGTGAACATGTGCATCAAAAGTACTTTTTTATTAAATCAATTACTGGTTCTTAACACCAGGAGGCCATTCGTAGTTCCATTCGGATAATGAAAAAAGGCTAAAAGGAATGAACACACATGTTTTAATGGTTCCACTCTTTAAGACAATTAGGCCGACTTATCTCCAGTCATTTGACACACTTGAATTAACCCCGACACAATTAATTACTGAGTGAAGCTAATACTTCCATGCCTGAATCCAGTCATAATTTTGACTTGGCATCAAGGCGTTCTTTAAAACACATTTAGGGTCTTTTGGAAGTAGAGGGGTGCTCTCACAATTGCAAGGTTAGCGCTAAAAGAAGGTCAAGCATTCACAACTTCCCTTCCAATTTCTTCACTTCTCCCTCAGATGTACTCAGATATACAGCTATATCTCAACTCAGATGTCATTAATTAGCCAAGACACATTTGGTGTCTAAAGCTTGCTTTGTTGGTTCTGAATTGGAGTTAAAAAGCTGACAAATAACCTCTTAAAATCGCAAGCTTATTACATGCTAAAGCTTATTATTCAGTAACTACAGGGAATTTAGTGCAAAGTGATGGAGGCATTCGTAGGTTCTACAGGGTGTTTTACTCGAAAGAGGCCCCAGATGTTCTGTTGTAGTTCCCATTACTCTTCGCACTCCTACCTTCAGGCAGAAGCTACAGGAGTGTGAAGTCCAGGACTACAAGACTGACGAACAGTTTCTATTCACAGGCCATCAGGCTTGTGAACACCTCACTCACCACCTCTTCTCCCCTCCCACTCTGAACCTTTTGGCCAACCACTGTACTGCTGCTGTCAGAACATTACGGTTTACATCTGTTACTGCACAGAACTCTACTGTTTGCATCTGTTACTTACTGTTATATATTCACATGGATGTAACTTTCATTTTTCTTTCAGCTTTGCACATAAAACTGTACTTTAAATTATTGTTTTTGGTGTTATTCTTATATCTTCTATTTTTTTTTTTTCTATTCTAGGATTATATTAAGACTATATTTGGTGAGTGGAGGAACAGCAAAGTAAGAATGTCATTGTACAGTGTAACTGCTAATAAAACTCTACAATAAAACTCTATAATAATAATAAAAAAAAAAAATACACAATGTAATCAATCATATTACATTCAATGCTGGAAGTGATCTCCGTTTTCTGCCAGACTCATGAAGAGGTACAGGGGTTTGCATCCAGAAGTTGCAAAAAGAGGTTAAACATTGCAACGGTTGCCCGGTACTGACCTCATTACTGGTGCAGGGGCACCCCGGCTTATTCAAAGCTCCATATACCAAAGAGCACACTGCACATTGGTTCATTCAGATTGCTTCTTCCTAGAGAGAGGTATTAGACAATATTCATTGCCTCTATCGAGTGAATCTCCCTGTGTAAGCATATAAGTGGGCCCATTGGTTGGCCCTGGCCGTGTAAGGTGTTAAGAAGCTTATCACTGCTGTCGGAAGAAAATCTTGTATCTCCATTTTTGTAATTTTTCCATTTTTGACATAATCTGAAAATGCCTGTTGCTCTTTACATTGTGTGTAAGTTTCATGAAGAATGGACCCACAAGAAATGGTCCAAAATGACATCGGGATAAAGTCTGGTTCCATTGACTTACAAACTACTAAACTACTAAAATAGTTTTTTATTTATTTATTTTTTGTAAACTTACCATTTTTGGAGATCAGAGGTTTTCTTCCAACAAGAACATGTCTCCACTTAACATGGTGCAAAAAATGGCTAACCGTTTGGGGTCGTTGAACATGCCAGCACAAATGAGATATTTCTCTATGTTTTTATGAATGTCTTTGTGATATAAGTGTAGAACTGCTATTAAAACAGTTGAAACACTTGAATGTATACAGTCACTCTTTCAGTTCCATCTTATCGCAACATTAGGCGTGACTATGAGCCAATGAGGAGAAGTTAAGACACATGCCAACTGCCTCTGCCTGTGTGTAACTGGTGGATTCATTTGTCTGTCAACTGCCTCTTACCTTCAATCGGTGGAATCGTGTCCAGCTATATTTTGCACGACACTGACCAATGGGCATACTGGAAATCACTAACAGACACGTCATGCTGAAAAACCTTCATTTTTCATTCCGTCGCCTCAGACACAGACATGAAAAGTCTGCCGCCTCTCAAGCTGCTGCAGCAGTTTTGGAAAACAGTGACGAAAATAACATTTATCTACTGTTTTACTCGTACATTCCTCTACAGCTGTGAACCTCAAATCCATTTCAAGCACCAATACTATTAATCCCCACTAAACTAAACTTCTTGTGTAAACCTGACTAAAGCTGTTTTCATATGATATATATATATATATATACTGCTGTTGTTGGAAGAACACATCGTATCTGCAAAATGATAACTTTACAGGAGAAGGAGAAAACCTACTTTACTTTTAATGTAAGTCAATGGAACCAGAATCTTTCATATGTCAATTTGGGCTGTTTCTTTTAGTCCATTCATCATGGAAATTACACACACTGTAAAGGTCAACAGGCATGTTCACATTATGATTAAATTTATAAATTATAAACACTATAGACATTATAGACATTGTAAACATTATAAACACTATAGACACTATAGACATTGTAAACATTAAAACACTATAGACACTATAGACACTGTAAACATTAAAACACTATAGACACTATAAACACTATAGACACTATAGACACTGTAAACATTAAAACACTATAGACACTATAAACACTATAGACACTATAGACACTGTAAACATTAAAACACTATAGACACTATAAACACTATAGACACTATAGACACTGTAAACATTAAAACACTATAGACACTATAAACACTATAGACACTGTAAACATTAAAACACTATAGACACTATAAACACTACAAAAACTATAGACACTGTAAACACTATAGACACTGTAAACGCTATAAACACTGTAAACGTTATAAACACTATAGACACTATAGACACTGTAAATGCTATAAACACTGTAAACGCTATAAACACTATAGACACTGTAAACACTATAGACACTGTAAACGCTATAAACACTGTAAACATTAAAACACTATAGACACTATAAACACTATAGACACTATAGACACTGTAAACACTATAGACACTGTAAACACTATAGACACTGTAAACGCTATAAACACTGTAAACGCTATAAACACTATAGACACTATAGACACTGTAAACATTAAAACACTATAGACACTATAAACACTATAGACACTGTAAACACTATAGACACTGTAAACGCTATAAACACTGTAAACGCTATAAACACTATAGACACTATAGACACTGTAAACATTAAAACACTATAGACACTATAAACACTGTAGACACTATAGACACTGTAAACACTATAGACACTGTAAACACTACAAACACTGTAAACGCTATAAACACTATAGACACTATAGACACTGTAAACATTAAAACACTATAGACACTATAAACACTATAGACACTATAGACACTGTAAACATTAAAACACTATAGACACTGTAAACACTATAGACACTGTAAACGCTATAAACACTGTAAACGCTATAAACACTATAGACACTATAGACACTGTAAACATTAAAACACTATAGACACTATAAACACTATAGACACTATAGACACTGTAAACACTATAGACACTGTAAACACTACAAACACTGTAAACGCTATAAACACTATAGACACTATAGACACTGTAAACATTAAAACACTATAGACACTGTAAACACTATAGACACTATAGACACTGTAAACACTATAGACACTATAAACACTATAGACACTATAGACACTGTAAACACTATAAACACTGTAAATGCTATAAACACTATAGACACTATAGACACTGTAAACATTAAAACACTATAGACACTATAAACACTGTAGACACTATAGACACTGTAAACACTATAGACACTGTAAACACTACAAACACTGTAAACACTATAAACACTATAGACACTATAGACACTGTAAACATTAAAACACTATAGACACTATAAACACTATAGACACTATAGACACTGTAAACATTAAAACACTATAGACACTGTAAACACTATAGACACTGTAAACGCTATAAACACTGTAAACGCTATAAACACTATAGACACTATAGACACTGTAAACATTAAAACACTATAGACACTATAAACACTATAGACACTATAGACACTGTAAACACTATAGACACTGTAAACACTACAAACACTGTAAACGCTATAAACACTATAGACACTATAGACACTGTAAACATTAAAACACTATAGACACTGTAAACACTATAGACACTATAGACACTGTAAACACTATAGACACTATAAACACTATAGACACTATAGACACTGTAAACACTATAAACACTGTAAATGCTATAAACACTATAGACACTATAGACACTGTAAACATTATAAACACTATAGACACTGTAAACACTATAGACACTGTAAACGCTATAAACACTGTAAACACTATAAACACTATAGACACTATAGACACTGTAAACACTATAGACACTACAGGCACTGTAAACGCTATAAACACTGTAAACACTATAAACACTATAGACACTATAGACACTGTAAACACTATAGACACTATAAACACTATAGACACTATAGACACTGTAAACACTATAAACACTGTAAATGCTATAAACACTATAGACACTGTAAACATTATAAACACTATAGACACTGTAAACACTATAGACACTGTAAACGCTATAAACACTGTAAACACTATAAACACTATAGACACTATAGACACTGTAAACACTATAGACACTGTAAACGCTATAAACACTGTAAACACTATAAACACTATAGACACTATAGACACTGTAAACGCTATAAACACTGTAAACGCTATATACACTGTAAACATCAAAACACTATAGACACTATAAACACTATAGACACTATAGACACTGTAAACACTATAGACACTGTAAACACTATAAACACTGTAAACGCTATAAACACTATAGACACTATAGACACTGTAAACACTATAGACACTACAGACACTGTAAACATTATAATTTAGATAGCAAAATTGGAGATACGGAGATATATATATATATATATATATATATATATATATATATATATATATATATATATATATATATATATATATAAGAAATCAACATTTTAGCGTTAGGGCTGAATCATCTCTTTAGACAGTGCTCCAGGTCAAAAGGGCCTCATCTTAAAGAGAACTGAGATTGTTCTGAACGTATGAATATATGCAAATATGAGTCAGGACAGATGTAAAGGACCAATGTAAAGGATGATCTGGTCACGTTATCTTCAACAAGTGGCAGCTGCACACATGAAGACAAGTGTATAGTTCAAAATTAGGATGTCCTACTCATTCAACACACTTTGCTGGTAGCATTTGCAGCAGTACATTCGAAAACACGTCTTAGCGCTCAAAAATATTGTGCCGTGGTCTCATTTTTAGACGCTGCAAGCTAAATCGTTCTGAAGAGTGGGAGCCATCAGCAACGGTGGAAGGTTACTTTTTAGACGAGCCAAGGCTAAAGCTAACAGTTATGCCACTGAATGGCAAAGCAAACTTGTTTTCTGCACAAGATCTTTTCTTCTGAGTTAATTGTGGGCCAGCGTGTTGTGGTATCACTGAGAGCCATTAAGGTTTATCCTCGCAAATACATTTACTTCAATGAAAATGCACGCAAATCTACTGCACTCAGCAGCCCTGTTGACGGTGATATTTGTTATGATTAGGCCAGATATGTAATTACCTGCTAATGGAAGAGGCAAGCTGGAAATGTGAAAAGGGCACATTCAGGCTTGTTTTTAGCGTTGCAATGCAATTTGATCTATTTTTATAGACAACCGTATGGCCTACAGTCTCAGTGACCACATAACTAAGTCTATTTGAGATTGCTTGACAACTTACACAGTTGCAGGCAAGTGAATTAATAATTTAGTCATGCATTTGGCACGACACTAGTTACTAGGCTTTCAGCTTCCGTGACGTTAACAGCATTTGTCTTACAACTCTGGTGTGAAACTAAAGAAGGAAACTTCAGACACCAAGCTATCCTTAAACCAACTGCTAGAAACATGCCATCTATCTCAGGTTTGCTCCTAATCACTGTTGGGGAACCCTTTGGCTCTTGTTTGTGGCAGGTTAAACCCTCTGAAGCCCAACACCAACCCTGTCTATGGTAACCCAACAAATGATGTGCAAAATTCAAACGCATATTTCTCCACATATGCTATCCTTTCACTGCCCCCCCCATTCTCCATTTACATAGTCTGCATGTTCTCCAGCAGTAATATGCTTAAAGTAATAAACTTCGCACCATCTAGCGCATGCAGTCTTTTAGTGTCAGCGCTTTAGGCCATGAATTGGATTCATTTTTCCTCCCCTCCTTCTTCAGAAAGCTATCTTATTTCCCAGACAATGCAGGAGGATGTCACTGAAGGATGTGTCAGAGACAGCAATGGATTATATTAACAGCCGACCATAGACGCCACTGCCTTGTCACTTCACATTTCATCCGACCAGCGCGGGGGGAGATGGTGAATGGCGCGAAGGGATGGTGACAGAGGCTCCATCCCTGGAGCTGACTGCCAATAGTCGCCTGGCCTGTTATGAATCAAGGAGCTGCTGTCAAGCCTGTCCCTTCCCAAGGAGGGATGAGGACCTGGCAACCCTATTACAAGCCAAGGTCCTGAGAGCCACACCGTCCTGCGGTAAGTCAAAGGGAGAAGGGTTACAATGGGGGGAAAAACTGCATTGGACTGGTCTGAGACCATGAGGAACATACCAGTTCCGGGGGGACAGACTATAACACCAGATTTTCAGCCGAGATGTAATTGGCCTGTCCAAGGTCTGTCCACAAACTTTACAGAGTTCTGGTGGTGCCAACACTCTCTCCATCATTTTTTATCACTTTTATCATCATTTTCAGAGATTAGAGTAACAAAAAAAGCCTGTGTAGATGTATGGTAATTATTCCATAATAGTCACTGGTCAGTGATGGAACTTTAGCATCTTCATTTGGCCTGACTTCACGTCTTTGGGCTGTAGGAGGAAACCCACACACTCCCAGGGAGAACATGGAAACACAACTCTGAAAGGATCCTGGTGGCCCGGCTGGGGATTCAAACCCAGGCCCTTCTTTCTGTGAGGTGACAGCGCCACTTACTGGCCGAAGCAGTACCACTGTTTTAATATCTTCATTTGTGTGTTCCAGCCCTCAACATTCCCAAATTGGAAAGATCATGATAGTCAATTCCATTAATTTACATAGCCTGAACAAGGAAGGGTTGCTGTCAAGACTGCTAGATCCAATTCCGAATCAAGACTGAAACCAGGACAAGCGTGAGTCAAAATCAACACTATTAGTAGTCGAGTTAGAGTCAAGACTGAGACCAGATTGTTTTTTTTTTTTCCAACAAACTAATCTATATCCACTTTTATTACTAAATAAAAACATAGTATTAATAACATTCCGATCGGGGGATGTTTGAACTTTGGAGCCAACAAACACCAACAAACAAATAATACTCAGCTAAGCTATCAGGGAAAGGTGAGTTAGGTCCTAAAACAATAGATTTTATTTAAACATATACAGCAGTGGTTTTGAACCGGTGTGCTGCTCCCCAGTGCGCCATGGTGGTACTGCAGTTGTCTTTTATTTGTTATAATACAAAATTTACCCCAAAATAATCTTAAATATGACAAACTTTGTTGGATGTTTGTTGGATATTTGCAAAAGTAAAAAAAAAAAATATTTACATCAATCTCATTGAGTGTTCTAGCAAAATAATAGCTAGGTATGTTGGTGATTTCATCAGTGCATCATTAAAAAGGAATACAGTGTTCCCTCGCCACTTCGCGGTTCACCTTTCGCGGACTTGGTGCATCGCGGGTATCCAAAAAATATTAATGGAGAAAATATATCGCAGATTTTCACTACTTCGCGGGTTTTCTGTGGAACCCGATCTGTGGAAAACAACACACAGTACGTGTAAAGGTACAATACATGCACAGAACAGTGTGGGAATGGTTATTATGGGAATGGGAAAGGTTTATGTAGCGTAAAAGTGGTGGGTAGGGTTTATAAAGCCTTAAAATAGTGTATAAATACCTAAATAAATATAGCGTCCCTACTTCGCGGATTTTTGTTTATCGTGGGTGGTCCTGGAACGTAACACCCGCGATAAACGAGGGAACACTGTACAGCAGTATATGTGTAGCTCTGGGCTGGAAAATGGAAAATGAGTAACTACAGCTCTGTGCTGTTTGCTCAGAGGTCTTTTCAGTGAAGCTTTTACATCTAACAATTAACACTGTCACTCATATGAATATGTTTCTAAATCTGTTGAATTGAGCCAGAACTTCTCAGGTTTCTTCTTTTCAGCCTGACATCTAGCACCTGGTATCTGCTAACAGATTCACAGAAGCTTTTGCATTTATTACAAATGGCAAAAGTTTGGAATCCCTGATGCACAAAGAAAGGACTGTTTTATTCTGTTTATTCTTGTTTTGGTTGATATTCATTAATACATCAGCTTGCAGTAACCTCAAACAGAGTTATCGCTTTCGGCTGGGCTGAGTTCAGAGTTCAGTTTACCCTTAAACAGAGTTCAAATAAGACAAACCCAAGACTGCTAGTCTACTTGAGTACTCCAACACTAGTAGGCCTAATATATTAAAATAGTAGATTTGGAACACCAAGAGTTTTCTGTTTGATGTTTTGGCGAATTCCAATTACACAGTATTTCCATCACACTTACTGTCACACATGCAATATGTTATCATATTCAAGGGCCCCTATGAGCCTCTGAGCTAGGTCACCATGCTTTATGCAAATACAGATCAGATGAATGTGTCCCTTTTAGGTTAAAAAAAAATTGATTTAATTGTTTGCTTGAACTTTGAAGAAAGATCTTTGTTATAAATTGTTAGAATAGAATGTCAGATATCTCAATAGAGGAATTATGATGTAGTTAATTATATGGCTTATTACTCTGAACAATTTTTTGCATGTGGTTACCGAGATAAGTTCTTTTGAATTGATTTTTAATATTCAGATTCGCAAGGATATTTACTATCAGCTGTTTCTGATGCTTGAAATTGATTGAATTTGAAAGCTAATTTGGTTTCAGACCTAGTCTTGCTTAGCTTGTTGAAAGGTTTCTCAGATCATCACACATGGTGATGTTTTGTGTGTGTTTGTGCCATAATTTAAAAATGCCTGTTGCCCTTTACATGGGGTGTAAATTTCAGGACGGATGGGCCAAAACAAATGATGAAGAATTCCTTGGAAAAGAAGTCTGGTTCCATTGACATTGCATTAAAAGTAGAGCATGTTTTTTCCTTCTCCTGGAAACTTTTGGAGATACAAGGCTTTATTCTGACAACAGCGATGTGGCTCCTGAATTAACTACCCATACCAGTTACTCAGTCTCACTTCTTCTTACTGATATCAGCTTTGGGAAGCCAGTACTTTACATCAGACAGTTCTTTCATTTGCCTTTTGTCTTATCTCTCTTATCTGTTCTTCATCTTGTGCTACATTCATGCATGGCATTTAATCAAGGCTTTCTCTCCAAGCGTTCCAGTGAACTGCCAAAGGCCACTACTGATGAAGTTCCTCTGGTTCACTGTAGCTGAATTCATTGAGGTGTCATTCCCTCCCATCAAATGCGAGCGTGATATAGTGGGTTGTCCTTGTAACATATGAGCTCCAGAAGCAGATATTCCCACAAATCATAGCTATAGTCCTTAGCAGCAGTCAGAGGGCAGGCGGACAGAGTAAACATGGGCAAACTCAGATTCATAATCCGAACAGACAGAAAAAGGCCAAATCTGGAGAAAACTAGAGCAAGGAAAATAACCACAACCAGGAAGATGTATGTTATGAAACTAGGGAAACTCAGGATACATGAGATGATATCAGCTTAGAATTGCTATGAACGCTGCACATACGACTGAGAACATGTGATTTCATCACCGTGCCAGTGTGCTATATTATCAATATTCCGTGTGGAATATATGTAAAATATCTTTACAGCGAGATTTTTGCTATTTTATTTATAATGCTTATGTTGTTAATTTTGTGAAGTTTTTGTGAAGTATAGAGTTTATATTTTGAACTTTCATATTGTATTTATTGTCTATATGGAAATAAGTAAAACTACTTAAGTAATTAACAAGGTTAAGGGGGAATACCACCTATTTTTCTAAACGTCTGCTCGGAACTGCTGACTGCTTTACATTGGTGGTGATAGGAACCTGGGCCCTGATGTCTACAATGCAAATCTAGACATTTTATTTAGTAAATAAATAAATAAATAAACAAATACATTTTTAAAAACGTTTTTTTTCGGGGACTACTTTGCTTTTTAGGCTAAAACGCCTTCAAAACGGCTGTAAAACAATGTCTCAGACAATTTGTATTTTTAGCATTTATAACCACTTTTGTGCAATGATGCTTTAAGAGGCCTTAAACTCTTTAGACATCTGGTTCCTATCACTGCCACTGTGAATAATTCCGACTTTCTCTAGAACGAGGCATTTTGCACCAAACTACTCTAAATGAATTTGATTCCATCTTATCAATTAAATTATGCAGATTTTTATGACAAACTGATGGATTCCCCATTTAATACATCTTGATACTTCTTTTCTTGAGTGCCTTGCTATGGCTTTGCTGCTGGAGCACAGAGAATGTCCTCTCTGTGGAAAATTATTATCTGATCTTATCTTATAGACATGACACAGGTAACACTAATAATAAGTGGGAGGAGCTGAGTTGTGGTTTTACAGTTGCAGACCAGCAGAATATCACATGAGCTGACTCTTCTGGCACATTTAAGTTAAGTGATACTTTTTAAATCCCGCAAACGGGGAAATTCCACCAAAACATCACATACACACGCTAGTGAGCACACACACCAAAGGGGGCAGTGAGCACACTTACCCAGAGCAGTGGGCAGCCCTATCCACGGCGCCCGGGGAACAATTGAGGGTCAGTCATGGACTATTGGTACTGGGGATTGAACCGGCAAACTTCCGGTTACAGGGCCACTTCCCTAACCTCCCCCAAAGACAGTTAACATTAATGATAGGGGCCAGTTTTAGCAGTCAGATCTTTCTGTCTTCTTATAGGCCTATGAAGTTATTCTTATAGAAGTTATAGGTTATGGAAGTGTGTGGTAAAACTTTTAAGGGGTGAAAGGAATTTTTAATTGAAAAGCACAATCACAGAAGTTTTGGGAACATTTGTACATTAGAAATGCACTCCTTCTCCAAAGTGTTGAGAACTTGTTGGTGATATGTCCTACATTGTCCATCTGTTTCGGCTTCAGAATGCTGGTCTATTCCTACAGTCTAAAAATTGCCTGTTTAAAAATAACCAGAGTTGAGTGAATTTGGCAACTCAGCTCTGGGTCCAATACGGACAAGCCCAGCATGGAATGTTTTATCCCAGCAGGGTTGGGTTAACGGTTTGACCCAGAGTGCTGGATTGTGAGTCTTTAACCCACTGTTGGGTGAAAACAACTTAATTGCAGGGTAGTAGCCACCATATCTGGGTTGGAAAATGTGAAAATAACTACATGTCTGAACTCTGGATCATCATTTAAATTAATACCTTTCATGCACACAAGGACAAACATGCAATGCCATGGTCAATATCATGGTCAGAAATGACTGGTCATCAACTTTCAACTAGCTAACACAGTTATGTGAGCTATTTAGCTTGGTTGGTGCCATTAGCCAAGTGCAAAGAGTTTTTCACCCAAGTTTCATTTTTACTCAAACCGTATCTATAAATATGGTACAAAATTCAGACAGTTACCATGTAAAGCTAAACTCACAGCACTAATATCACCTGAGTAGGGCAGTGGAAACAAACATATCTAAATTAGCCAGTAAGCTAACAATCATTCTGTAGTGAGACAACACTAATTCTGTCACAAGCTGCACGCGACAGTCATAAAAATATAGTCAAGGTTATGCATAAAAAATAAATACATAAATAAATAAATAAATAAAAACACACTTTGTTTTACTTTAGAATACACAATATTTTTTTTTTCAAAATATCTACATAATTAAATTGTGGAGATGTATATAAAGTCATTCAGACTGGTTTAGTGTGGTTTACATCCATTCTAGAGAAACTTCCCAAGTCAGTATTGTTCACAGGGTTGGTGATAGGAACCAGAAGTCAGAGAAAGTTATTACATGAAATAGTTAGTACACTGCCTGATGTCTGAGAGATTGTTTTACAAAAGTTCTGCAGGAGGAATAAGGCATAGAACATGCTTTTAAGAGGTGTCCATGGTGGAGGGGCACATGTATGGTGTTGTGAGGCAAACGAGTCCCCAAAAGAAAACTTGGTTTGGTTGTTTTGAAAAGAAAATGCCATTTTCTTTTTCTTTGTTGCTGTAGACGTAAACTCTGGCTCTTATTACCACCACTGTAAAGAAGCTGAGTTGGCAAGTTTCTTAGAGTTGAATGACTTTGTTTGAATCTTAATGTCTGCGTAATACAGTAAAAAACAAACAAACAAACAAAAAAAACTAGAAGTTTTGAAAATCAGTGGCATTTCCATGCAACCCAGCAGCTACAGTATTCAAAACCTACCCAACACTGTTGAAATAACCCAAGAAAAAGATCTAATAGGCTCAACCAAGTGGGTAGAAAAAACAACCCAGCAGTTTTTGTGTAAGTTTAGTCTGAGTTAGTTCAGTTTTATGCATGTTAAATGGTAATTCAATCTCAGGCTACACGGAAACATTTCCATTCATGGCAAATATAAACCGATTTTGGTCATTTGATAAAATATAATTCTGTTCATTATGAACTGACAGCGAATGATTCATCCCTCAAGGAATATGCTGGACCTTTCATTGACAACACTTACACGTTTCTCGGTTGCCCATTAAAGACTGCAAACTTCCAGAAACAATTAGTAGACGATGAGTGCTTTACAGTTTGTCAGTCTTGTGCTATTTAGTTTCGCCATCAATCACCAAACCCTCTAGGGGCAGCTTGCACCATGTTCATGTTCTTCTCCAAGTTCATATCAAACTTGTACAACTAGGAATGACTGATGGGTCTCCTGGGAGCATTAAGGAAAGAAGTGTTCTGATGTATGAGTCCAGGAAAAGGACTCATTTGTATCTAAATAAAGTAAATAAATTGCACACCCAGCTAGAGTATGCATTGGGCAAGTTGAGCTATATTAGCCATCCACTTTATGAGAAAAAAATATATTTATTTCCACTCATTTGCAATTTTATGAGGTCCATCTACTTTATAGGCCCACTACATAGGTGTACAGTAACCAAATGCTGCTTCACATTTTATCACTCCCCCACTACCCCATTCTTCACTGGTCAGTTTTGACCACAGGACCACCGACGACCACATATAATAGTGAGGTGGTGGTTCATTCTCAGCTGAGCAGTGACCCTGATACTCCCCAGCGACAGCACCTAGAGAGATGGTTAAAAACTGATTACTGATGAAAGATTTGAGGACGACTAACAAACTGTTCACTAACAGATGGGTTACAGTTTCTTCCACATACCAGCAAAGTGGAGATAAAAAGGAGGGGTTTCCAATAAAGTGGCCAACAAGTGTGGTATATAAACCTACTAATGCCCTCTGTATCGCTTTGTATGCTCTATAGAGTGTCTGTGTGCTCAAGCTGAGCTAAATGTTAAGCGGAGCCCAGAGAGCAACACCATATGGAGTCTTCCAGCCATTTAGATCACCCCCACTGTATTAATGCTACATCTATTGCTCTTCTGCCACTTGTTCATCTATTGGACATGATGGAAATGCTATTAACAGTGAGATACTTCAAATGGCTCCACTTCAACCTCAGAGAACCCTGGGAGTTCAATCTGTCTGCATCATCTCATTACAGATGAAACCTCTCCATGTTCTCATCCACACAACAGGTGTTCCTGGCTAGTAGAAAGTGCTGCCTGGCAAAATGTCTCTTTCTATCCCCTGCTGGGTAAAGTAGCAGGTCTTTTAGTGCCTTTAACGTGCCGTTATTGCTGGCATATCAAAAGCATGGTGTAATTCAGCATTCAAAATGTCTCTCTCATGGCTCAATGAAACAAGTGCTGCAAGAGTAGACTCAAAACTTTTAGTCCATACTTCAATTGTGTTTGGAAGTAGAAGAAGAAATATTTCATTATGATTTGAATTTGGTGGAAAGTTCTTGCTGTGTAAGGGGAATAACCTTCAGATTTATGCACAATAGAATGTGACAAAGGAAATAAAGACTAATACTGTGAAAAAATAGGGACATTGTGATTTTCAACCATTTGGCCCAGACATCTATTTCTAGTGCAGTAAAAGGAAGAACTGTGATTATTTGCCTTCACCCACTGTTAGATAAACGAATGTTAAGCTGTTAACAGTTAGGTAAGCCTTTGGAAGCAACATCAGCAAAAGAACTGCACAATCTTTGCCTCACAAAAGGGGTTTCCATGGCTGAGCAGCTACATATGAGCCTGAGATCAAAATGCACAATGGAAGTGTTGGAGAGATTGGTGTAGAGCACACCGCAACTGGACTTTTGAGCAGTGGAAACATATTTTGTGGAGCAATGAATCATGCTTCTCTATGTATCAGTTTGATGGATGAGTCTGGATTTGGTGAATGCTATGAGAATGTTAACTGCCAAACTGAATTGTTCCAGTTGTAAAGTTTGGTGGAGGGGGGATAATGCTATGGGGTTGTCTTTTTAGGGGTTGGTCTAGGCCCCTTAGCTCCAGTGAAAGGAAATCTTATTGCTTCTGCAGAACAGGACATTTGGACAATTGGATGCTTCCAAATTTGCAGGAATAGTTTGAGGAAGAACTGTTTTTTTTTTTTCTGTTCAAGCCTCAGTACGCAAAGCAAGGAACATAAATGCATGGCTGGGTGAGTTCAGTGTGGAAGAACTTGACTCACAGGGCCCTGACCTCAACCCCATCAAACACATTTGGGATGAACTAGAATGGAGATTGTGAGCGAGGCCCTCTCTTCCAACATCAGTGTCTGACCTCACAAATGCTCTTCTGGATGAATGAGCAGAAATCCCCACAGACATCTTGTTGAAAGCTTCCCAGAAGAGTTAGAACTGCAAAAGGGGATCAACTACATAATAATGCCTATGGATAATAGAAAGGCATGTTATAAAATCTCTTGTAGGTGTCAAAGCAAAACTAGAGAAGCAAACAGACACCTCAGACACTCAGGTAATTGGGGGAGTTGTGTACATTTGATTTTCACCAAACTCTATTTAAACCTATACCTCAGTTTCAAGCTAAAGATGAAGATCACCCTTAGATCACTCCACTGTTAATTACCATCAGTGGTGAAATCATTAACCATTAGTACAATGTGCATTTAAGTTAAGGTAAAAGATAATTTTACAGTTTTATATTTAAACTTGTCATGGATTTCACCTATATTTGTAACGCCAATCTGGCATAAATGATTTGAAGGAGGTAAAACAAGTACAAGTGTACAAGTATATAAATAACTGGTGTTTCAATTAGATCAAACTTCTAAATCACTTTAAGGTACAAAACCAAAGAAACACAGTGATTTACTTCACTGTCAGCTCGACTTCACCAACCAATTTTCTCAACCTGGTCTCATGGGATATACGTACCTCTGACCACTTTTTCGCAGAGCCAAAAATATGTACCCTCGAGTATGTTTTGCTGCACTTTTGAGAAATAAATGTCCACTGGGGGGCGCTAAAGAGAAGCTTACACTTTAATGTAACATTGCGATTATTTTGCCTTTGAAAATGACTGTGTTTGAGGTTTTGATTATTTTTTAAGCTGTCAGTCATCGGCGCTATTTTAATTATTAAATGTAGAATAATTTCCGAGCACCTGTGATGTCTGCTGGTTCACGAGTGGGCAAAGCAGGAAGCCAGTGCCGCCTCTAACACAGCTTCAGGTGCGTAGCTATAGCCTTAGCTGGGGCTGTTCTGCTGTAATGTTAGTTTGGTGGAAGCAGGTTGTGTACTTGCTGGCTACCAAGCAGAGGTTACTGTAATAAATTTGCCTCAAGATTTAGGGGGATGAGGGCAATTTATCTAGCTAGCCTCCTTCAATTACATGTCCTGCAGTACCCGTACTGCAGGACACGTAATTGAATGAGGCTAGCTAGATAAATTGCCCCTAAATCAGTAGACAGTACCCCCGTCCCCCTAGATCTTCAGGCAAAAGGTTATGGGAGATTCTGCTTGGTAGCCAGAAAGTACACAACCTGTTTTATCCACCAAACTAATGTTATAGGAGAACAGCCCCAGCTATAGCTATAGCTATGCACCTGAAGCTGTGTTAGAGGCGGCATTGGCTACCTGCTTTGCCCACTCGTGAACCGGCAGACATCACAGGCACTCGGAAATTATCCTACATTAAATCATTAAAACAGCTTTAAAAATAATCAAACTTCAAATGCAGCAATTTCAAAGGCAAAATAATCGCAATGTTACTTTAAAGTGTAAGCTTCTCTTTAGCGCCCCCCAGTGGACATTTGTTTCTCAAAAGTGCAGCAAAACGTACTCGAGGGTACGTATTTGTGGCTCTGCAAAAAAGTGGTCAGAGGTACGTATATCTCATGTGACCAGGTTGAATTTTCTTGTAGGATGATGATGTGGGAGAAAAATCCTGGTTTGCTTAAATGAGATACATGGTTAAAGGCAAAAGCAGCTCTGACAGATGAGAGGTACATTTAAAATCAACGTTTGATTCAAGGCTTTGCATTCAACAGGCTGTGACTGACAACCATAATACATGCAGCCTGTGGACCCAAAGCAATACTAAATAGCTTCTCCACTCTTCAGGCTGAAGCGAGCTATAGGGGCGTGTTACCATGGGCAAAATTTCCATATATGGGCTCTAAAAGGTCTCATACCCTAGATCAGCCCAGAGGCTCCTTCAGATGGGCTCTGTGAACATGTTTTAATTAAATAATCCACCCTCAGCCCACCCCTTCGAGCCCCCAGCTGCTCTTCCCGCACCCTCATCTGCAATCTGCCATTGTGGCGGAGTGAGATAAGGGTAAAGAAAAACTATGAAATGGCTAATAAACACCCCACAGGTCAGTTTGTCGAAGGATGAGCCTTGTCACCCTACACGACTCTTTTACATCAAGGTAGACGTCCCTGTTTCCTTTTGATGTGCCGCTGTGCTTGCCGTAATCGATTCATCGTGCTTCCGTCATGCACATCCTTGTGATGGAACTACTTTTGGGGGCAGTAGTAAAATGAGAATGAGGTGCAGGGGGCATGTGAAGTTTTCATTATCGCCTCAGGCTTCCGCAATGTGATACGAAGAAACAAACACTTTGGGATTTCGTATGTGGTCAGATTGTGAAAAGAACTAGAGCTTTGCAAGATCCATTAAAGCAAATGTGTACACAAACACCAAATATGAATGATTCCTCCTTGCTACATGTAAAGGAAAACTTGGAAGTCCCTCAGGATTCATTGGAGGATCTCACCTGGTCATTCAAGATATCACAACTGATCAAAAAGTCCCCACAACAGGCTGCCAAACCAGCTGCTCTGCACCTTCTACAGGTTCACAGGGGAGAACATCCTGAATATCACTGCTCTGGGAACATAAGGTCTGGCAAAGGGTGGTGAAAACTGCCCAGTCCATCACTGCAGCGGTCCTTCCATCACACAGGACGTTTACAATAAAAGATGTTTGAGGAAAGCAGTATAACCTCAGACCCCCACACAAATCACTTTCCTGCTCCAGCTGCTGCCATCTAGGAGGAGATGCCGGAACACTTGAGTCAGAACCATCAGATTCAAGAACATTTTCTACTCCTGAGATGTTAAAGTGATCACTCCCACATCACCCACCTCATCATGATAGTGAGCCCTGAATAAGGTATTATGCCATTATGTCATTATGGGTAGTCGTGGGCTGGAGGTTAAGGAACCAGCCTTGTGCCTGGAAAGTTGCTGGCTCTGCTCCCTGAGCACTGTGGTTAGGGCTGCCCACCGCTCCGGGCGTGTGTGCTTACTGCCGCCTAGTGTGTGTGTGTGGGTGTTTCACTGCATGGAGGGGTTAAATGCAGAGGTCTAATTCCTCTGTGTGCAAAACACAGTAGGCTAATTCAACCATACATCAGGGGTGCTCAATCCTGGTCCTGAAGATATACCACCCTAGTGAGTTCAGATCTAGCACACCTGGCTCACATAAGCAAATGCTCCTGAAGGCCTTGATCACTTGGATTAAGGTTGGAGCTAAACCCTGCATGGTGGTCGAACTCCAGGACCAGGATTTGGCACCCCTGCCGTATGGTAATCTACAGTATGCCTATGCACCAGAACATTTAGTTTAATCTGTATTTATTGTCCAATTATTATGTTTTTGCTTAGTGTTTACGTATTGTCTGTTATCCAGCTAGTACATGTCACTGTCTTATGTTTATGCACCAGGAAAGTAACCTAAATGTGTTCCTGTCACGATTGGCTCCTCCCACCACTCCATGTGCCCCTTTGTTTTGATCTTCCATGTGCTTCTTTGTTTTGGTATCTGTAGTCCTGCCCCTCGTTTCATGACTCCGCCCCTGATTGTTTTCACCTGTCCCTCGTTATGCCTGTGTATTTAAGCCCTGTGTTTGCCCCTTGTGTTTGCTGGTCTTTGCGCTGATCTTTGTCTCTGTTGTTGGTGTTTGATCGTGCTGTTTGTTTGAATCGTTTGAACCTGTTTATTGTTTGTCATCATGTCTATATCGTTCTATCCATGTTGGCTCTATGACCCTGGACCATTTTGACCATGACCTTGAATTTGCCCATGATAAAAGTCGCTTATCTCAGCATGTGCGTCCACCTCCTCACTCCACGTTACATTTCCATATATGTATGACAATAAAGCCAAACTGAATTGAATAGAATTGAATTGAACTGAATGGAATTGAATTGAACTTGAATTGAAAACTTACGGCTATACAACCGCATGGCTAAAATAACTCAAATATCTCAAATAGGCTTTCTTATGTTGTTTCTGACACTGGCAATTTGCTATTTATAAAAACAGACACAAGATGAACAAAATTTAGGCTCCATGGTGACTGATACAACTTTTTTTTCGAAATTCTAATGTACTTTGTCCATTTTTATAGCTCAGTATGTCCCCAAATAGTCAGTCAGCCAAAACATTTCTGGTGTCTAAAGTTTGCCCCTCTGGTTTTGCTCTGGAGTTGCAATAAGGTCTATGTATAGATTCTTAAGGGGGGTTCTCAAAGTCGACAAAATGAACTTGAAGGTGAATGAAATGAAGTTTCTAAAGGACAGTCATGTGTAAGAGGAAATTAAAAGCAGCCTATAATGATGGCAAAAAAAGTGGAGTCTTCCACTGTGCAACATGCAATTACACATTTTCACCAGAGAGGTCTACAAATCCCCAAAACTTACATAGTGTGGCTTTAATATACTCACATGATCTGCAAAACTACATTTAGGAAGACTACATTTACAGTACGAGAGGAATACATGGCCCACTTTGAAAAAACCTGATTTGGTTGCTGCTCAAAATAACCAAAATCTGACCAAGCTGTTCCTTACAGAACAATAGTGGGGGCTATATAAAATACATATAAAGTTTCAGACCCACAGGGGGACTGTCTAAGCAGACACCTTTCTCCAAAGCTAAAGGAATCAACCTTTTTGTAAATTTATTTTAGATAGATAACTGCATAATGGGGGTGCTTTCATTTAATTCTTTATGCAGTTATGTGTATGTAACAGTGCTGGCACTCACCGTTAGGGTTGTCCATCCCATGGTTTTCCTGTCAAACTGATCTAGGTTCAAAATGCAACAGTGGAAAAAAGTTATAACATTTTAGATTCTCATGCTTGACTTCTAAACAAATTTGGCCTGGATATTTTTTGGGAACTGGCAACCCTAGCAACTAGGTAATGCTGAAAAGTTAAGCAAGATCTATGAATAATATCTAAACTGAAGAGAAATATGATCACTACTTATAAACTGTTAATGATGTATAATGTATAGTTAATAATAACCGAAAACATTCAAACCAAGAATCCTCTCAATAATAAAGTAAAAGGCATTTGCCGCAGTGCCAGCTACAACTCCAGAGTTTTAGCTGCCAAGCTAACGTAGTGATATGTTAACATCATGCCTAATATCTGTTGTCATTCATAATTGCTATGTAAAGAAGTGACACATGGGGACATTAATAATTTAGCGACTTGACCACTGATTGTAAGCTTTCATCCTCATTATCAACATTAGACTCATTATCATACATTAGATTAGTGCAAAACTAACAAAGTCAACTCCAGACACAGAACATGTTTTCACAGATGACTTCATTTGGGCTAAAGGAGAATTTGCATAAATTAGATGATTTTGGCCAAACTATTGCGTTAAAATTACTCCAGGAATGTCTCTATTCATAAGCTAATCCACTCTACTGTGTCTATCAATATATATGTAACACAACCAAATGGTGGCTGGCAGGGCTAAGCACTGAATTCCCTCTTTGTGTTGCAGCAATGTCAGCTCATGCAGGTCGAGTGGCATAATTGAGGCCATAGTTGGTAATTTAGTGAACTATTTGTGGCTTAAAATTGGTGAATGATGCAATCAGTGGTCCACCATAAAGGTCTATTTCATAGACTTTTGCAATCTGGAAATATTCTCTTGCTTAAACCCAAATGATATCCACTCTTAAAAATAAAAAAGGGTTCTTATTAGTGATGCGATAGAACAGAGGTCTTTATAGTGATGCCATAGAAAAGGGTTCTTTAGAGTGATGCTGTAGAACAGGGGTATTTATAATGATGCTTTAGAGCAGCATTCTTTACAGTGATGCTATCAAACAGGGTTCTTTATAAAGATACCAAAGAGCAGGGTTCTTTATAGTGATGCTATAGAGCAGGGGCCTTGGTTGTGATGCTATAGAATAGGGTTCTTTACATTGATGCTATCAAACAGGGTTCTTTATAAAGATACCAAAGAGCAGGGTTCTTTATAGTGATGCTATAGAGCAGGGGCCTTGGTTGAGATGCTATGGAATAGAGTTCTTTACAGTGATGCTATCAAACAGGGTTCTTTATAATGATGCCAAAGATCAGGGTTCTTTATAGTGATGTTAAAGAACAGGGGCCTTGGTTGTGATGCTGTTGAACATGGGACTTTATAGTGATGTTATAGAACAGGGTTCTTTATAATGATGCCAAAGATATAGTGATGCTATTGAGCAAGGGTCTTTATTGTGATACTATAAAGCAGCATTCTTCATAGTGATGCTATAGAACAGGGTTCTTTATAATGATGCCAAAGAGCAGGGTTCTTTATAGTGATGCTGTTGAGCAGGGGTATTTATAGTAATGTTATTCAGCATGGTTCTTTATTGTGATGCTCTAGAACAGGGGTCTCTATAGTGATAATACAGGTCTTAAAGTGATACTATAAAGCAGGGTTTCTTCATTGTGGTGCTATAGAATAGGGTTCTTTGTAGTGATGCTATTAGCCAGCATTCCTTATAGTGATTCCAAATAGTAGGGTTCTTTAAAGTGATGTTATAGAACAGGGTTCTTTATAATGATGCTATAAAGCAACGTTCCTCGTAGTGATGCTATAAAGTAGGATTCTTTATAGAGATGCTATAGAACAGGGTTCCTTATAGTGAAACTATAGAGTACAGGCGTTTATTTAGATGCTATGGAACAGGGATTTTTACAGTGATGCTGTGAAGTAGGATTCTTTGTAGAGATGCTATAGAACAGGGTTCTGTGATGCATTATTTAAAGGTTCTTCACACTCATAAATCTCTATTTCAAAGACCCCATTGTTTTCAGAAGTATATCAATCTTTACTTTTTAATGTGTACAGCACATCAAAGACGGATCCGTATGACTATTTTACCAAATTCTAAATATCCAAAAGTCCAGTAAGGCTTTTTCAATTGTCACCTATTTCTCCTTTCGGGCTTTGCTTTATAAAACGAGCATAAAGTCTGAAGATGCAGTCATGTGGATGCATAAGGAAGAGAAATGCTCTACTGCAGTCTTAAAAGCCTCTGTGCTGTATCGCTGCTAATATTTCCTGCCACTAATGCTCAGCTGTGTTGACAGCAGAGGATGTCTACTGCCATGGTAAACTCTTTGAAATACATAAATAAGTAAACACTGTTGTGTTGATTCTGCCATTTCTCTAATTTCGAGGATACAGTGATGTTCCAGAGAAGAAACAAGGCGTAAATCGGTCTTGACAAGCACAGGAATATTATGTCTGAAAAATGTCTTCACTTTTTGTTTTCTCCCCTTTTCCTGCATATCTAGACACATCCGCCCAGTAGGGGGAAAATACACCTAAATAAATGTTAAAAATGAGATATCTCACCATAGGTACCCACTCAGCTGTTTATTTCACTGTGTAATAGGAGTTGAAAACATTTTACACATATCAAATTCATTTGTGCTGATTGGTTGTCATAGATTTGGCGTGGTTGTCCAGCTCTAAGAGTGTTATGGCTGCATATGTGCTGCAGAACCATAAGTGAAGATGTCAGGGCTCAAAAAACCTGCTCATTCTTCATGAAGTGGAATTTGCACTTTCTAATTCACTAATCCACGTCGATAAGTTAACCCACAGAGTCACATCAACCACGGCAGCAAGGGGATTATTTCGTCCAGCTCACGGTCAGTCACTTCTGCTTTTTTACTTCTTTACCAATGAGGATATTTTCATTGGCCTTAAGTATATATAAATATAATGTTTTACTTTGCTTGTTTTTAATGGAATGTCTTCATTAGTGGTCTTTTAGGACAGTCCTGTGTACAGTTCTATAGCGTTTCTGTATATCTCTGCTACCAGAAGGAACCCCTTATCTCAATTTTGGTGTTTTGCATAATTTGAAAATGCCTGTTGCTCTTTACATTGTTTGTAGATTTCCTGAAGAATGGACCAAAAGAAATGGCCCACGATGACTTGGAAAAAAAAAGCTGGTTCCATTAACTTACATTAAAAGTGAAGTAGGTCTTTTTCTTCTTCTGTAAAAATACCATTTTGGAGATATGAGGTTTTCTTCCAACAACAGTGATATGTCTAAAATAAGTTAAGTTAAGTTAAGTGATACTTTTCTGATGCCACAACCGGGGAAATTCCACCTCCGCATTTAACCCATCCGTGAAGTGAAACACCACATACACACTAGTGAACACACACACTAGGGGGCAGTGAGCACACTTGCCCGGAGCGGTGGGCAGCCCAATCCACGGCGCCTGGGGAGCAGTTGGGGGTTAGGTGTCTTGCTCAAGGACACCTCAGTCATGGACTGTCGGCCCTGGGGATCGAACCGGCAACCTTCCGGTCACAGGGCCAGATCCCTAACCTCCAGCCCATGAGTCTCTAAAAATCATGCTGAATAGTTTATGGAAAGTTTGGGGGCAACTATTTTGCATTACAACATCCTATGTGTGCCACTTGTTGATGAATGGAATGAAAAAAAAGCAACATTTTTGGCCAAAATCATCCCAAAAATACTGTAAAGCAATGTCTCTGACATCAGGCAGCATATTCCTAATGATTCATGTAATAACGTTCTGTGATGGAGCTTTTAGAGATGGACATCTGGTTCCTGTCTGTGAGCTTCTCTAGAGCGGAGCATTTCGCTCCAAACCACTCTGAGTGACTCATTTTTACATTTTAAGCATTTAATTATGCAGAAATTTAGGAACATTGATGAAATCCTCTTGAACTCTGTTGAAGTCAGTAATGGCCCTTAACTTGTCTTAATCTGCTGCCAGAGATGTTGTGGCACATGCATTGTGGCAAAAGTGAAACGCGTCAGCATTAGAACAGTAGAATCTGTTTCCTATCACATTTCCTGCATATAAAAATGCACAAGGCCTCTTTCATTGTTTGATGCATTAATTCATTTCTTTCAGACCAAATTCACACAGAGCACTGTTCAGATAAATAAGGGCTTATTATTGTTTTGTTTAGTCAAATTAGTGATGAAACGGGACTGACTTACATTCCTATTTATGCATTTTCCTGAACAAAAGGTTAAATTGTGAGACTAACTTGGTAGACAACATTCCTTACATATGAAAATAAATATGACAAAATAACTGGAAAATCGTGGGATCAGCGGAGAAGAGCAGTACTTGTGAAGGACACTAGTTTTAAGGGCATGTTTTGCCCTTAACGTGGTGCAGTGGTCAAAGTATCATGCCTATCACTGGATCAGTCCTTGGTGACACCAAAGTCATCTGTGATCAGGAGTCTGACATCGCAGCATCACAGCTGATCTAGCTAGCAGGCGGAAATTGGACATAGTTCCTAAATGATTCTTGGTTTCCATAAACTTTAAAACAAGTTCATTCACACTTCAGCATCATATTCACAAAAATGTTTTTGCCCCTGATACTAACCCTAACCTTATCTTCAACCCCAAACCATATCCTTACCCTCACGCAGGCCCTAATCCTGACCCTAACTCAAGCCAGAACCTAATTCTAACCCTCATATGTTTTTGACACAGTACTGAGGGTCTGTGAGTGTTTGTTGCATTTAAAAAGGATCAAATGAATAAGTAAATAAAATAAAATGACGTGTCAGCATATGTTTATTTATTTATTTATTTATTTTTAAAGAACCAGGTACTGAGAGAAGCAAAAAGTAGTTCTTCTATGGTATCACTCCAAAGTAAATAAATAAAACCTTTTTGAAACACTAATTTTTAACCATTTTAAACGTTTAGAATTGACAGAAAGCAAAACTGAATCTAGTAAGTACGCAGTTAAATGAGGGCTAAAGCTCCACCATGTATGACTTGGGAATTTGGAGACCTCTCTTGTGGAAATACAGAAATATAAAGTAGCAGATATAAAGGCAAAATTTTGCAATGTGAATTGGGCTTCCCCTTCCCCATGGAGATGAATCCAAAGATTCCGAGAGATCAGAGTATTCAAAGAGCTCCTGGCGAGAGCTTGAAGAATGACGTGTCATCTGAGGAGGTGAAGGAATTATCAACTAAGGTCACCATATCTTCATTTGAATAAGGTTGGTTTCGCATTTGAGACGTAAACATCGAGCTGGAACATTCATTTTGCAACCGGTGGTAACAACGTGGTCCAAAAAAGTTTCTCAATATCTGACCTGATGCCTGGACTTTTAAATTATTATTTAAGGACACTATATTTCATTTTATTACTATATAGTTTGTTTTTTTTTCTCCTCACTGAAGAAAATTTGCTATTTTAAAGCCAAGGTGAGCAACTACACAGCATTTCTAATGCATCATCCAAATAAAGGTTTTTTTTTAGCAGGAAAGTTACGCTCTGACATAACATTCGAGACAAAAAAGGACATAACCTGTATGGCCTGAGAACCCAGTTACTAGCTTAGCTCTTTGTGTCCTCTTATTAGCCACCTACGTGGTGGAAAATGTCCCGACTCGAAGCACACTGTATCCTCTCCGAGCCCACAGGCAAACAGAACGAAACAAAGTGACTGTGTTCTTGGCACGGAGAGCGCACTGCTACCCACTAGGTTTCTCAAAGTCAATTTGAGGCTAAAGGGACATTTGTTTAACGATTTCGGCCCAGTAGGCCGCACGCTATTTTTACAAAGGGACACTGGTAGGGGGGGAGTCCACCACTTGCATGCACTGGAAACATCATCCATGGGGGTATGGGAAATAAATGAGCTTAGCACAAGTTTTTGGCCATTGTTTGCATTATGTTGATGCCTAAAATCAGTCTAGATCTCGGGCTGCGTCCCTTTCATTAATTACGCTAATGAATTATTATTGTGTAGGTTACAATTAGACAGCAGTCTCAGCAGAAAATAAACAAAAGAAACCGAGTCCGTTGCTTATGTAGACAGCTGAGGTTGTTGTTTGCCAGCATCAAAGCTTTGCTCCCCTTTAGCCCATGTGTGCCTCTGTTGGATGCACACACACATATAAAGAGTGCTGCAGTACAGCTGCGACTGTCGCCGCTTTGCTGAAGCTGGATGGATCTCTGCTGCCCCCCGCAGGCGCAAATGGTAGAGGCATGTCCACTTGTCGGATTATAAAAATGACAAGATTTGCTTCAGAATGTTTAAATTGAGCTGAGAGTTAATTACAGCCACAGTGTTATATGCTAAAATGCAATTGCATAAATTACACAGCAGCCATTCAGCACCCTCACTGCCTGCTGACTGACTTTAATGCTCTGGAGATAAAGATGGTAAATTGATTGGGTTACCAAATTAAAAAGATTTAGCAATGTAACTATCATTTGCTCAAATTTATGAGCTCAGAAGCGAGTCTCGGTTTCTCTATCAACGTCCGTTTCACTCAAATGAAGTGCTTCTTCTTTGGTTGCCACAGATATGCAAGCAGTATGTTGACTTAGCATAGAGATTTGCTTCTTCCTAATGAGACGGTTTACCCCGCCTGATCAAGTGAGTCAGTAATATGTCAAAGTCAATTCGCAGACTGAAGGCTCTATGACTCGTTTCTAAAGCCTTTAAAATCAGACTCTCTTTCGCTAGTGTGAGATAAATCACTGCTAAACAAATGATCAAGACATGCCGGTCATTTCCTGAATAAAACAATCTTAACGCAAGTCTGTTTTCTTCAGGAAAAGTGTCTCTGCTCTGAAACTATAGGATATCACAGGTAGACAAATTAGCGGAGCAGCATTTCATTGGGATTAGCGTCATCCCAATGAAACCATCTAGTTTGACTGATCAAGTTAAGTGATACTTTTTAATCCCACAGACGGGGAAATTCCACCTCTGCGTTTAACCTGTCCGTGAAGTGAAACACCACGTACACACTAGCGAATACACACACACACTTGCAGTGAGCACACTTGCCTGGAGCGGTGGGCAGCCCTGCCACAGCGCCCCGGGAGCAATTGGGGGTTAGGTGTCTTGCTCAAGGATACCTCAGTCATGTGCTGTCGGCTCTGGGGATCAAACCGGCGGCCAGTTCCTTAACCTCCAGCCCATGACTGCCCCCTGTTAGGCAGTAATATGCCAAAACAATTCCCTCGCAGAATAATTTATCCTTGTTTCTGAAGTCTTTACAAATCTATGTGCATTTGCTAGTGTGTGCTAAGACGTTGCTCACCAAATCATTTAGATTTCCAATGAAATAATATGTCATATCTTGACTAAAACAACCTTAGTGCAAGTCTGTCTTCTTCAAAGTCAAATTCAATTGAAAAAGTGAAACTACAGGATATCACAAGTAAACAAATTAGCCAAACTACAGTGTTTTTTGCCTAGCATTGTTTATAACAGTGAGCTTCTTTCTAATGAGACCATCTTTGGCTGTTCAAGTAAGACAATAATTTGCCAAAGGAAAAAAAAAACAGTTTAATGACATTCAACCTGGTTTATACAGCCTGTATAAACATTTTCTTTTTCGCCAGCATGAGGTAAGTCATTGCTAATTGAATGAACAAAGTTTCACGATGATGTCACAGTGATTCTCTCACCAAAACGTCCTCAATGTGAGTGTCACTTTCCTCATGGAACTCAATTTCAGTTTGTCAGTTACTTTAGTTTGAAACTTCCCAATAAAACAGTAGCATTTCCAGCTACAACTGCTTGATTAACTTTATTCTGATGAAACTATTTGTCCTAAACTGCTCAAGTTAGTCGTAAATACGCCAATAACAGTTAAGTAAATATGCCAGAAACAGTTCAGTAGTTTCCAAAGCCTTCTGTTCTTTTTGTTAGCGCAACCTAAGTCATTGCTAACGTCCAGTGGCAGCAATCAAGCTGAACTTGGGAGTATAAGGCAGTAATATGACAAATAAATGAGTGCCAGCGTAGTTTCAAAAGCCTTCAGTAAGTCATTCTTTATTTGCGAGCATAAGCTAAACACCTTTGGGACAGCGCCTGCACCACATAAACTCTTAAAGACTTATTGCGACATATGCTTTAGAGAAATAAAGTCGAACATATATTCTCTGGAGAGAAGGTAAGTATAGGATGGTCTATGTACACAAACAGAGGGGATTTTATGTTTTTTATCAGGTGCCTGGAAGGCCAGCCTGGTCTGTACAAATATGGCCTGGGTTGTGCCTCTAGGAACAGCTGCACGAGGAGATAAAACTCAAGAAAGTCGAGGAAGGTAGTTTGGTAATAGGATTGCCTAAAGCTGAAGATGACATGAAGTGCGGGGCCCTGATAATCTTTGCTCAAGAGCTCCCCTACTGCTTACTGTACTGCCTCTTCAGAACTTGCAAATGTGATTGCTATGTGCAGCCCAGGGCATCATGACACTCATTGGAAGAGTCAATC
Organism: Pygocentrus nattereri; assembly: GCF_015220715.1. NCBI lineage: Eukaryota > Metazoa > Chordata > Actinopteri > Characiformes > Serrasalmidae > Pygocentrus > Pygocentrus nattereri. The sequence goes on along the minus strand of NC_051233.1, from coordinate 6,391,615 downwards.
CTAAATGAAGCACTGGCGTCGGGAGAAAGGAACACATGAATGCGTGGCGACTTGAGGACTAGTGAGATGTACATGTGGCCTGAGGGCTGTGCTACATTGAATTTCTAGCAGGTGAGCGTGCTCGCTAGGGCACAAAGCAACAGCCATGGATTCAGATAGAACATACATTTCTGGAAGGAAGGATAAATATATAATATTTGAGCTGAGCACAGAGTAATCTATCATGAGATTGAAAATGTCCTCCGGCTAAATGCCTCTGCAGCAGTACCACGCTGTGAAAAAAATGACAAACTGCTTATAAACATCCAAAGTCCAGTGTGTAAATAAGCACAAAGCTGCCACCATGACTGAAAGTGGGTATGATAGAATGATAGTCCACTGTAGAATCTTTGAATTTATTGGGATGCATTTTGGGATGTTGATTTATCCAGTGGTGGACGAAGTATAAAAATCCTGTACTTGAGTTAAAGTAGAGATACCAAAGGTAAAACATCACTCCAGTAAAAGTAGAAGCTCCTCCCTTTAGACCTCCACTTGAGTAACAGAACAAAAGTATTTGCCTTCATATGTATTTAAGTATAAAAGTAAAAGTACTGACCATTTTTGTGACACGACTCCTGCTTTATCTACTCATTTCAGGTGAAAGTCCTCCAGCGTCTCTCTTGGTAAACCAGTCTTTTAATAGAACGTCATTAATTAGTGACGCTGACGTCTATTAAAATGATCAGAAGCACAAAACACTGAAGGTAAACAGTTTCCATCAGGGAGAACCGAGTGGCTCTGAAATCACTTTTTACACACAAGCAAAGTTTCAGTTTCAGATTTATTTACAACTTAGTTCCAAGTTTAAGTTGAATAAAAACTGGCTTTAAACTCAGGATCACAGATGAGCTCCTTTACTATGTTGATCTGTAGGCGTCTGTTCATAAACATAAACCAGCCCAAACTCATTTACTATAAAATGAAATGGTGTTTGTAGAAATTCAGAAAAAAGCCGCGTCAGTCTCGACTGCATATGTGGACATATTTCTATATTGTGCTCTATTTACACAAAGTTAGGTTAGTTCATCATTTATGTTGAACAGACTCTCCCAAAGTTTTACGCTGCTGCGCTGACGTTGAACCGCGTGCTGCACTGGGTCAGTATGACCAACAGGTCAAAACCAGCTCTAAACAAAGTGACCGCTGGGCCCTGATTGGTGCTCTGGCTTTGCGCTTCTTTCGTTTTGACATGTTACATTTTTATACACACAGAAACCAAAAGGAACAACATATTTCTCAAAATGTAGGAGGAGAAAGCCTTATATTAGACTCTGAAATGTAGTGGAGTGAAAGGAAAAAGTCGCCTAGAAATGGAGAAACTTCAGTACAGATACACGAAAAAAATACTAAAGTACAGAAACTAATAACATTTAACTAGTTACTGTCCAACACTGGATTTATTACAGACATTGATGTTGATTTGTTAGTATGGAGTTCCAGTGGGACATGTATTATGTTATGTATTTTCATTAATTTGCTTTTTTTTCAGTATAATTGACCAATCTATGTTTCACTGACAAATGTATTCTTTTGTAGCTACTGTGACACCACTGGATGAGTTTAGAAGGAAAAAAAAACAAAAAACAAAACAAGTATATATATATATTCAAATTAATGGTGAGCTTACTGGTAAAATGTATTGTGTTATTCATTTCATATTAATTCTGGATTAACTCTTGATAACATTTCAAGGCAATTTTGTTGTTCTAAACATGGCTGGTTACAAAAATATAACCCATATAATCCAGCAAAACATTTTAAACAATGTTATGTAGCAACTCCGAATAAACATTGTAGCAGTCCAGTGCAAATAATTAACATATTTAGGGAAAAAAAAAAAACAACCTCAGCCACTCTGTACAATTGAATCATTGAATCACTTTGAATCATGAGGTGGATGGGCTGCAAAAGCAAAAAACACACTGGTTTCCACTTCTATCAGCCAAGAACAGAAGGCTGAGGCTGCAGTGGGCACAGGCTCACCAATCCCGGACAGTCAAGGGCAGGAAAAACACAGGCTGGTCTTATGAATCTTGACTGCTGCTGAGACACATAGATGGTAAAGTCAGAATTTGGCACTGACAGCATGAATCCATGGATTCAATAAGACTTGTGTCAGAAATCCAGGCTGATGGAGGTGGCGTAATGGTGTGGGGGAATGTTTTCTTGGTACACTTTGGGCCCATTAATAATAAACCTCTAACATATAGCCTATTGGAGAGCTGTTGCTGACTATGTGCATCCCTTCATGATCACAACTGACCGCCTTCTAATGGCTACTTTTCACTTTCAGCATGATAAAACAACATGTCACGAAGTCACCTCAGATTTGTTTCATGATCAGGACAATGAGTTCAATGTTCCTCAGTGGTCTTACCAGTCATTGGTTCTGAATCTAATTGACCACCTGTGGGATGTGGTTGAACAGGAAAATGCCTGCAGGAACTGCATGATGCTTTCATGTCGACAAGGTCCGAAACCTCAAAGGATTGTTTTCAACATCTTGTGGAACCTATGAAGAATTCATTTAGAATTTTGACTGTTTGTGTCATTCTACTATGGTCTTTGTGAAGAATTGCAAAAGAGTACAAGCATTTTCCCACATTTCCTACAAAAGTGACCAACAAACCTCAACCAGGCTGACCGTAGAAAAAACAATCATCTACCAGCTTTACTGTGGGGACCACCCAATCAAATTTCTTTGTGCATGCTTACCCTCTTGGAAACACCACTGTTGAGCTACAATTTCCCACTAGGTTTAATAGTGAAAACGCTGTAAATACCTTGCAACAGCAGCTATAGAAGAGCAGATTCGTGGGTGGAACACGCATAGGTCAATTTTCAATTGTTGTTGGGTATCAGAACTCAAAAGCCAGTTCAAATCTGCAGAAATGTTTCAGAGAAGACAACAAAGAAGAAGTGGACCTTGAGACATGCTCAATGAACTTACCGCCTCTGAGTGCTTTGGTAACAGCAGGAACTTTCTCATTCAGAGCTATAAAGCATGGAATTATATGCTTCTGAAATACAAGAAAGTAAGTGGGGTCTCGGATGCTCGCCATTTCATTGGTTTCACTTAAATTCACTTCACAAGTTAATGCCTTTGGCCTGAGTCCAAGTGCACTAACACAGTGCCTACCACTGGGATTTATACTGCATGTTGTGGTGAAGGAAAGTGTAAAGCATGGCCACATTTTCCTTGAAGCATCCCACTCTCCACATTGCTAAAGAAAAGTCTGGCCAATCCAGCATATGCATGGTGCTGTAGAGGAGTTGGCCTTCGCTTATGAGTGCACAAGAGCCTGGACAACTCTATTGGTTTTATTAAAAAACAATGTGATGGCCAACTTCACAGCTTCACACAGTGGCTGGTCTATAGAAGTGAAACTGCCAAGGATCTACTGTTTTTTTGTGTGTGCTTTTGTTCTAAAATTGAAAATGAAACAAAACAAACAGAATTCTAATCTTCTTAAAACAGTTCCCATAGTAACCCCAAAATAAATCAAGCATATCATGTTGATTCATATATTTTGTCCCTCTTAACTCTCTCAGGTTCCCATGCATCAAAATGCGTCTTACATTTCTTTAGAATTCCTCACTCATAGCTTATAGAAACAAGCAGAGAAAGTCTTTGAAGAATTCACTGAAAGGTGATTGTTGTATACAAGCTTGTTTTACTGAAAGCAAAACTAACCTTTATAACCATTGAAACATAAAACCAATCAATACTGGCAAACCATTATGCAATTACATCAGAAATAATATATGCTTTTACATAATTACACATGAATAATCTAGTATTATATTAAATGTAAACAAAAAAATAAGAACCTTAGATTGAAATCTAAGGTGAAATTTTACGCTCTGACCATAAGTTACAGTAGCAATTAATGAAAAGAAAGAGTATTCCTTTATAAATGTGCCAAATTGCAGATGACAATATGTCCATGCCCCCCTAAGGACCCTCTTAGGTTCCAATAACCTATAAGCCTATAAATGCCTGTTTCTATAATTACTTCTCACTTGTAGTTTATATAATGAAGTAGAGGAATTCTTAGGAAAGATTCCAAACTTTAAAACAATACCAAAGTTGTGTGCATAAGGAATCAGATGTAATTCATTGCCCAATTAACGGCGTAATTAACAATCCATTACGCAGCTACATGTGAATAACTATATTTACATATAACTATATATACAAATGAATTGCGGTACAAAGGTAGATTAACACCAGGCTCAAATGTAAGGTGCACGTTTAACGTTGGATCATTAGTTACAGCAGTGATTCATTAAAGAAAGATTAGTCTGCTATGAATTATTTATGTATTTATAACATTTATTTCCCTATATATATTTTTCACCAGTAGCATGTAGAAACAAACAGGAATTCTTAGGAACGTACAGATGCAAAACTTCAAAAATCATTCCACATTTGTGTTTCAAGCGGCAGAGGAGATATGTTTTTATATAATTGGAATTTTCATGGATAATTATTGTCGCTTCCATGCGTGTTTTGCAGAAAGCAAAAGCACCTTTAACCTTTTTTTGTGATGTTATTTTTATTTATTTATTTATTTATTTTTTTTAGCATTAACATCTTAGAACAGTGAGAAGCGCAGGCAGTACTGAATGTAAAATTCCCAATATAATCTATGAAGTAACTATGTAACTGATTTACTATACAATGTAACTCAAATGTAGAGGATAGCAGCGCTCTGGGTTCAATCATTAGGTGTCATTTTGACATCTGATCGTTAGTGACAGCAGCGCTTCATGAGAAGAAAGAGCAGCCCAGTGTTCCGAGATATAAATCTGCCAAATTTGAGGTGACCTTGGTACGGTATATGCATGTGCCCCAGAGACAGCTAGACTGGCACCCACGACAGGAGGCCCAACGTCAGCAGGATTTTCTGCTCCGACGCCTTTTCGTCTGAGGTGCCCTCTCACTATCCCGGCAAGTCACCGGAGACAGAGGCCAAGCTCCTCATATGCTGCCTGTGAGCGAGCTGAAGCCAGCGGCTGGACGGAGAGAGAGACAGAGAGAGAGAGAGAGAGAGAGAGAGAGAGAGAGGAGGCTGGTAGGGGATGGAAGCCATGCAGAAAGAGATCAAGAAAGAACATTGATGCCAAAAACAGAAACACAATTACTTTTCCCTCAGCTGCACTGACCCGGCTCTTTGAGAGTTACCTACTGGTACACTGACTTCGAATATAGGATAGCTCCAGGGATCAAATGAACATCTGAGGGCAGTTTTAGGCTTGCTCAGCTGAGGTCTTTTTCATTATACAGGCAGAAGCAAGACCGATTTTGGGACAACGTTTGAGACCGAGCACAAAGATCTGAGCTTCAATTTACAACAGTACTGAAAGAAATTATTTGAAAGTGAAAGCACCCAAAATGTAGGCAATGCATCAAAAATGTTTCAATTTGAGATTGTTGTCCACTGTTAGAAATAAAGGTTCTGTGCAGGTACATTTATTTTTTTGTGCATCGAGGTACGAACAGTGTAAATGTTCCCTCAAAGGTACACCAGTTAAGGTCCAATTATGTAATGTATTTTTTTTCCCCAATAAAAAGTACATATGTGTACCTTTTAATATCTAATATTTTAAAACACAACAGTAAAATATAAGGCCTAGATATGAGATGGGGTGTGTGGAGTCGAACTTAGAAAATATCTCAGTGGATGATGGTACAGTTATGTTCCCTGATCAAAGGTACTGAGATGTACCCTTAAGGAGACCACCCCAGTGACAAAAGAGGTACTATCCCAGTGACAGTTTACTACCATTTTTTATCCCATGGCACTGGGATAATATTACCATAGTATCCCATTGCACTGGATTACTGCATCAGGGATTGGCAGAGAAAGCATTGTATCTGGAAACTTGTAAAATTAAGGTCATTTGATAAAATTAGTCCAAGAAGTGCTCTGAACGTCAGAGACCATCCTAGTCAAAACACCAATTAAGTACAAGATATTCATTTTTCAAATTCAGGAAAAAAACAAAACCAGCATTTAGCATGTTCACCTTTTACCTTCATCACAGCTTCCATTCTTTTCAGACGTCTTGCTTTCCATTTCCACACCTCCAGTTCCAAGCAATCCCAAATGTAGTCAATTATGTTGAAGATGGGGTGCACAGTCAAATGTTCTGAGAACATTAGCAGCTTTGTTTGCAAATTGACCTGATCTCAATTCTTGTGGACACATCCAAAGTTCAGTCTTACATGTTGATTGCATCTTCTACTCCTCAGGATTCAAGTAATGCCAAAAATATCCAATGAGGTTGAAGCCTGCACTCTGGGGTGGTCGGTCCATTGTTCTGAGAGCATGAGCAGCTTCTTTATTTGCAATTTTACCTTCCCCTTGTTCCTTGAATCTTATCTTATATTTCAATCTTAGAAGAATTTATGACCCAATTATTACAAATTTACACTTGACAGCCTGTAAAACCATAGTGTCAAAGCGTTGAGTCGTCTTCTTGTAGCAGAAGGATGGACAAAAACACTTGTAGATGTTTTCAGATCTGAAGCAGCTTGATTTTCTCCTCTCTCTCAAAGACGAAAGCTTTAAATGCTGTTTATCTGACGAGGCTGTTTGGTGTCTACCTGGTCTTGTGGGTTGTTGCTGGGAATCACATTTTTTTCTGCAGCTTTTAAATCATTTTATATTACCAATGGTTTCCTTCAACCTTCCTCTTCTTTATGTCTTATATCTGAATGAATTGAATTTAGAACCATTTGTCACTGTGTTTGCACACTGTGAAATTAGACCTCCACATTTAACGCCTCCATGCAGTGAAACGGCCACATACATGCACACTAGTGAACAATTTGGGGTTAGGTGCCTTGCTCAGGGATTCTTCAGTGATGGACTGTCAGCCGAGGGGATCGAACCGGCCACCTTCCGGTCACAGGGCTGGTTTCCTTAACCTCCAGCCCACGACTGCCCAAATTTTAAAATGTTCTCTTTAAAAATTAACAACATGTACTGAAAGTTTGTTTTAACTGGAAATGAAATAAATGAACAGCTTTCTGACTTTCACAGTAGTATATGTAGAGTAGATATATTGCCTACATTTAAAATGCTTTCCCTTGCCAAGATGTCCTTTTTGCAGTGCTTGATTATGGGGAAAATGCGTTCTGAACAAGAGCTGCAATATAATCTGTCTGTGCTTTCCTCCCCTGACAAATACTGAAGTCATCTAAAAGAGAGTGGCACTGTGGCTGAACAATGGAGAAAAAGTACATTAAAAATCTACAATATGAATATAACTCCAGCCAGAGTTCATCTACTGACCCCACCAGTTCATCAAATACGCCACAGCACAGCATTCATAAAACATGCCTTCCAAATCCAGCTCCTGGCTTGCCTCTTTGCCTCATAAATCATATGCTGTATATTTTATGACCAGACAGGTTAGAATTGTAATAAAGAAGAGTCAGGGCTCAGATTTATGGTTCATTGTAATGTAGATGGTAAGGCCGATGTAATTTTGGCTGGAGCTGCGGCTGCTTTGGGAGGCTTAATAGAACCTTTTATGCACAGTCATTGCCACTTGTGCATAGCATTAGCAATTAGCTAATTCAGGGATTCAAAAGAGAGGGGGTGGAGCCCAGTGTTCATTAACGCTGATACAGTTTGCAACTTCAGTCGCTATAAACATAAAAACACCTAAAGTGCCTTTACACAGGAATTAAATATCAATTAAGTGGCATTCCTTTAAGTATTCACAAGTCAAAGGTGGCACGACTCCAGTCACAGAGTCAGAACAACAGGAGAATTAGTTGTTGTAAAAGTTAAGCAAAGTACAACCGGATGAACAGTTGAACTCTAAACTCTCAGTGAACAAACAGGCTCTCGATAAACACTTAAAAAAATGCCACAACAAAGAATTGCTTGAACTAATCTCCACCAAACCAAGAATCTCTGCTATTCAACAAAATTGAAACCCAATGGGACTCATTTCTAAACCTTGTTGCACCCCAGGTGGTTGTTTGCACATTGGTTGCAGGGAATCTGGCATACTAGTAGTATAGTTCACAGCAGTAGGTCTAATCAAGGAACATCCCTAAGTATAGATGTTCGTAATAAAGTGAAGTCAAACTCAGACCCCTGACACAGCCCTCTATTGTGACAATGATCAATGTGAAGCGACTGGAGAGATCAATGGACTTTGGGGGCTGATGAACCGCAATCGATAATAGCAGGTTTGCTGGCACTTGCTCTGCTTTTACCATGGCTGGTGGTTTCAGAAGCAGTCAAAGCTCATGCTGGGTAAGTCATCAAGTGTTTGGACAGAGATGGAAGGTACAATTATGGAATACTGTTGTGCTCTTTCAGTGGACATTTGGTATTGGGTTAACACTCATGATGTCATGCCAACCCACTCTTTTGTACTGCAGATAAAGTCATGCAGGGTGTACATGGTATGTAACCATCTGGAGTTACTTTTGTTTTTTTTTTTGTATGTATTTCTATTTCTATGTATTTTAAAGTAATTGCATGCATTTAATTGTAATTATATTATTATGACATAGTTATACAATTATTTAAATTAACATGTGAGGTTCATTCTGTATCAACAGGTTCAGGACTGTACATCTCGCTTTTCTTTGGTTTGTTTTGAAACAAAATATTGACAAAAACTGAAAAATGTTAAAAAAAAATATCTTTACTTTTGGCAGAATATCTGTTGTTTCAGTTAAAGTAAAGAGTATATTTTATTACATTTATTATGTATTATTAAATGTTAACATGCTTTTGTTCTGACTTTTAAGGTTTAACATTAGCCTTTTGGAAAATAGAACATATTATTGGTTTATGGCTTTTTACAGTGTCCTGTCATGTCCAGTTCTCTGCTGATTTACATAGAAGGCAATACCTGAAGACACCTCACCAGTGCTCAGTTGTCATGTCTGGCATGTGATTCCAATTACTTTTTATGACAACTACACTGTATCACTTCACCTGAGTCATGTACCCAGTGCAAATGACGAAACTGTCCTGCAAACCCGTCACTTGGTCAAATGCCAAAATCCACCCATCTCAACAGAAATGGCACATTTTAGCCCTGGCTGACAGAAACCCATTGGAAACTAAAATTGCATATAATTGCTTCTGCAGAATTAGCTGTTAAGCTGAAGTCCCCAGCTACGGCCATGGACATCAGCAGTTTCAACCCAAAGAAAGAAACAAAAAAAGCAAGGATAGCAAGACGGCTGCATACACCACCACACTTTAAACACTGTAAAGAGCTGACACAAAGGATTGCCTTCTAAAAAAAAATGCACTTGCTCAAGGCCGGTGTGAGCAAAATGACCTGGATTTCCATAGTGGCCTCTCCACAAACAATGCCCTGGGACCTGGCTGAAGAAAAAAAGAGTAAGCATAAGGCAACCTGAGATGAAAGAGAAGCAAACCTCCATTAGCCAATAGTTACACAGTTGTTTACCTCTGTGATCCATTGATGGGTCAATATTGCAGTTTGAAACTTGATTGCAAAGGAAAAAAAGATTTCACTTCTGAGCAGACATAAAAGATGGAATCGCAGCCATGGTGCAATCAGGGTGAAACACTGATGTTTATATTTGCAACAGAGAAATCGAGGACAGTGTTTATCAGGCTACATACAATTTACATAGGTCTCTAATGAAAACTGGCATACACCTACATTCAGGGTTATTCCAATAAGCATCATATGCCACAAAGGATGCATTTGCCAACTTAGAAATCAATCGGCATTACTTTTTATTTCTGAGATTTAGTTATGTTACTATTATGGCACTGCCTGGAGTAAAACGACGGACTTTATAGCACAGTGACATAATGCTAGGTAAAGCCAGTTTGGTTTGACCACTTCTAAGGTCATTATGGTCATTTTACTGGAACATACACTAAGCTACAATGTCAGCTACCACTTGCTATCAAATTTTACCCAAGAGGTTTCATGACAAGCCATTGTCAAAAAATGACAATCACCTAACTTAGATGTTGGGTCAGCTTGGAATAAAAGTTGACCAAAGATACCTTGATAGGTGGCACCTATTGGAAAAAGCCTAGAATTGTTTATGTAGGTCAATGTCAGTTGTCATGACAATGTTATGTAGATGTCATGTACCCTCTAGAGCAAAATCTTTTCCAATCAGCTGCCAATTCATTAGCTGGGCTTCCAATCTAAGGCTTCTCAATTTTCATGTGATTTTTCAAAAATTCTGATTAATTACTGTTAAACAGATATAAATCTGCTTGTAGTTACAGCTCTGGTGTCACCTGGTCATTTTGGTTATTTTCATTATTTTTTTTTTAAATGTTATTTTACCCATTATTATTTTATTATTCTTATTTTAAATATTATTGTTTTATTAATATGTATCATTTTCATAAATTTGTTTATTAGTATTTTTATCTTCCTCTTGTTTTATTTTGACTTTATTTTATTCACCTTGATATCTTATGTATGTTTTGATTTCTGTATTATTATTATTATTGTTATTATTGTTGTTGTTTTTGTTGTTGTTTCACTTTTTATACTTACCTGATCTGAGTCTTAATTTATTAAATGTACTTTTAGCATTTCATACGTTCTTACACATTATCATTCCCTTACTCTGTATTAACTCAGCAACATTGTAAATGAGGGGCACCCTCAGTGTTCTCTGAGACTAAATAAAGGTTGATTGATTGATTGATTGATTGATTGATTGATTGATTGATTGATTGATTGATTGATACAAAAATTCCTGAAGATGACATGACACTCTTTTAATGTTAGACAAGAATTTTGCTCACTATATTTAGAACAAACAATGAAGATTTTAACTTTTATGAGCCATCTATCAACTGCGCATAGCTTTTAACAGTTCAGAGACGCCAGGCAGCGCAGGCAGTGACCCATTCAATAAGGGCTGCCGTCGCTCTTCCTCTTCGACATTTGAACCTCTGGAAACATCTGCAGCTAGCAGACAGAACGCATTGCCAAACACATCACATGCTTTCCCACTACGCCATCAGTTTCATCTATTTCATCACCTCTTTTCCCAGTTTTCTTTTTTCCTTAACTTTTTCACCTCTTTCAATAGTTTTTTATTGCCTTTTTCGAAATTAAAAGTCCACTTTAAAACTGTCCAAATTATTATTCAGGTAGCGCTGGGGTCAGAAACTTGCTGAAGTTCTGAAGGATGGCTAACTGTCCATCAACAAATGGGCCACAGTCCCTGACTGTACCCTGAACTGCATTGTGGAGCTACAAGGAAGGTGTTTCCAATAAAGTGTCCAGTTGATTTTCCTTTCTTTGGAGCCTTTTCATTTTGAGGTGAATGTCTCAAAATCTGTCCACCAACTACAGATACAGATGTTTGAACCAGATCACCAAAGACAGTCTAAGGAAAGGTAGCAAGTGCGATTTTTTGTTTTTTTTTCTCACTGTGCAATTTTGGTAGAGAATTCAATCTTCAAACCCACCTCTCTGAATTATTCTCTGAAGGCATGCTGTTATGACTGTGGCTTGGCTGCAGAAGGGCTGGATGGCTTTTCCCCCACACGGAGTTCTCAATAACCCCTGACTGTCATCCATCTTGTGTTAGGCTCATCTCTTAGCTGCTGGCGCTGTGTTTGAGAGCTTCCACTGACCGTGGCTAATACTCCTCTCACAGGGGAGCTGCAGAATCTCCTCTTTTGACCCAGTATTGATCAGACTGTCATTTCCTCTAGTCAGTAATGTTGATGCCCAGTGTTTTCTGCTGTATGAAATAGGCCTCATCTATTTATTTTCCAGTTTATCCAAAGCAAAAATGAAGGTAAAAGTTTGCAATTTAATGAAAAACTTTTGTTTTATGTAACATTTAAGTAGCATATATAATCCTTATAATATGAAAGAAGTTGGTGCACATTTTCCTCACTGTATTCAAGATAAACATGAAGATAATAAAGGTTTTTGTCTTTTGTCATGAATATTTTAGTAATTTGAAGGAAACATATACTGTCAAAAACATATACTCCCATATGAAACCCAAACAAAGTGGTTCTACCTGGATAAGGATCATAATATATCAGAAACTACACTTCATTTATGTAATTTCTAGTCAAAACAACCACGACGTGAGGTGAGATACGAGATAATCTACTTACATAAGGAAAGAAAATTCAAAGGAAGCCAAGAGGTTTCCAAACCAGGAGTTTGAAAAGTAATTAAAAAGCCACAAAACCAAAATGGGACTCCAAGCAACTGTGCACAACTTACCAGACCACCAAAGCTGTCCATCAAATCTTTGATCTTTAAGAGCGAGAACGGAATATCAAGCTCCACTCTTGCTGATTTAGGTGTTTCTGTCCATCCTTCCACTGTGAGAAGACAACTGAACACTATAGGAGTGAAAGGATATGTAATCAAGATGTGAAATGCATGGGCTCTTGCTGGTCTGGGACCCACAATTTAATCTCTTGGACCCCCTGAATGTCGCAAAGAATCAGTAAACCAAACATCAGCGCCACTATGCTGATAGAGCGTCCATCTGTTTAGTCATGCATCCATTCCTATCGATCTGTCACTGTTGTCAGATACAGATACCATTTTGGAGATACAAATCAGGATACATTTACAGGAGAAAGAAAACTGGCTTCACTTTTAATGTAAATGAAAGGAATCAAACATCCTTCCAAGTCATTTTGGGCGTCGTCTCTTGACCCATTCGTCATGAAGTTTACAGACAATGTAAAGGACAACAAGCAATTTTAAATTATGACAAAAATTGAAAAATGGCAAAATAAAATACAGATATGAGGTATTGCTGTGCAATATATATGCGTGGTATATATATATATACAGTACTGTGCAAAAGTTTTAGGCATCTAAGTAAATTTTAAAACAATTTCCCTCAGCAGTGAGTTTATCACAATGTACATTAGAATAAAGTCGTATTCATAATGGAAATAAACATATAAACAATGCAAAGTTACAAGAATTTCTTGGGTCCATGTTTTTCCTCGACACCTTCAAAGCTGCCACAGAGACTTGGTAATATAATAATTACATCATGAGCTCAATTTACTGAGCACTGATTGGTCAAACCAGGAGCTGCTTTTTAACTACATATAATACTGGGCTTCCTCGATGAGAGGCTTGGAAATGTGTAAACAAACACACACACACACACACACTAACATCCAGAAAATCAGTATATATCACACACACACACACACACACACACACACACACACACACGTATATATATATATATATATATATAAATCATTATTAATTAATATTCTATACATTTTGTTTTTTCAAATATTTAAACTTTTATACTCAGGTAATTAAAACTACACAAATAAACACAAATTTTGAAACTGTGTCTTGGGTTCCTAAGACTTTCACACAGTACTGTATATGTATATATATATATATATATATATATATATATATATATATATATTCAGAGCTACATGGCATGCTTAATTTTCCTTCTTCTTTAAAGTTGCCATTTTATAGATGCACAGTGACGATGGACAAAGATCAAATAAAGCCGTATGCCATGTTAGTGCTTTTAAGCAGTTTCAATCAAAGTAGGTCTGACAGTGGAGTGAGTTGCTGTCCATAGTTGCTTCATTAATTCAAAAGTCGTCCAACAAATAAATAATTAATTTTATGAGTCCAGTGAGAGATGCCACTAGAGGGCTAAACCACTGTAGCCCAAAATGTTTCTTTCAAAGTGTTTTACAATGGGCTCAGGAGAGGCAGCTTCAAAGCCTTCCCTCTCGTGACTGCCTGGTCGCCTGACTTCTGCATGTTCGGTATTCTGGCTGGGTTCGGGAAGGAAAGGTGACTGTGAGAGAAAGGAGGGGAAAGAAAAAAAAACAAAGCAGAAAGTTCATATTGCTCCATGTTTTATTCATGCTCTGCAGTAGCCGGGACAGATAAGTGGTGTCGTCGCTCTAGCATGGAAGTTTGTGGACGGGTTTTATAAATGAGGGCCAGCTTTTCTCCTTGGCTGTGTACTTTGTGTTAGGCACACCTAGAACGTTCTGGCTGGGGATGGAAAAGTTGTGTGATGTGTCAATTTCCGCAAGCTGGGTGCTACATTTTAAGACCGAAAGTACTCAAGGAGTGTTAATCCTGGGGTCTGAGGGCATTTTCTTGATTTTTGCATATATTTATCTTAAGTGTACTTTTTAAAGCACTTGCAAATGACATGATACCGACATATTACATATGAAAATGGTCAGAAGAATCTCTGTAATGATGCCTTTTTGACCTGCAGCGCTAGATAAAGAGATCATTCACCACTACAGCTGAAGAATTGAAGCTGGGTTTTAGAATCTCTTAATGTCTTAGTGATGAGATGAATTTATCAAAGTCATACATTAACACAAGTAGAAGGTTGTGTGAATGAAATAGTAGATGAATGTATCCTTGTTGCTACTTTCCAAAACCATTGCAGCAACTTCAGTGGCTGTAAACCTTTCGCACACCGTTTCAGGTCTGTGTCCGAGGCGACTCAATGAAAAACAGTAGGTTTCCGACATGAGAGGTCAGTCCTTCGTGAGTATTCACTGGTCACTTTCATGCAAAATATAGATGACCACACAAATCCACCAATTACACATGGTGAGAGGCTGATGTTGTGTTCTTCAACGTCTCTACATTGGCTTATAAATCCAGATGTGAGAACTCTGGTGACAATTTTGAGGCCTGCTACGTAACATTGACATAACTACTTCATAACCATATCATGGCAGGTAGTGTATGCTGTCACAAGTTGTCATGACAGGTTATGTCTCCTAATATAACAGTGTCGTTTTACAATTGCTGTTAATTCTCATGACATTAGTGATGTTATGAGAGCTAGGGAGCAGTTGTGGGTTAGGTGCCTTGCTTGAGGGCACTTCAGTCATGTCCTGTCAGCTCAGTGGATCAAGCCATTGACCTTCCAGTCACAGGGCTTATTCCTTAACCTCCAGCCCACAACTGCCCATAATGACACAATAGCCTAATGACATAATGGCATAATAACACAGTTACATAAAGCTCAATCAGGGCCCACAGTTTTATTACACACTTCTATCAACTGAGAACAGGTTAACCAGTTTGCATTGGAGTCCCTGTAGTTACTGAAAAACAAGTCTCAACATGATGCCTGGGATGTTAAGGGGTTAATCAACATGTTTTTGTGTCAAAAACCACCAAAAAATAAATAAATAAGTAACAATAACAGCCATATTTAGGTAACACTTTATTTGGATGGTCCACTGTAGATTCCTTGTAAATGTTCAGCATATCTTTAAGTAACATTCACCTAAATATCTATTAAATGCAACTCACTGTGAAGTTGAGGTGGTCCACTGTAGGTGTTTTGTAACTGTTCAGTCGGCCTTTAAGTAACATTCAACTAAATTTCCATTAAGTGCAGCTGAACTTTTATTTTATTTAATAAACTGAAGAGTTTATTAAATCTATCCCTAACCCTAAACCTAACACTCAACTTAAGCTCAAGGCAAAACCTACACCTACTGCCAGCCCTAACCCTAACTGTAATGTTATTGATAATTAACTGATCAAAGGTTGTTAATGATTTAAGTAGCTGTAGAGCATCTATCAGGGATCATCCAAATGTGACCCAATATTTGTTTATATATCAATCATTTTGGGCCATTTCTACTGATCCACACCTCATAAAATGTTTACACATTTTAAGTGGCAACTTTTATCAAATTAGGTAAGTAACTAATGAACTAACTAACTAACTAACTAACTAACTAACTAATGAAATAAATACATAAATAAATGGCAAAAACAAAAATTTGACGATATCATTGCTGTCGGAACAAAACCTTGTATTTCCAAAATGGTAACTTCACAGTAGAAGCAAAAAACACACTTTACTTTTAATGTAAGTCAATGGCACCAGAACTTTTTCCAACTCATTTTGGGCAGTTTCTTTTTGTCCAAACATCATAAAATTAATTTAAAAAAAATGTAAAGGCCATCAGGCCTTTTCAAACTACGCCAAAAACTGAAAAACGAAAAATGGAGATACGAGGTTTTGTTCTGACCGCATCGACATGTTGACTATTAACACATGGCGGCAAAAATCATCTGCAATAACATGTTCATGGCATATTAATCTCAAGGTTATGTAGCAGGGTTGAAGTAAATTGTCACCAAAACATCGATGATCAGCTTCTGACCACAGATCTGCTTTGGCCAGATGTTTTTGGAGGTGGACCAGTTTCAACCTAGCAGTGTCACTGACTCACTATAGATCTGTAGACCTATAACATGCAACTGTAGGTTATTTCCGCTAAAAAGGCAAGTTTAGGTACAAGGTGAGCTTTTCAAGAGTAATTAACTAGAAAGTCAATCTCATAAACTGTTTCACATTTTCATAAATACGTGCAAGAAGCCATGTAACCTTTAAAGAAGAATAAGCTGGTATTGAGAGCAGTTGCTAATGCTTATTTGTTCTTTTGATGAGCTGTTAATCTTTGTGTTTCTCAATTAGCAGCGGCACTGAATTATTTAACATTACATCCGCATCAGTTTGCACTCGATGCTGATTACTGCCCAGTTCTTCAACCCAATTTTCCAGACAGAATGCAATTTCATGCCAAAACTGTATCTGCTACAGAACATTGCGTATGACGAGAGAACAATGCTCTCTAAACCCCTGCTGTTCTATTCATTTGCCAGACCTTTCTCCTCACCTAACCTTCTCTCTCGCTCTCTGTACAGGCGGTCTTCTCTCTCCAGACTGCAGAGCTCAATCATGAGGCAACACTGCCCCCTCTCGACATTTCCGACATTATGCATGGCTTTGGTAATGAATAACTTGTGCAGGAAATGAGGCGATCTGAGTAACAGTAAGCATTAAGACTATGATAAATAGAGCCAGCAGTGATTTACTATATTACTACTCTCTGTTAAATGACATCTCTTATCAGGACATGCTTTATTGGTTCAAGTTGAAGTGACAACTGGAAGAAACAAAGAACAAAAACAACCTCAGAACAGCTCAAAGCTGACCATGAAAACCCAAGAGATGAGTTATTGTCAAGCTAAGCTACATCCCCTTCTGCCCATTGTTGGATGCCGCAGCAGAGCTACAGTGCAAAGAGGTGAAAGACAGTCTGTTTCAGCGGAATCCCTCCCACTGAGGCTGGAGTATTAAGGGCATGTCTTGTAAAGTCCGCCGAGACAAGAAATCCAACCTGAAAGGACCTCATAAGGGAGGCGTGGAGATGCGTTAAACACACAGGCCCTCAACATGAAGCTGGCAGTGCCGTTAATTCGAATCCTTCCGAGATGTCACGGAGATCGGCCTCACTTTGCAGGCGAAACGAGATGGCGAGCGGAGCCCTCTGGATTTTTCGCGCTAGCTTGTGTACAGTGATCGAGGGCGAAAGAGGAAAACTCATTACGAGGAGTGGACCTGGAGGCACGGCCGCTGTAATCAAACCAGCCGGCTGACTGACTGACCGAGGGGAAAAAATAGAGAGCGCACTCCATGCACATGTTCCCCAGCAAGTTATGACATTTAATTACACGCTGTGCCCGTGTCCTGTCAAAGCTGCACCTTTCAAGCCGGGTGGTCATGAAAGTATTAACTTCAATGTTTTTATGGGTTCTCTAAGGGGACATGGTGTTCATGTCAACCGGACACACTCTGCATACATAACCTGTGCACTGTGTGTAACCATACAGTGCCGCATGCCGCATGTATTTCATGTTGCTGTTGAGGAAAAATCTTGTACATCCGTTTTTCACTTTTTTACATAATTAGAAAAATCTAGTTACCCTTTGCATTGCAGATCTGTTGTCAGAAACTGTCCACTGAAGAAGGGCTGGGGTGGTTAACACAAAGCGTGTCAGCTGTACACCAGTAAGGTGGAGCTTCAGTTGAGAGGTTTTGGTAACAATTTACTTCAGCAGTGCTACATAACACTGACACAAGCCTGTTATAAGTATGTTATGGCAGATGTCCTTATATAATGACATTTTTGTCATTTGCTGGAACATAAAAAATTAAAAAAGATAAAAAACACCTTGCATCTCAAAAACGATAACTTTACAGGAGAATGAAAAAAACCTGCTTTGTTTTTTAATGTAAGACAGTTGAACCAGACTTTTTTTTCCAAGTCATTTTGGGCCATTTTCTTGGATCATTCATCATAAAATTATAAAATGTATGCACATTGTAAAGGATAATAGGTGTAATACACACACACACACACACACACACACATACACACACACACACACACACACATCTTCTAAGCAGCTTCGTGGGAGCCTATCCCAGCTGTTATTTATATATATATATATATATATATATATATATATATATATATATAAACCAACAGCTGGGAAAAATGTAAAAATAGAAACATTCAACCCACCACTGTCAGAAGAAACATTCAATTTACCATTTATTAGTTATCTATTTTATTTACTTATTTTATTTTAAATCATTTGAAAACGCCAGCTGCCTCTTACAATTTTGAATATTTTTTAATGAAGAGACCAACAGAAACGACTTCTTACATTAACTTCCATTTTAAGACTATTTTTTCCGTCTCTTGTTAGGAGAGTGTTTAAGATTTTGTTCCAAAAGTAGATTATATACTGTATATGAATAAACAGTGGCACATACTGTACTGTGCAATATTTTAGGCACCCAAGCTCATATATTTTGGCAGCCATTATGTTTTTATGTTTTTTTACATAAAAATCCATGCATCATTAAAAATGCATGCAACCAAAGCAAAATATGTTTTCCTTGTTTTGAAAAAAGTCGCCGAAATCTAATGAGCAAGTATGAAATTTGCTTCCCGATTTCTCCTTGATGCCCCCAGCCATAATGTGAATCTATCAGATTTAATCATCAACACTTGATATGACATTAATACTGGTTAACCTATTGAAATCCAAGGTATAATACACACTAAGGATTATTATTCAGTCACTATAGGGACTTCAATGCATACTACATTTACATTTATGGCATTTTGCTGACGCTCTTATCCAGAGCGACTTACAATGTGATCATTTTACACGGGGAGGGCCAAGGTGGTGTTGGGAGTCTTGCCCAAGGACTCTTATTGGTATAGTGTATGGAGCTTGCCCTGGTGGGGATTGAACCCCAGTCTACAGCGTAGAAGGCAGAGGTGTTAACCACTACACTGACCAACCACCAACATACTAGTTGAGCTTTTCTCAGATTACATTAGTCTGTAATGAAATTTTGGTCCTGCCTGCTGATCCTGGCCATTTAAGGGTTAACTAAAACAGAAATTAGATTACAACTACACATTTAGACAGGCTGCTAAAAACGTTTTGGAAATGGTGAAACAAGCACACTGACATAAATCATTACTTAGTGCATTACAATTATCTGTATTCATTCTAATGTTGGTATTTTTCCAGGCAAATCAACTTTTACTACTTACATAAAGAGCAATTCATTTGAATTTTAAAACATTTTCACAGTACTGTTACTGTGCAACCACGACCCTGAGGGAGAAGCGGCTTAGAAAATGTATGTGTGTGTTATTATGTAGCCGTGTGCAAAAGTTTGGGCACCCCTAGCTAATTGTTCTGTTGGTTTTCTAGTGAAAACGTTAACACAACCTCCGCAGAGAACACCTTAATACACAATTTGAGCATGTGTCAATATATTTTCACTTACAAAACATAGAATTTGACCGAGACTCTTCAAACTTTTGCGTATAAGTGTGTGTTTGTTTACATAATGGCGCAGATTTATTGTATACAGTGGCACATATGACCTCTTGATTACATGATTACTATATGTACGTCAAAAGGAACTGACAGCATGTATACAGTGTGCCACACCTCCCTTCAATCTGTAGCTCCAAACTCTCTACCTACCGATCATAGCCCAGACTCCCAGAATCCATTAGGCGACCACGTGACTCTTCTTCATCCAATCACAGACCACGGTTCAAGCGCACCTGATTACTGATTTGTTTCATACTTACTGTATCATTGAACACACTGAATACCGGCTTTGGGTTCCCCTTCAATTTTGCTTTTGTCTTACCAAAGGTGTCTGACTAGTTCTGCTGCATTACTAGTATTAAGTTAAGTGATACTTTATTAATCCCACAAACGGGGAAATTCCACCTCCACATTTAACCCATCCGTGAAGTGAAACACCACATACACACACTAGTGAAGGCAGTGCGCACACTTGCCCGAAGTGGTGGGCAGCCCTATCCACAGTGCCTGGGGAGCGATTGGGGGTTAGGTGTCTTGCTCAAGGACACCTCAGTCATGGACCGTCGGCACTGGGGATCGAACCAGCAACCTTCCAGTCACAGGGCCAGATCCCTAACCTCCAGCCCACGACTGCCCCCAAACAGGCCTTGGCTGTCAGTACACAGCCTGATATCTCCAAAACCGTAACTTTACAGGAGGAATAGAAAATGCCTTATCAGCTTAGCGATGGAGGTTATGTAACAAGATTTTTCCAAGTTATTACAATCTGTTCAACATGAAATTTTAACACGCAGAAAAGGGCACCTGGAGCAAAGAAAAAGGTAAAACAAAAATGATAAACTTGGAGATGCACGATTTTTGAATAACAATGACAATACATAAAAGATAGTATTGTATATGTATAGCGCCGTTGCCCAAAGAAAACCATGTATCTCTATTTCTGTTGAGGAATAAACCAATAGAAATGCTCTAAAATCACTCCGAATAAAATCTCTTTTCATTAACTTACAGTGAAAATAAGAGTGTTTTGTCTTCTCTTGTAAAGTTATTATTTAAGAGATACACAATATATACAAAAGCACATATGTGGTATATATGTTGAGACAATGTCCCCTTCAATGTATGTACCACAGACATTCAACTCTAATAGCTAAAATGCTTTTGCACGATAAAAATACAAGGTGCGTTTGTGATGTCTTGAGTTATGTAATATGAAAGATGGCTGTAATCATTATGAGCACATCATTCCTATATCGCTGCTGTTGAAAGAAAACCTCGTATCTCCATTTTTGTAATTTTTCAGTTTTTGACATGATTTGAAAATGCCTGTTGCTCTTTACATTGTCTGTAAATTACATAATGAATAGACCAATAGAAATGACCCAAAATGACTTGGGAAAAAGTCTGGTTCCCTTGACTTACATTAAAATTAAAGTAGGTTTTTTCCTTCTCCTGTAAAGTTCCCATTTTGGAAATCAGGTTTTCTTCCAACAGCAGTGATTTGCATTTCAAACATTTATATGTTTTAGTAAATATCATTCCATATATTTCGGGGCCTCTATCATTTTCTCGTGGAACCAAAGCTTGCTGAATGTTTGCCATACTGAAAACTTTTAAAACTCTAATAAAACTTTAATATGTTATACTCAAGCACCACAATAGAAGCTCTTACCCTTTGCATGTGCTAAATGGTGATGCCATAGTCTTTGATTAGAAGTAGCTGACACTGTTGCTGTCTCACAGTTAACAATACATTTAAAATCTTTTGCTACCAAAAACGTTGAAATTTGTGCCGGAAAAAACAGCCCTGAATGCCATTTGGTCTCCCAGAACACGTTAGGTCCAGCAAACAGTGACCATTTGATCATTTATTCTCACCGACAGGCATTTTTCATGAAATAGGAGCCTCGTATTTGAACGGGAAACAGTCTAGTCAGGACCTATTTTATATTCTAATTGGGGGGAGCAAATTGAATTTGGGGACCACATTAGGACACATCCCTAGGGAGATTACCATGGCAACCTCCACCTCCCCCCTCCACCTTCCCAAAGTGCAGTCACGGTGTTAATAAGATCGCTGCCTCCGGAGGAACAGGTTGCGTGTGTGCAGCTCTCTCGGGGCGTGCGAAAATCACAAACAGGTGCGCTTCCAGGGCCTCATTCAAACAGGAATAAAGGAGATAAACTAACACCTCCTCTTCTGCAGAGTGCGACCGCGGCGCTAATGATGTGATCGAGCCTCCGTCCGTCTCTACCATTACAATCATATAAATGTGTTTTTCTCACCGTGGCGCAATAAGCCGAAGCATTTTTTAATGTTCCGTGACAGCTGTTCAGTGTTCAGGCCTCAGAGTTCACTTCAGCTCTGCTTCTTGAGGAGCAGAGTTGAAATGAGCGTGTGAACTTCGTAGATTTGTTCCTTCTTCTGTACTTTTTGGTCATCATCTGTCATACATTTATTTTAATCACCATTTATTTATTAGTAGTAGTATCATAATTCAGGTTAAAGGTTCATCATGCTTGCTTGTTCGTCTCAATATGTTTCAGTGTCTGTTGAATTTAATTCGTATATTTAGCATTGGTGTAATTCCTTAAATTCATTTTCATGGCTCTAATCCTATGTGTAGAGGTTTTTATCAGATTTGTTTATTTAGTTAGTCAGTTAGTTAGATCGCTTCTCATTCATTTCAATGTTTACAGTTTACTGTAGTGTTTCTTTCATTATGATTTTCTATATAATTAAACATGGTTCTGTGGAGTTTTGGCTAAATTGCCCTTCAAATTTGAAGATTTCATTTTTATTGCTTTCATAGTGACTGATGGGAGAAGCTCCAGCACCCCAACCCCCCTCCGCGACCCTGAGGGAGAAGTGGCTTAGAAAATGTGTGTGTAGCATATTGTTCCATCTCAACAAACAAACAAGCATATTTCACAACTGCACATCTAGGGAAATGTGGATAATTACTCCCAGAGTTGCTAAAAAAACATGACAGTAATATATAAGCCACTCAATACACATTTCAAATTTGAAACATGAAGTACAAACGTCAGAGGCCACCCTTCAATTATATACATTCTAATCAAAATGGTCAAGGAGACAATTTCGTGATGAATAGACAATAATTCGTTTGTTTAAAGGGAGGATAATATCAAAGGAAAATAAGTGGAAAAAGGAGAAATCCAACACTGCTATAGCAAACATGGGGCTCCTAACAACCACCCGGAACACCTGGTAGACAACAAAGACTGCCCCCCTCAGATAAACAGCACTTAAAGCTTTCATCTCTGAGAGAGAGGAGAAAATCAAGCTGCTTCAGATCTGAGAACATCCACAGGTGTTTCTGTCCATCCTTCCACTGTGAGAAGACCACTCAGCGCTGTGGGTCTGAAAGGACGTGTAGCTGTTCAAGAAGAACCTCACTGAGAAAAGGAGACGGACACATCAAACAAAGAAGCTGAATGATGGACTGACCACCCCAGAGTCCAGACCTCAACATCACTGATTGTGTATTGTTATTATTTGGATTGTGAGCAGCAGGAAGTGCAGCAGTTTCTTGAATACAAATCCGCCCAGTGCATGGATGAATTAATGCATTGCATGTCTAAATAATAAAGAATTAATCACGTCGAGTACAAACATATTAATGATATTCTACTATTGTCATTTCCTGAGGCCTGTTTTGCTCATACGGACCGGTGGCCAACTGGGACTCTCACCCACCCCTCCAAAGCCATATTGAGAGCTTTCGCTGACTCGCAGGAAAACCCACCCAGCTGAGTGAGCGTGCTCATTGGCCGAGTATGTCACTGTGACGTCCGGATAATTAAGGTCGCACATTTTTCCTCTGCTCTCAGCCGTGAGCCACCGTTTTTCCGTTTTTATCCATTTGGAGCAGACGTGTTAATGCTGTGGCTATTTTCCTCTATTTTCTTCCATTACTGTATTGGACTCCATTACATTATTAAGCGTGTAAGTTGGAATAATGGCCAGGGAAAGGTTCCTGCTATCTCTTTTTTTTTTCCCTTCTGAGAAAAAAGCAGTGACTCGAGTTCATGAGTTTCAAAACCTGGAAGCATAAACAGACTCGGAGAGTATGTGATACGCTTTGGAAAGAATTCAATCATGCTAACAGTTCAGGCGCTGGCTAACCTTTCATCTAGGCATGCGGATGCGTGGCGGGCCAAGCTACAAACCAAGTCGAAATCCAATATCTGCACATGATCATGATTTTACTTGCAACGCCATCTGAATTACACGATGTAGCCTGACATTTTGAGACAGGCGTCCCAGCTTATTAGCGCACAGTCTGACGGATATGCCCTGAAGGCAGTGGCGTGAAAAGAATCCCTTATGATAAATACACTGACGGTCCTCCCCAAGACTTGTTTATTGTTTTGCGAAAGCATAATTAATTGTGAAGGCTTAATACTGTGGGTGGTGTGCAGGATAATTTTATTGACTTTAGTGGAAACAACATTCCAGTCCAAACCATGGGCATCACTATGAGATTGCTCCCTTCATTTATCCCCATATCCTCAGTCATTGGGAATCCATGTGATGTCAACCAATCCTGGCTGCTTGTCACTGATTCAGATGGTAAAAAATGAACCTGATGACAAGCAATAATGATAAACATTACATGGCCAAAAGCATGTGGACACCTGACCATCATATGTACATGCTCTTTTTGGACATTCTATTCCAAAAGATTGGGTTCTAATATGGACTGATGTGCCATTTCATCCCAAAGGCCAGGGGGGTTGAGGCCAGGGTTCTGTGCAGGCCACTGGAGCTTCTCCACACCAAACGTGTCACACCATGTCTTTATGGAGCTCTCTTTGCGTGCAGGGGCTCAGTCATGCAGGAAAAGGATCTTCCTAAAACTGCTGCCTCAAAGCTGGAAGCATTTATTTGTCTAAAACGTATTTGTATGATGTAGCATTAACATCAACCTTTACTGGAACTAAGGGGCCCAAACACTGAAAAAAATAGCCCCAGACGATTATCCCTCCTCCACCAAACATTACTGGCACTGTGCATTCTAGTAGTTAGGCATCCAAACCCAGATCCATCAGACAGCCAGGCAGTGAAGGGTGATTCATCACTCCAGAGAGCATGTTCCCACAGTGGAATCTGACTCCAGTCAACTCTTGGCATTGCAGGATAGTGATCTTAGACTTGTGTGCGTCCATGGTAATGACGCATCCATGATGTTGATTCTAGAGATAATTTGAAAGTCTTCATTTTTAAAGCAGATTTTTTTTTGTTATGTGGTTCAGCACTCAGTGGATCCACTCTATGAGTTTGTGTGGCGCACCACTTTTTGGTCAAGCTTCTATTTCACAATAATAGCACTTACAGTTGACTGTGGCAGGTCTAGCAGGGCAGAAATTTCACAAACTGACTTGTGGCAAAGGTGGCATCCTATAAAGAAATGCATTTAAAGTTCATTAGTTCCAGTGTTTGTCTATGGAGACTGCATGGCTGTGCGCTTGACTTCCTACACCTTTTAGCCACGGGTGTGGCTGCAAACACCTCACCTCAATACTTCGGAGGAGTGTCTGCATCCCTGTAGGTCTCATTTTATATTAAGTGTCTTTAGTAGCAGTGTAGTTACACATGAATAACATATGCTACAGCAATGTAACTACTGATGATTTAGTCACTGTTACAGTTGGATTACAGAAGTACAGCCTATGTAATTACACATGTGTATCAGCTGCAATTTTGCTTCTCGTAAATTACACAAGTGTATCTGTTTGATACACTACATATCAGGGGTCTTTGTAACTACACAGTTATTAGAGACTCATAAGATAAAGTAGGACCTACTTTTTGCCCTTATAGTGTAGATGTTATGTAGCTTCATGAACCCTGTTGTAAAATATCGCAGAGAAATGTGACCAAGATAATGATGTAAACTGTGAAATGTGTTAAATAAGCCACAGACAGGTGCCAACAGTTTTTGAAACAAATCAACCTCAATTTTTTTTTTTACTTATTATTATTATTATTATTATTATTAATATACATTATTATCTTTTTAAGAATAGCTGCCACAACTTTGAAACTGACTGTTTCTAATTTGGCTGAATACATTTGGCTAGCTCAGCTCATAGGCGTTCAGGACTGTAAGTCTTAATGCCTGTTGAGCTACACAGGCACCACGACACTCTAACAGTGTTAAGTTTGGCTTTAAGAAAAAAAGAAAAACTTTCAGATTAGGTTTTACATTCAATCAAGCCAGTCTCATTATTTCTCCAAGACAGCATGACCTTGGTGATGTTCAATGACAACCGTACTGCTAACAAAGACCATAAAAGCATCTCATTATAACAGGACAGAGCTGATTAGCATAAGCATCCAGATGTTCGTGTCAATGAAGTGATGTAGCGCATACGGCTAGCTCTATCACAGCTGCCATATGTAAGACGGGTTAAGCTGGCTGTTTTTAATGATATGGCGTCTGTCGAGCTGGGGTGCGTTTTTATCCGACTTACCATCACGATCTGCTCTCGATGGGAAGCAAGCAGCTTTTATCTATTTATATGTTTGTTTATTTATTTATTTCATTAGCAGGAGGTGAGATGTTAGATAAAAAAAACAAAAAAAAAAAACAACATGTCCTATTTTCCTTTTCCAAGAAAATGGCACACAGCTCTATTTTTTCAGGCTGAAAAGTCTGTCCTGCTGCGGTTGGCCATGTATTGTCCCCACAGGCGTCCGGCGTCCCTGTAGCCCAGCTCTTTCAGAAATCCACATCAGACTTCCTGTGTCTTCCCACCCCTGTAGCTATAAACGCTGAACAACAAATGCCTTGATTTTCACTGTAACAAGGAAAACAGGGACGTGATGCGCCTGTATTATTGGCAGCACAGGGCTTTTCTCAGCCCGCTGCTTCCGCTTCTCTCTGCGCTGAAAAGCAACAAATGTGCTTGATTTAAATGTGCGCACATTTTACCTATAGATGAACTACATTACATCAGCAAAGACTCGATCATCTTAGATTCGTAGAAACAAGATTATCTTGGTGTTTTTTTTTTCTCAGCAATTATATTGAGTTATGTTGTAGCACATTTGAACATGTGTGATGAGGGGAAGTCTAAATTTGATTGAGATTGCTAGATGCATGAGAAAATGCAACCGACTTCTAAGACCCGTCTTATATCAGGCTGTAAATCTCAGTGTATCCAGTTAACAGAATCCAGATGTGTGCAGATAAGGATGATAAGATTAAGGTTAAGAGATACTTTTTAAATCCCACAACCGGGGAAATTCCACCTCCGCATTTAACCCATCTGTAAACTGAAACACCACATACACACTAATGAATACACACACACACTAGGGGGCAGTGAGCACACTTGCCCAGAGCGGTGGGCAGCCCTATCCACGGTGTCCGGGGAGCAATTGGGGTTAGGTGTCTTGCTCAAGGACACCCCAGTCATGGACTGTTGGTGCTGGGGAATCGAACCGGCAACCTTCCGGTCATAGGGCCAGTTCCCTAACCTCCAGTCCACGACTGCCCTCAAAGGGTTTATGAGATGAGGGATGAGGTTTATTCTCACCAGACGAAAGCGTGGTCAGAGTACAAGCATGGGTCAAAGCCAAAAGTCAATTTATTTCCAAGTTGCATTTGACTAAATATCTCCTAAACTGACCATCATTTTCCTTTCCTCTAAACCTGGCTCTAATCTTAACCCAAAACCTAAACCCAACCCTGACTTTGGTACTAGCCCTAACCTTGTTTCAGATCCCAGCCGTAACGCCGCCACTGTTTTGAACCAACTGAGTTTCAACAGCTACTTTGTGAACAATCTGAACAACTGTAAATAATCCGTAGTGGACTATCCAAATCAAATGAAACTGTCTGTTACCATTGACCTTTAAAGATATTTCAGAATTAACACAAGAATATGAAGCTTGTAAAATGTCTTATTTGAGCTTTGTGACAAATACTGTATATTAACATGAATATACATATGCACTTTTTCTTTTGGAGCAGTTCAGAAAAGAGTCATGGAATAGATCTGCCACTGTTTAATTTAGCATGTAAGGCTTTCAGTCTGGATCCTGAAGGCCTAAGCAATGGGAGAAGTCATTTGGGTATGTCTACCTAGACACACCCGAGGAAAAGAAAAAAAAATCTGATTGGATCATTTTTCTGTGAGCATTTATGAATTTAGCCCTTGTATTTGTCAACAAAATTGCAAGGTTATCTTGCGTTTAACTTGTTCTCAATGAATAAGATGAACCTATTGCAAATCCAACACTGTTCAGAATCAACTTTCAACAGCTAGTTCGTTAATAATTTGGACATTTCAAGATAATCTAAATAAAGTGGGACCACAAAAACTTAGAAATGAGTACCACAACTACATGAGTCCTTCCAGCCTGTTCTAATCCTGAGTAATAGCCTTGAGAAAGATGTTATTATCAACTCGGACATGCGGTCTGTCCTGTCCGTCGATATGGCTGTACGCTTTCGTTAGATTTTATAGATTAGACTGAGTGTAGGATCAAAGGTAAATATTGTCGTGCTGGATTGGTGGGGTAATAGGCGAAACCAATCCGTCTCTGGGCTTATCTCACAGTGTAGCTGATTGTTATCCCACCCCAGTGTGTTCGCCTGCTCTTCAGCACTCAAAGCGATGCTGAATGGTGTGTAAACTGACAGAGCAATTCCCTCCACTGTTGAACTGCCATCGATTCAACCACATTTGACTTCATAATGCAATCAGGAGTATCCATTGGAAACAAAATCTAATTTTGAGGGTATTTAAAGTACTTTCTGAAAATAAAGAATGTGTTGAAGGTTTGAATTCGACAGCTAGGCAACTTCCAAAGGCATTTCAAATTTCATTAATTACATTTTTGGACACAAAAGAGAGAATTCCTGGCTTGTTCACAACACTGAAAAAAGTGGGACTGGGGTTAATGAATATTTGCTAAATAACTAATAGTAACCTCTATGTAATAAAAACGACGATGTGCAGTTAGAAATCAAAGTGAGCTGAATCCCAAAAATTGAATGATTTATTAATTGCATTTTACTCAGTTTTGGTTGAATAAAATTAGCTGTGATACATTGGGCAGAATTTACATATGTTCTTTGAGGAACAACAGTGATGTAGAAAATCGATAGATTTTGGGAGGTCATTGGTGTTAATCCCCTCACACTTCTGCCCAACGCATTCTGTGCCTCATGGACGCCAGTGACTACACGTTTCAGAGGTTGCAGTCCTCCAACTTTCCAAGGGTAAGACCTTTTCTTTAAGTTCCTGTAGCTACCAAACATGTCAACTTTCCTGCGCTGTAAGTCAAATTTAATCTAGCAGGTGGTGAATGCATTTTAGTTTTGATTAGCATAGAAGCCTGTCCTGGACTTTTACTGTCCTAGATTTTACTGTTCAGTTACGGGCAGAGGCGAGGCTCTCAGATGTGTCGACAAAATAACATACAGGAAGATCCCACCCATTTTGAGGAGAGCAGATTCCACCCATATTGAGGAGAGCAGATTCCACCCATATTGAGGAGAGCAGATTCCACCCGTATTGAAGGGAGCTCATTACACCCTTAATGAGGAGAGTAAATTCCACCCGTTTCGAGCTCTGCACTGTAAAAAATAGGCGTAATTTAACAGTAATAATTCCTGTGCTTTTTTACGGAAGAATTCAATTATCTTATAATTACGGAGCTTTTTCAGTAAATTCAAATTGTGCGCGTGCGTAGTGTGTGAACGCGACCAACGGTCGCTCTCTCCTCAACACACAATTTCATCTTCTCACCCTCTTTATTGCAGTGGCACCTCTGTGGTAAATATCATCCATTTTTGTTCGCGTAGGTAAACTTGTAACTAAAAGACTACCAGCTATCACAAAGATAAATAATCCCATTTAGCGAATTTAATATAGACAACGAATTAACGTTAACCTACGATGGCTGTGGGTTAGCGTTAGCTGTAGTCTAAAGCTTGCCACAGATTTTCTGGACAGGCTAACGTTAGTGTTAGCGTTAGTGCTACTGTCGCTTCTTTGGTAGCTAAATATCGACGTAGTTTTGACACCGATAATCTTTGCTGCAATGAAAGAATGAAAACATGTGCATTTTTACATTCGAGGAGAAAAAACGTTCCCCAGAATGGGCAGACTAAAAGCTAACAAGCTAGCTAACCCTAGATACAGCTCATCCAGCAGTATCAGCTAGCGTTAGCTAAGTTACCTCAGGTCAGAGAACACCAACGGGACAAATAGGAACAAAGACTGGCAGTCTGATGTTTTCATTTGTCCTTAAATATTCAAAAAAGACCTGACAAGCAAAATAAACTGTGGTGAACGGGGAGAGAACACTCTAGAATCTTTAAACTACCAAGCATGGACATGGCGCACAAGCTGAACGTTTGTGTTTGCTGGTGTTTGTCCTGTCTGTGTACTCTGCACTGTACTCAAATGGCCTGCTTGTTGTGTTGCGTTATAATGTGGGAGAGTTAAGGTTAGGGCATATACTCTCCATTGTCATTACAGAGAACAAGACAATGTTTTTTATGCTGAGAGAAAAAGTAGCTGAACTTATTCCTAGCCTTGGAATTTATGAAATTAAGGACAGTATGAATAATATTACAGGTCCAAAGCTAGATGGTCTTGCAGAGTATGTCCCTCACAAATGTTTCCATAGAGGTGCCAAAATCTTTTTTCCACTTAAGCATCGTTATGTCGCCATGGATGCCATCCAAGGTTTAATCAGTGGAGCTCTACCATTATCAAGGAGGTTCCCCACAAGCAAAGTGATTGAAAGACTACAAGAAATTGGTGTTTCCCAAATTGATGACCTAAATTTGGTACAATCGAAGATCTTGAAGGTGTCCTGAAGCCAATACAGTGTCGCAGGCTGATTAAAGCATTCTCTGCCGGTAAGTGTTTCTTTCTTTTTTCATCCTTCTAATGTTTTGAAGTTGAAATTGTTTAACATAGTTGATGGCTTTACACTTACAGTTTAGAATTATAAGGTTCTGTCTGTGTTCAGTGCAGTTTTGAGATTGTGAAACCAAGTAAACCTTGCAGAAGAGCGCTCTAAAAAGGCCAAGTGGTGAAAGACTTCATTCGAACAAGAGAAGCAAGTGCTGGTGAAAAGATGAACCAAGGACCTTTGGAAGTGCTAAGATGCCTCACAAGTTACTTCAAGGAAGCAACTGTCCTGTTGGTTGCAGACAAGGTAAATCTACATTTGAATGCTTACACACCATGTGAATCAGGATTTCAGCAATCTTTTGGGATGTTCATATACTGTGCACCAAATTTAATTTGGTACTTTGATTTGGTACAAATTCACTTTGGTTTCTTTACAACAGTATAACATAATTTATTCATTTGAATATCGGATAAAACTAAAACAATGACACAAAACTCAAGACATCTGTTGTCTTTATAGGATGGCCAGAAAGAACTACCCAGCACTCCTTGCATCATTGTCATTGGTAAGTACAGACTAAGTATTGTATCTTGTTTCAGAGAACTATTAAGTCAAATGTGTAAAAGTGAAAATATCATTAAATATCATTAATCATTTTACCATTTGCCATTTTCAGTCATGTGAATCATTTCCTCAGTGACAGAGTTCATTTGTGTTTTACTTTGAATATTGAATATACATTTGTTATGACTTCTGATGACTTTAAAAGTTTTAGTGGCTCTGATAAGGGCAACATTGAAACTGGAGACTGCTTCAAATCAGTTTATTGTGGTGGAGAAGAACTGGTGCTGCTGGCACCTGTCTGGGTGGTACTCCACTCACAGGTAGCAACTACCATTCTTATTCAGTGGTCATATTGTCTTGCAGCCTGTGTCCTCTGATCTCAGTAATGTGTCCAGGGGGTCATTCTGAACCAGTTAAGAGGGCCTGCTGCTGAGCCTCTTCTTAATCAGCCAGTAGTTCCAAAAGCTCATCAATCATGGGCTTCACTTTGTGTAGTTTGGCTATGAGCTCAACTTTGCCTGCATGTCACCCTCACTGCTTCTTACTGTGATACATGCAGAGACATGGCTTATCAAAGCTGTATTTGAATTAAAGGGCTATAATTTCAGATTCTGTCATAGCAATACATGTGCACGTGTAGCTGGGCTTCAAGCCGATGTTTAATACATTATTGCCACCTATTAGAGATGTATGGAGTTGTAGCATTTTTAAAATGTAAAATAATTTTGTTCTTCAGGGCGATTTTGAGAATCAAAACAAACAATTTTGCTTGTGCCCTTTTTGTGTTTGTTTCTGTCATGAACATTTTTTTTCTCATGATGTGTTTAAAAATAATTAAAATAAATCAGTTTTCCTTGTCACTGTAGGGTCTCCTGGGGATCAACACTGAACGTGGCTCAAAAGCTGAATCGAAGTGCAAGAAGCACTTCAAAATCAATCCTAAGCTTCTGAAATTCCTGAAGGACCTCAGTGACTTTCAGAATCCATTCAAAATTTAAATGGACAAGGTAAGCACCATGCAGATTTTTCTGTTATAATGCTATGTTTAAGCTGATGCTTAACTGCTTATAGGATGGCAGAACTAAGCTGAAACAGTATTAATGTAATACAAATAAAACGTTAAGCAACAATATTTAACTTTAAGTTGTTTTATAAACAAAATTTAAGTTGGGTATTTTGTTAATAAATACCCGCAACAGATTTGTTGGAGGATGTACTGTTTTATGTTGATAATAAATGTGCAATATTTTAGATTTGAAATATAATCTCGCAAAATTTAGGCTATAAGTAGTTTTGTTATATTCATTTTTGCACGCAGTATTTTAAGACAGCAAATCTTATTTTCCTGATTTGATCCTATAGGCCAAATCTCAATATCGTTTTTAGTTTGAGTTCAGCGATCCCCAGCTTGGAACTGAGTGAAAACTCGCTATTACATGCTTAATTTTTTGTAATTGCAATGGTGATTGCATTCTCAATTTTTGCACACTTCTTTATAGATTTTATAATATGTCTAAACTATATAAACTTTATATATAGTTCAAATGTCTCACGTCACCTTTTTATCTCTCAGCCAGCAAATCAGCATCAGTACTGTGTTGGTACAGTGCTTAAAATCTGCGTTAGCCCAGAGGGTTAATCTGGTTAGACACACTAAGTATGTGTGGAACTGTAGTAAATATCATTTAAATATGATTAGAGTGAAAAAGGCCTGCAAGTGAGTAATTTAGTCATTATAAATATTGGTTGAAGTAGTTTCAGTAAAGTGGCAATGTATTAACGTTAACAGTTGATTTAAAGTGATAATTATTCTTAGTGTTATATTTGTACCCATTAATATTTCTGCTTAGTTCTGCTGTTGTGTAAGTGTTCCTGATGAGGCAAACTAAACATTTGTAGCTAAAAAGTTGGAGCACAGCTGTAATATTTTCTGCTGTTTTGCATTAATTAATTGTGTATATTTAAAAATGGAAATACATAAAAATGTAAAAACACATGCCTACATGTTATTCCATAAATTAGTGTAAGATGAAAGCTGATTTACCTTTTTCCCCCATCTTATTTTTAAGGCATTTGGAGCCCTCAGATGCTGCACAATGGACTCATTTAACAATTTGAAATGAAGTGTTAGGATGAGAAGTCCTAAGTTCTGTGGTGTTTACAACATTTTTGTAATGTTGAATTGTTAATGGAAAAAAATACATGTTTGTTTTGGACACAACACTTTAAATATGCAGGAGGTAGAGTTTTTATATGTAGGGCTTATAAGACATGCTGTTTTGAATAACAGTCGTTGACCAGCATTGTTCTCATGCCAAATTTGTTTCAGTAAATTTATTGCATGAGATATAAGCACCCAGTAAGCTATATTAGCAGTATATAAAAAAGTGTTAATACTATACTTGCTCCTACACATTTTTTAAATTTAACTGGTTTTTTTTTGCTTTTCATAAAGGAGCTACAAGTTACCAGATCAATAGACATGCCTACTATGTCCCTGTGCCCATCGACCCATCTATCAGGCAAATGTGCTGTATATAGGTACACTTTGTAGATTTACAGTTACATACTACAGGGAGAAAAATACACTCTCCAAGTTATGTCATTCCTGCAGTTTCTTTCCAGTGGTGAATGGGTTGGGTGATATGGTGTTCTTTTGTGTACTGATGATATCCACCATATGCTGAAGAGCATATTGTTACATTGACAATTTATGACAGGTAACTGGACTGTCAAATGAACTGCAGTCAGTAACTGTAAGCATGCAAAGTGCACCTAAATGGGAAGTATTTCCAATTAGATGCTCAATGACTGTTGTTGAATAAATTGGCAAGGAAGATGTTGATGTTAACTTTATCTGTATTGAACTGAAATCAGTGTTGGAAGGCTTGTACTGACACAATGCAGTGTTTAGATCTTATTTCAATATTTTATATAACAATTGTTTTGAATAATTTTACATTGATTTTAAGATGTTCTGTATTTCATTTACTTTAGGGCTGAGATGATTTATTAGGTCCACATGTCATACTTCTTTTTGGAGGTAGTGTCTACAGCTGTTATAATAATATGCTCCATTTAAATTGCACCTTTGTCTTACCCAAGATCACTTTGCAAAGTGGAAAAAAGTATTTAAAAAGTTACAGTATATATTTGTCATTTCATTGCATTGCCATGTTTTTTGGTCATACTTATCCACACAGTGTTCTCATCTTTTTACCATTTGCCTGTTTGCATCCCTGTAATAAACAGCAACAATGAATTTACTGAAATGTATTTTGTTAATTTTTTTTTTCAGGAAAGTGATGTTTCATTAATGTACAAGGAGTTTTTAATGTTAACTTATACGATGGATTTGTTAAATTGATGAAGGAAAACTAAAATAACAAAACATTCTGTTAAATGTTAAGTTATGGAAAAAACTTCAAAAGAAGACTAAAAAAAGGGAAAATGGTCTATAGCAAATTTTTATGTAAATTTACAGGAAAAAGTGATGACATAACACTGTAAAATAACAGGAGACATTTTGTTAAATAAAGAAAAACTTGTCAATTTACAGAAAATATCTGTTTAATTGATGAAGGAAAACTCTGTGATTTAATTGAAAAAATCTGTAAAAAAAATGTTTTTTTTGTTAATTTATGGAAAAAATCTGTTTAATTGATGAAGGAACATTCTGTAAAATAACGGAAAAAATCCAGGTAATAAACTGCCAGTACATTTTCTGTAATTTTACGGAATTTTTTTTTACAGTGTGTGCCATCCCCATCGTTCTACCACGGAGGTGATAACTGCACACCTAGAGCCACTTCTGGAAACTTCGAAAGGATTCAAAATGCATTTAGTCAATAAATGACTGGTTTATTTGATGTTGCAGCAGTTTTTCAATGGAATATATTATGGAATTTATTCAAACCTAATCCTGTAATTTGTGAATGTTGAACTCTTCATATGTCTAAACGACAATAACCATCACTTGCTAACAGTTAAGTTAGCTAGCTAGCTAACCAGCTCGCTAGTGAGTCAGTTCGATTAGACGACTATTTGCTCTCACAAAATATGAGAAGCACCTTTTTAGTGAAATTCCAATTTTAAAGTGAGCGGAATTCATTTGTGTCAAATTTATAGTATAATAAACCAATGTGAATACTTATTAGAGTTAGTTAGCTAGGTAAGCCACGTATGCACAAGCTTCAGCCTAACCTGCGCTGACCATGATGGATTCAAATTTGAAAGGGACACGTTGAGTGACTGACCGGCGTTTAAATGACATAAAAGCAGAAACAAGCTAACTGCGGCCTGTGCTGTGTGGGGCTGTTTGCTTGGTGACCAGCAGGCTAACAGGCTTACACACCACAAAGCATGTCCAATGCTTTTCTCACACTAGTTTAGAGGTTAAACGTAGAAATCTGAGTTCTCAAGAGATCTCAAGTGACCGGTACAGTTAAGGTCAGCTGAGCTTTTAGTTGGTAACTAGCAGCCAAGTGATTTTATGTGCTAACAATCCTACATCACACTAAAGTTTGTGAGGTCTCTTCTTCTTCCTCTTCTTATGTCCCTTTTTTCAGGCTTAACCTCCAGCATTTCTCAGGTATGGAAGCAGCTTTTGTTTACCTCTCTTTCTCTGGCACGTCGCTGGTTGGTTTACGCTCATTTTTCTACACTTGTAATCATCTAAGATGAATAGGTCTTTAATTGAAGTCAGGGATCTAAACATAATATGTATTAGTATGTCTGTGTTTCTCATGAAAGACTGTTGTCTGACTGTAATAACTCCTGAGAAGGAACAGTGTTGTGGCATTTTTAAATGATTTCTCAAGGAGGGTGCTTGTTGACCGAAGTACTGATGTTAACTGAATGTTAACCTTTTCACAAGTAATATATAACCAAGAGTATTTCTGCTTTGACTCACATTACCTACACCTGTCTTCCACAACAACTGAGAAGCTGTGTATTTTCTGCGACGTGGCCGCGGAACATAGACGCATGCAGAGGGTTTTAATATAAAAAAACAGGGAACAGGCAAAAATGTGGGCGAAAAGGAGTCCAAGAGTCGATACACAGATCCAGCAACACCGGCGACAGTACCGAGGGGAAAAGACCAAGAAGTCGAACAAGAAAACAAGTCAAGACAATCGCTCGGTATGATCTCATGGATACAATACTTCGCGCTATACCTGAGCCCGGGCTTAAATACTATAGTAAACCTATGACAAAAACACACAGATGAGTCACATTAGAATTCGGGAGACCGGGAACGCTGATAGGTGTGTGTGCAAGAGTCCAAAGTCACATGGTCTTGCTCAGACTCCTGGGAGATGGAGTCTGAATGGGGGTTCTCCAGATGTGTGACAATTTTATCCACCCTGCTTCTCGCTGATTACCAACTCCAGAATAAGCCAGAAAAACATCTAAGCTATAACAGTAGCATGTTTACTGGATTCAAGAGGCTTGAATGCTCATACAAATGTAGTTAGCCAACATAAGTTGTTCAAGCTAGTCTTTTAAGCCTTTGTCGTTTACAGCCATCCACTGCTGCTTCTGTTTCTCAACTCCCAGGTACTTTTAATTTATAGTATCTTTATCTTCTTCTTCTTCTTTCGGCTGCTCCCTTTAGGGGTCGCCACAGCGGATCATCTGCCTCCATCTTGCCCTATCCACTGCCTCCTCTACTTTTACACCAACCATCTCCATGTCCACCATCACTACATCCATAAACCTTCTCTGAGGTCTACCTCTTCTCCTTCTACCCGGCAGCTCCATCTCCAACATTCTTTGACCAATATATCCACTATTCCTCCTCAACACATGCCCAAACCATCTCAACCTGGCCTCTCTGGCTTTATCTCCAAACTGCTCCACCTTCACTGTCCCTCTGATCTGCTCATTTCTAATCTTGTCCATCCTTGTCACTCCCAACGAAAATCTCAGCATCTTCATCTCCGCCACCTCCAGCTCAGCCTCCTGTCTTTTAAACAGAGCCACAGTCTCCAAACCGTACATCATAGCAGGACGCACTACTGTCTTGTAAACCTTCCCTTTCACTCTTGCTGCTATCCTTCTTATAGTATCATTATGGTCTTTGCAATATCATTACATATTACGTTAAATATTTAATTAGGTTCCTCACTTATTTCTTCAATGTACATGCAGCCATGAGAAATCCATCTTCACAAACTGTGAAGTGACAAAGAACTTGGCCAGAGGCCTTCACATCTGACATCTATCAAGAGCTGAGTATTTTTAACAGGTGGGATTCAGATGGTCATCACTTGCTGTCGGTGTTTCTCCCAAACATACTCTAGATATGTGCTCCCTGGCTATTTTTACAGTACTCCTGACTTACAGACTGGACCCCCTCACCCCTTTTCACAGGGCCACCACAGAGCAGATATTATTCATGAAACACCCTCAGCACTGCAGTAACATGGTGGTGTATTAAGGAGATGAAATATAAGGCCACTTCTCTTTATCAATAAGTTTTTCAATAGTAATTTCTATTTTTAAGAATCCTTATTATGTATGAATATCTCAGCCCTTTGATAGATCATTCAGTTTGATTCAAGAACATGATGCTTTGTCTGTATCTTTCAGCCCTCTCATCCACCTATAGCTGTGGGTGGAAATGTGGCGATCCAATTCTATGTTTGGTTTGACCTTGGTCAAACTTGGCATTCACAGCACAGAAGTAGAAAATGGTTTAGAGAGAATTATTGAAAATAAAGCCCTCCAGTCAGCAGCTGTGATGTCCGCCCTGGGAACAGTCTTATTTCTTCAGGTCACTGGGAAGAACTGTGTAAAGTTCTTAGTGAATCCAATAATGTTCAGCTTCTACTAACAGTTGGACTTGTTTTCAAGAAGAAACTTGGCAAAGTTGCACTTTTATGCACGATTTCACGTCACGTGCACTTTGATCTCAGGTTTTCTTCAAAATCCTTTAATGCAAAGCATTTTTTCTTCGACTGTTTTCAATAATGTTGCATAGTAAAGATAAAGTAGGTGTATTTAGAGAAAAACACCACCACAAAGTTACATATCAACAATATTAAAGGCAGTGTTAATTTGGGAATAAAACCAATTGCCACACCTATTTTACCCCATGTTGTGAAGTCAGCACTCAAAACGTGAAACAGTTTTTGAAATGAAGGCTCCTTTATGGTTCTTGGCTTGTATGCAAACTTCTCAGACCAAAAAGGTGTGCAGCTCAGCTCCTGGAACACTTAGAGAAGATTCATGTAGGGCATGGGTTCCTAACTAACAGTCCATGCAGCCCCACGTAATGCGTACTGTTCTGCCTTGTCTCATCTACCAAATCTGTTTCAACCTATTAACAGTCCACTTGTGGTCTAGGTTAGGTGTGTAAGAAAGGGAAACGGCTAAAATGTATGAGCGTGAGATCTCCAGGACTGAGATTGGAACCTTCTCCAAAGCATCTTTCTTAGCACTTTTACACATTCAAAATGCACCACATCCTACGACGCTACAAAGGATTCCTTACACAAAGCTACAGGAGAAACTTTGGGTTTTGGATGTGGGTGTGAAGAATGGTTTGAAGGTCTAAAGAAACTTCACATAATGTAATGGTTCTACACCACTTCAATGGCTCTTCCTGGAAAGGTTACGTTATGTGGAGGTTCTATAAACTTTCCTAAAGGTTCTCCAGACTCATATCTCACTCACACAAATGATTCTATCAAGAACCACACATTACTTTTTTCTCCACCACCAAGAACCACTTTTTAACCCCTTACCAAGCCAAAGTTTATTACACACTTCTATAACCTAAGAATAGCACCACACGTTTGAATTGAAGTCCCTGTAGTTCATGAATAATAAGCCATAATATGTAATAAGCCTGGAATGTTAATGGGTTAACTAAAGTGAAGGTCCTTGATTGAAGATTTATATTATGTGGAAATTCTTTAAAATTTCAAAACATTTTTATATTTATTTTCAAAAAGAATTCTTTAAACACCCATTTACAGAAGCGTTCTTTAGAGATCCAATAGAAAAGAAAACTTTATGGCATTATGTATCACCTTTTCTTTGTGAACAAAAATTTGCCTATTTTTTCTAACGAAACTTTGCAGGTGTTCCTTTTTTTTCCTACTTAATAAAAATGTAGCCGAGTGAAAATTCTTATTTCAAAGAAGGCAAGGTGTCCTAGGCCTTTCGGTGGGCAGGTGTGCGTGCATGTAAAGTGCAGCTGTAGATCAAAGCCTGAATTTCATGAATCACCGAAGTGCATGAACTGCAAATGCATATCCAGCATCCAGACACAGTTCCTGTCTGTTTCTGACTGGACCCCCTCCAAAAAACCCTAAAGCAAATTAGTGGAACATGTTGTTAATTACTGTCCCCTGTAATTGCATGTAGTGTCCATTTAATTAGGTCCAAAAGCGGTTATTTCGCAGAGGTTGTGAGAATGTGCGGCTAAGTGTGTGTGTGTGTGTGTGTGTGGCTCATGTCAGCAACTGCAAATTAGGGTTGAGACCCTCGCTGATGAGCTCATGGCTTTCCAGGAGGCAATGCGGACCCCAAATAAATAAATAAAAAAGGCCAGTAGAAGATAAAAATGCCTGTGATATAATTGCAGCCTTCTCCGGAAACACCAAAGCAGCACATCCAAATGCCTGTTGTCCTTTACTTTGTTTGTAAATAGAGAGAGAGAGAGAGAGAGAGAGAGAGAGCGAGAGAGAGAGAGAGAGAGAGACAGTTTCATTCAAAAATGCTGTATATCCAGTACTGTAGATCACAAGTTTTGGAAAGAATAAGCACTGACATTGGAAAGGTTTTCTAATAAAGGTGCAGGTAACCATAACAAAGCATTGATGTTTCTTGTAGAAGCGTCCACTCCCAGCAAAGTCTATCATTTTTGAAAGTGGTTTTTAATGCACTTTGAAACAAACAACAATCAAAAAAAAACAAAAAAAAACTAACAACAATACACAATCAATATTGTGATCAATTGTTTCATCCATTATAGAAAAATCTCACCGATCCTTCAGCTTCGCTCTGAGATGTTTGTGGAATTTAATAAACCCTGATTTTTCCCATCAAGTTTAGCAGCGCTGGAGCAACGGTCAAACACACAAAGCAGACAAAAACACAAACCGCTCGTATCACATACACCATCAAAGCTTCCTTCCAATTATACCATAAATCATACAAATAAGTCATTTTGCTATTTGCATAAATAATTCATCACTATCAAGTAAGACCACTCCACTTAATTAATCATTAAAAAAACTACTTAGTAATCGTGATGATAAAAGCTTTATTTATATTTTATTTTTCATAAAGTCCTCCCTTTATACAGTTTCCAGGCTGGATGGCTATTTTTTTTTCTTTGATCTTTCTCGGAAAAAAATATTTTGTGAAAATTACAGGGAGAGGCCTAAAGAAACGAAATATAATATTAAAGTTTTCTGTTTTAGCGTCTGCTCTTCTGTCTTCCTTCCAGCTTCCAGGAGACTCGCTTTCAGTTTTTCATAGAAATCAGCAGCCACACCTCGAAAAAGATCAGTTGTGAAAGTTGGTTACACACAAATAATCTCAAGTAATCTGAACACATTCAGTGATGCTCTGGAGTTCACGGCCCCAACACGTTTGTGACCGCCCGTCCGTTTCCTCTTCTAAACTAAACTGAAAGCTTATCTCTTCGCTTAGTGTTGGCTTGTATTTTCTTGTCTTTAACTGTTTTGTTTGGCTTTTCCCTTGTGATCCTCAATAAGAATTTGTTTTGCTTCGTTATTTTTGTTATTACTGTACATTTCGCTGTTGTCAGAATGAAACCTTGTATCTCCAAAATGGTAACTTGACAGGAGAAGGGCAAAAACAACTGTACTTCTAATGTAAGTCAATGGAACCAAAGTCATGTTGTGATGAAACAGCACCAGGCATTTTCACATTATGTCAAAAACTGAAAAAAAACAAAAATGGAGATGCGATGTTTTCTTCCAACAGCAACGATGTGTTGTGTTATTTGCTTTAATTCATATCCTTCTTCTGATGTCTGGACTTTAGGGTGGTCAGTCTAATGTTCTGAGAGCATCAAATAATCTCACTGGCTGTATTGACATGCAAAGACTTTTGCCAATCCAATTAAATACATTGAATTATATGATTACAGATAAAGGCTACGGTGTTTACATGCTCTCTCCACTCTACAATGTGATGGGAAATCACGGTTCACATGCACACTAAAAGTAATGCCATCCAAAATGATGCGCATGCATTGAGAGCCAGTTATTGTAAATGTTCAATGCGAGACAAGCAGGAGTGCTCGTGTTTTTAATTGCTTTAAAATGATGTCAGACAAAATGTGCTTCATGTGTTCTTATTAAAGAAGGCCAAGAGGAAGACATCGTGTTCTGAGACACATAAGCGGGAAAGCGGGACATCCGTCCCACCACCATCTTTTCAAAATCAGAGCATAAGCTTTGTCTCCTCTACAGACCAGGTTTTGCTCCTGCCATGAAGAATGTTATAAACGTTTGCTGTGACGTGACAAACATGCAGAACATATTGTCCAATTGGGAATGTAATCAGATACAGGCATTTACATGAATATTAGTCTTCTATTAAATGTGTTATGTATTACCCAGGATTACCCACTTCATTCAGTTGGATAGAAATTGTATTCCGAATGGCCTCAGCCAGACTATGTCTATTCTGATTGAGCTCTTTGTTGAATTATTAACAGATTATTAGGCTACATGTAAACGTGGCTAGGACGTCTTGACAGCTACGCATCCTTTCAGGCCCATAGCGCTGAGTCATCCTCTCACAGTGGAAGGATGGACAGAAACAGCTATGGATGTTTTCTGAAGCAGCTTGATTTTGTCTTCTCTCTCAAAGATGCAACCTATTTAGTCTTACTTTGATGGAGACTTGGTGGTCAACCAGGTCTTGCACAGTTGTTGCAAGTCCCAGTTTCTCAAAAACTCAAAAATATGTCATGACAAATTAACCACATGACTCTACCAATTTGACTGGGGATAAGAAGGTTTTTTACAGCACTAGATTCCCAGGAGTAGAAACATTTTTTTTACCAAGACCACCATTAAAATCTCCTTGAGGAAACCACCCACGCCTTGTGGTTTGGTATTCATTTCATGGTGTCCAGAGAGCAAAGGGACTGGAGTAACACCTACCGGATCATCAAGCGAGGTGCAGGAGCTGGACCTGAGCAGTGGTGGAGGCATGTGTGAGTGTCAAAGCCAGGCCGTGATGGGTTTGCTGGATTTCAAATGGAGCTTTTCATCAGGAGGAGCAGGCGGCAGGCTCAAAGCCAGCGCCTGGCAGGTCACAGAGAGGATACGCATGATTTATGCATCTCAAGGCCCAGTGAGGTCTTTATATTAGGACTGCCTTCGTTCAGGAGTAATTGTTGCCTGTTGTGCACCTTTCAGAAGCACCTCTGCCTTTGTTCTCCCAAAGTAGAAAGCGGTGGACGAAGGGGGCGCGAGGCTTTGGCCATACATAAGGCATGACCATTTCATCCTCGCA
The DNA here is from genome assembly GCF_015220715.1 of Pygocentrus nattereri. Lineage (NCBI taxonomy): Eukaryota > Metazoa > Chordata > Actinopteri > Characiformes > Serrasalmidae > Pygocentrus > Pygocentrus nattereri. The sequence continues at coordinate 6,348,849 of NC_051233.1, read as the reverse complement.
CACACAAAATGAATGGTCGGACCTCATAAGGGCTAAAGGTTGCCGTGTGCATCATTCATTACCCGTTGGCATTTTCAGGCAATATCATTACACCACTGAAGGGAGGGGTGCAATTCAATGCAGTGCTGAAGCAAACATACTAAAACTAAAACATTCACACACGATTATTTTTCAATTCATATGATGATTTTTTTTTTTTTTGCTATTCTGCCTTTTTGATCACACAAATCATAATACAGGAGCATGAATTGAAGAAATCTTTTGATGTGCTTTAAAGCAAAAACAGAAACCCTCTCATTAGCATTAGCATCTCTTTGCTTAATTTATATATATATATATATATATATATATATATATATATATATATATATATATATTCTTTTTTCTCAATTAACTGTTTCAGATCCTCAAATGAAGTAAAAAATAAATCTTGTGAATAAAATAATCTCTTAATCTCTTCTACACTTAACAATGGGTTTTCTCACTTTTAGCAGCGACATCTGCAACTAAATGCTCCCTATAACTGAAGATATGAAGTCTTTGTCATTGCTATGGAAGAACTTTGGCCCACTCTGTGCAATATCCCCACTCCAGCCACTCTAGAGAGATTACAAATATGAGCCATGCATTTAAAGGAGCACTGTATGATTCTGGAGAACAAAAGTTGGTAACACTTTATTTGAAGGCTACCTACATAAGGGCTTCATAACACATTCATAAGCACTGAATAATGTGTTTATGAAGCACTACTTGAACATTTATTAAGTGCTTATGTCGGTTCTCGCAACCTGACATAAGATGTTTTATGAAATAAATGACATTTTACTGACATAATAAGAATAAACATTGAACTTATTTATATCTCTAAACATTTAAAACACTATGCATAACTATGTCAGCATTCTTAAGATGACATTGTATTGATATCAGGTGAAATACGCCTGGAAACCACCCCCTCTTCCCTCCATGGCATGGATAAGATGATGGATGCAATTTTATATCACATCAGAAGGTAGATTATGACAGAGAACCAAAAGGGATAAATACATAAAGGTTGTTTTTACAGTTTATGTGTGAAGTGTTGTTTTTGCTTCATGTCATTCTTCTCCTCTCTTAAACCACATATGATATCAATACAATGTCGTTTTAAGAATGCTGACATAAATAGTTATGTATAGTGTTTTAAATATGTATAAAGATGTAAATATGTTCCAAGTTTATTCTTATTATGTCAGTACAATGTCATTAATTTCATAAAACATGTTGCGAGAACCGACATAAGCACTTAATAAATGTTCAAGTAGTGCTTCATAAACACATTACTCAGTGCTTATGAATGCGTCATGAAGCCCTTATGTAGGTAGCCTTCAAATAAAGTGTTACCCAAAAGTTGATATTTGAACTTGACAGGAAAACAAATCCATCCCTCCCTTCAGTGTTTCTTCTGGGGAGATTCACTATTATTCCAAGTTTTCTCTGTTTGGAGATGATGCATCCCTCTGTTGTTCACTGGAGTTCCACAGCCTTGGAGAAGGCTTTACAATCCTTCCCAAACTGAAATGTTGTAAGAACTTTTCTTCCCCATCTGTTCCAGAAGTGTATGTGAATGTGGCACAGTACGCTTCTTGTTGAGAAATTTCAACCTACCTTATTTTTGTTTATGTGATGTTTAAATTGCATAAATCCTAAATGTGTTTAGTGTCCCAATTATCAACTACGTTTCCCCTCAAACTGTACTTCTCTCTCCCAACTCTTTACTCAGTGTGCTCAAATATCTGCAGATTCGGACAGACTTGACAGAGAATTTCAAATTATAGAGTCCAACTTTCCAATGTAGAGTGTCAAATAAAGCAGTTTTTATGAGAAATGATAAAAGGATAGATATGCCTACACTAAAATGATGACATACTGCTGTTAGAATAAATATCACTGCTGATGGAATAAAATATCATATCTCCATTTTTCGGTTCTTAATACAGTTTGAAAAACGCTTGTTACCATTTACAAATTTGGGCAGATTTCATGATTAATGTTCTAAAACATTATACTAATAATATTAATAATAACATCTATAGCCAAAAATTACTTGGACAAAAAGTCTGCTTCTATTGACTTACATTAAAAGGAATGTTTGTTTTTTTTTCACTCTCCTGTAAAGTTACCTTTTGAGGTTTAAGGTTTTCGTCTGACAGTAGTGATGTATGAAATATGATACTATAATGCACCAACGTAAATGAACCAACATTACATGTAACATTAACATCCATTACAAATTAGACTTTTTTCCTCTTCCTGTGAAGTTTTGGACATTTAACTTTTTGTTATTTCAGTGACAACATATATTTTAAAACAAGGGTGACTTAAAATGTATGCTTACATGTCCAACCCTATGTCTATTTTAACTATTTAACTATTTGCCATTAAAAGCTTTATGAAAAGATCAATGAAAGCCAGGCAGTGTTTCAAGAGACCATGGCACAGTGCCAGGCGCTGCATCTCAGCTACTATTGTACGTTTCCAAAGATCCTATGGCTGCTATTCAGACAGAGGAATCTTGTCCGTGTGCATTATCTTCCGACTCCCCGTCTCTTTCCTCTTTTGAGGTGAATTATCTAGATGGCCGAAATCACAGCAATGCCTTCATCAGCTCTGACAAAGAGCCACAGTGTCATTGTCAAAGCCTTTATAGATTCAGTTGTCGATACAAAGCTGCGGCTTGATAAGATCCAAACCTGCATCCGTGAAGGTAACTATCAAGCTGTAGTGAAAGGAAGAATGTTTCCATTTCAGTGTGATATGCTAGCTGCACTACAGCTTTTGATAAATGCCCCTGTTTTTCTTCATGCTTTTCATTCGCCTACTCTGTCTCAGGGGCTGTAGGTGTTTAGGTTTTGCTTGCTGCCATGTGGCCCTGGTGCTGGCACTGGACAACAGTAGCTGGCAGCAGAAGGCCATTGTTCTCCATGTGAAAGCATGTAGAAGCCACAAAGGCTTAGGTGCCTGTACATGCTTCAGAGGGATGTTCAAACACCACCATCTGGGCCGCTGATTAAAAGCATTCTGTAAGAACAGGTCCAAGAAAGTGTCCAACCAGGGCTTCGCTCTAATTAGGGCAAACCAAAGTGCAGGTGAGAGCCAATCAAGTTCTCCAGTCCTAATTTGTGAACATGAACATTCAGATTTTAGTCAAAAAGGCTGTGTGATGCAAATATGCATGGCTCATTTAAAAGTTTGAGCCTCCATTTGAATCTGCTTGTGTATACGTTTTATTTAACTCTTTACAAATGCAGGCTTATTGCATAATAAGGCTCACTATTCTGCACCTACAGGGAATTAATTGCAAACAGATTGAGCTATTCTTTGGTTAAGGAAGTGTGTAATTGTTATTTTTTTAATTAAAGCTGGCCATTTAAGTAGTTAACAAAGAAAAGTTTTTTTGGTCCCGCTTTATATTAAACGTGAAGACATCTGAATATCATATGCAACATTGTAACTACTCATGATTTAGTCAGTGTTACAGATGGATTACAGAAGTACAGCCTGTGTAATTACATATCGCTAATGTCAGAAGAAAACCTCATATCTCCAAAATAGTAACTTTACAGGAGAAGTTAAAAACTTACTTTACTTTTAATGGAAGTCAATGGAACCAGACGTCTTTCCAAGCAATTTTGGGCTATTTCTTTTGGTCCATTCATCATGAAATTCACACACAATGTAAAGACCATCAGGCATTTTCAAATTATATTAAAAACTCAAAAACGTCAAAAATGGAGATACGAGGTTTTCTTCTGACAGCAGTGATATGTGTATCTTCTATACAGGAACTTTCCTGTAGTGCAGTGTTAAAATTACACTTTACAATAAGTGGACAGTTCCTATGTAGTTGTTATGTAGGTATGTATGTGTCATAAAGAAGTGGTAATGTAGACATTGCTTTTGGTTTAAAGCAACACATGTAATTCATGTTATAACAGTTACATTAATATAAGGGGCCATCTGCTGTTCTGCCACATTACAGAACAGTTCAAAGCTGAAACTGGTCACAGTGTCACAGCACTAGCAACATAAACACTGGCTAAATGTTAGGAAAGCTGGCAGATACGGTGTAATGCATTAATGTACATTACTACATAATTCCTTTTACTGCTGGAAAAAAAAAAAAAAAACACTTCACAGATCTGCTGTTCCATTCTGATTACAAATGGAATTACTTTTATGTTATTACTCTTGTGAGATTACATGTGAGGATAGGCTTTACGACTATTAAGATACACTTGTGTAATTACATAGGGCAAATCTGAAGTTGATACACATGTGTAACTATATAACTGCATAAGTGTACTTCTGTAATCCATCTGTAACAGTGACTAAATTATTAGTAGTTACATTTTTCTGAAAGACTGAAAGGTTTTTTTTTTTTTTTTTTAATTGAATTATTCTGTTAACAAAGTAAAATAGTGATGATAGGTTGAGGTTAATTTCTAAACTATATGGCCCTGAATGGGTGACTTTAAATGTGGCATTGTCTGTAATGGGGAGCGAGGAGGCGGACGCATGTGCTGAGGTAAGCAACTTTTATTATGGGCAAATCCAGGGTCATAGTCTAAATGGTCCAGGGTCATAGAGCCAACATGGATTGATCAGTGGGGCAGACATGACAGACAAACCATCAAACATACAAACAGTACAACCAGAACAAAGATCAGCAACCAGACAGGGGAAAACACAGGGCTTAGATACATGAGGGTAAACAAGGGACAGGTGGAAACACAGGTGGAGACAATCAGGGGTGGGGTCACGAAACAAGGGGGCTGGACTAACAACCAAAACAAATCAAAAGTAAACAAAGCACATGGACCGGATTGGGAGGGGCCAATCGTGACACTGTCAGACAATGCCTCCTTGCCCACAAGTCACTTTGTAAAGTTTCTGTCTTGCCAGATCTGCCCCGGTCAACCGTGCCACTGTTGTGAAATGGATGCATCTAGAAGCAACGACAGCTCAGCCACAAAGTAAGAGACCATCAAAGTGGGGCACCCAAAGTGCTGGAGTGCATAGCATGTAAAAATCTCCTATGCTTGCTCACTACAGAGCAAATTTTCCCAAATTCCCAAATTTTCTTGGGAAGCGACATCAACAAGAATTCAGGATCAGGATCACTGTGAAATGGGTTTCCAAGGCCGAGCAGCTTCCCACAAGCCTGAGATCACCATGTGCAGTGGCAAACATTGGCGCATAGTATCTGGTGCTCACCTGAGAGTATCTGGTGCCTGCATTCAAAGTTCTGCACTGCATAATATTACATACCATAATAAATGACATATTTGAAGTAAAATATTAAAGTTACTGTATTATGAATAATTATGACATATTCACAGGAAAAATACATCAGTGCTAAAACCCATTAGGCAATTTGATGGTTTATTGTAGGTTAAATTAGAATTTTATTTACACAAGATTAAGACACCTGAATTCAGAGCAAAGTTTTAAAGACATTGGTTCATTTGAACTGTTATGCTATATTTTTTGAGTATATGATCTCTTTTGTGCCAAGACTATGAAACACTTCATTCTGCTACAGCATTAACACAAAATTATTGCAAAGCAAATATGCTTTTTTGTCTCCAGAGTATATGTGTACATGGCTGTTCTACCCCTGTAGAAATAAAGCTGTCTCTATTTCTGCTGAAGCTCTTTTCATTGTTGCTCATCTGGTTACTTTCCTTGATTACATGTAGCGCCTGACAATGATCTTCTACCCAAAAGAGTTTATTGCAAACAGTTAAATGAGTTAGGACACTTTTATTGGACTCTTTAGTTAATTGGGAACTGTTTTAAAAGGAAAACAAAGAAGTCTAACCCTGGCTAATACTCTTTTGCTATTGTGGCAGGACACATTAACAGAGATGGAGTGCAAAACTCCCTTGGTGCAGTAAGCATTTGGTTTATTTAGCATCGAGATTCTTTGTAACTGAGATCCGTTTGGATGTTTACATATTACAGAAGTATTTCATTTTGAATTCTGAATTACTCCTGTGACAATTGAGAAAGATCTGTAGAAGAAGAAATGATTTGTTTACTTTATTTAACAATCTAAACAGCAACTTTGATGGAATTTCCCATCACAAGCTACTATCATATTTTTATTATATTATATGTTTGTTTTAATGAACTGAAAACGTTCATTAAATGTGCTTCACTTAAAACAAAAATAAATGACCAATTAAATATCTAATTAAATAAGTAACTAAGTTATTAACTAACTAACTAACTAACTAACTAACTAACTAACTAACTAACTAACTAACTAACTAACTAATTAACTAACGAACTAACTAACTAACTAACTAATCACATAACTAACTAACTAACTAATCACATAACTAGCTAACTAACTAACCAATTGACTAACTACCTAACTAACTAACCAACCAACCAACTAACTAACTAACTAACTAACTAACTAAGTAACTAAGTAACTAACTAATTAATCACATAACTAGCTAAATAACTAATATATTATTTAACTAACTTGCTTACTAACTAACCAACTAACTATAAATAAATAAAACTGATTATAATAACTTTATGTTTCATTGAACAATATGAAACACATGGTATACCAGTTGTGTTTTCATGATTAAATATTGAATTATAAAAATAATGACATACTATTACATTGAGGCTATATTTTATAGTGCAGCCTTTTAAAGGTACTCAGTGGTGCTCACTGTGTTTTCTCTGTCTGTAACAGAGCAGCGTGTGTGCAGCGGCACGTTCACAGTGCTGGAACAAAAGCACTGAACACAACAGAGACCAATAAAGGCACAGGTGCCAAGCTTCTCTATCCTTGTGGATGAAAAAGGATGGCAGTCTTCTTTTCTAAGAGCAAGTGTGCATCTCTGTAAACTTTCATCACTGTCGGCATTCATCTTAATTACTTCTGCCTTTTTCAGAAATGAAGCGGTGCTGAGTGGAAGTCAGTGGAAGTGTCAGTATTGCAAAGCAAATGATTGTTTACACATCAGTCATTGAAGGTGGAGCATTTTAGAATGTATTAGAAGGCCAAGGGTGTGTGTGGTGTGGTAGAGTGTGTGTGTGTGTGTGTGTGTGTGTGTGTGTGTGTGTGTGATGGGATGGGGAGGGGTTGATTTTTTTTCCCATAAGTATAATAAATAAATACACAAACAAATAAAGTGTATCTGTATTTCTTTGACATGCTTATATTTCAGAGGCTAGTCTCACCGATTTTTATATATATATATATATATATATATATATATCCATCCGTTTTCCAAGCCACTTCTCCATCAGGGCCGCGGGGGGGTGCCGGAGCCTATCCCAGCAGTCATCGGGCAGGCAGGGTACACCCTGGACAGGTCGCCAGTCCATCGCAGGACAGACAGACACAGACAATCACTCACACCCAGGGGCAATTTAGCATATCCAATGGACCTGACTGCATGTCACCCGGAGGAAACCCACGCAGACACGGGGAGAACATGCAAACTCCACACAGAGAGGACCCCGGTCACCCGGCCGGGGAATCGAACCGAGGCCCTCCTCGCTGTGAGGCGACAGCGCTACCCACCACGTCACCGTGCCACCCATATATATATATATAAAAAGATTTTCTTCTCATTGCGAAGCAAAAAATGAAGGTATGAACATAGAATGGGCTGCTTTAATTGAAGTGTGCTACAAAAGGATATAATATTGACCTATGCAAAAACTTTAATGACCACTTTCCAATGTGCTTTTTTTTATCACTGAGGGCTTTTAAAGGATTAGATTTACATTTTCGTATGCGGAATGTATTAATGCAAATTTGACCGATTTAATACAAACTGTAGAACTTTAGATTAATTGAGTAGTGTGAAAGCAAATGGCTTATAGATTTTAACCCCTAGAATTGAACACTTTCCAAAAAAAGCTGTCAAAGTACTGTAAAATGTGCAAGTCAATTTCTTTTTCTAGGTCAAATATGTAAATAAACCATTTTCATAAACTTCTTTAAGATAATATCATACATGCAACATGTTTGGTCAGAGTGACCACAAAACTGCATCAAATTACTGAACTGTCATTGAAGCTTTTCAGTCTGTGAACAACTAAACAAACTGAAATTAGCTAGAAACTGAACGGAATACAGTTCAGAAATATAATGCCCAACAGGTTGACTGGAACAAAGCCACATTTAAGTTTGCAAATACTAAAACTGAGCTGAACCTGATATTGACATTGTTTGGTATCTGTAATATAAATGTTTTTAGCAGAAATGTCTGAAAATACCACAGCACATCTGAAGCAATGTTAAGGTATATTTTCCTCTCATCTTTATTAGGTAGAAGTATCCCATAAAAGCAATAGAATGATGTTGTATGTTATCCTGAACACCATCACAGCTGTGATCTACTGTACACACTCAATGCTCTGCATGCAACCCAATCATGGCTGTGTTGATATTCACCATAACACTCTGTAACACAATTCTTGTGTTCTATTGCCTAAATATGATTTAAAGGGCTTATCACTTATCACTGTTTATGCTTTAAGCACATGCATTTGAAATAGACTGTCAAATAATAAAAAAACAGTATTGGTCATTTAGATAGAGAGATTTTTGCTGTTTTGTGGTTCCTTTATTGAATTTAAGTCGAGTGGGACTGTTTTGGAACATCCTGATGTTAAGTGATCTCTTGAAACAGTCAGAGTTAGGGCAGATTTCCCATCCTGTTCACAGCGCCACTCCAAACCCAGTTCTCTTTAGTTGTGACGGATTGACTATCAGTGTTTGGATGATTGATTTCTAGTCACCAACACTACCAGAGTTATCACAGCTACTCCTAGTGATTTAAGCTATGGATCTGATATCTCATACAAATTCAAAGTCCAAATTCTGCTTTGATTTGGAAGTGAATGCAGAATGAATGAAAGGCTAGATGAACTTTGTCTTTCTTTTGACGTAAAACACAAACAAAAACAAAAAAAAACTAAATTGGCCTATTCTAGTCAATTCTAGAGCGCTTTGCTTGTCTCAAGCTTTATTTCTTGCAGCAAACTTCAACTTTTAAGATTACATTTGGCCAATAGCCATTATGGTCAGACTCTGAAAATGAGACTCCACTAATTCCCAAACTGTCATTACCACTGAGCAGCTTTTCAGTCAGCAGCTGTGACAGAAGGACAACTAAACAATGTAGAATTAGCTAAAAATGAACTGAATACCATCTGCCAAACAAAATGGGCTGTAAGATGATTTACAGACCGTCTGGAACAAAGCAACTTTAAGATTTATCTTGCAAAAATTGACAAAAAATGAGATAAACCTGATATTGCTGTGGTTTTTTGCCTCAGCCCATACTTCAAAAGGTAAGGCCTACAGTATTCAGTTCAGCAAGGGACTTCTTACTTTATTCATGCAACTGTTATATAAAAGCAATAGAACAATCAAGTTCATGTTTTAAACCAAATCAAAGCCGTGATGTTATTTTGTGATAACATTCCCTCTTGTGTTCTATTGCTTACTACAATGCATGTTTTGGTATACTTTATGTATAGTATTCAGGTATTACAGTGAAATGTCCTTTACATTTAAAAATATACTTGCACTTCAACTTGTAATACCTTGGCGTGTCATTCTTTCATGTTTTCTATATTTGTTCAAGGATGATCTGAGAAACCAAAGCTGTATGTTATAATACATATTAAAAGCTGCACTATTAAACATGCTTTTAGAAACGTTCTAGCTTATGGCAGTCATAATAAGGTATTATGAACACCATAAAATGTTCATGTTATAATGCATTTTAAGTATGATTCATAGGACATGTTACTGTATTATCAACATCAATAACTTGATCAAATTCCAGTCATAGTAAGAAATCTCCTTTTTACATATAAGCACAATTTAGAACCCAGCACAATTTCTGGTTCCACTTTATATTAAGTGTCTCTCATAACACATGAATATCATATGCAACAACACTGTAACTACTGATGTTTTTGTCAATGCTATAAAGGGATTACAGAAGTACAGTATATATAATTACACATGTGTATCAACTTCAGCTTTATGCAAGTATATCTTTTACAGAGGAACTTTCCTGTAGTGTTACAGTTACAGTTTATAATAAGTGGACAGTTTCTGTGTAGTTGTCATGTAGGTACTGTGTAATAATGGAGGGGTAATATAGACACAGCTTTGGGGGAAATGCAGCCCATTTTATTAATGTTATAACAGTTACATGTTAATATATGGGAACAGCTGCTGTTCTGTCACATTACAGACTGGTTTCAAGCTGAAACTGGTTACAGTCGCATAGCAGTGGCAACATAACTCCTGGATAAATGCTAGGAAAGCTGGCAGATACAGTGTAAGTAATATCTTAATATAAGTTATTACATACTTTTACCGCTGAAAAACTGCTGTTCCAAACTGCTGGTCTGATTACAAATGTAATTAGATTAATGTTGTTGCACACATATAATTGCAATAGAGAAAATATTACAGATGTTTCAACTATCAAGATACACTTCCGTAAATACATGAGGCAAAACTGAAGTTGATACGTATGTAGAATTACATAAGGTGTACTTCACATAAAGATCTTGAGTGTATAATAGAATTTGAAGACTTTGGATATGATGGAATGATTAGCGCATTCTCCAGAAACGATTTGACTTGGCCAAAAAAGATTGCTATATAACAAGTACAAATATGTACTTTTTGTAGATTTAATGCATTGATGAGGGAGCTACTTGGAAAAAAAGGCATTTGTGAATAGACATAGCTTTAACAGGACAAAAGGGTCATTTATAAATTGCAGCTGTACTTTCTTGTATAAAACTCAATGGGGTTCCAAGGTCTGTGGGTCCCTTTTGCAATAAACTTATTTTATTATTATTTGAGTGTATATAAAAGATAGAATGAGAAAGAAATATGCTGCAATCTTAATGTTAAGTGGACAGCTTTCTTCATCCCAACTCAGCAAGCAGAAACAAATATGGAGTGGATTTGGAGTGGACTTCTTTAGATTTGTCTACCTGCTTAGCTTTGTGTACTGGCCATCTATTGTATAGATATAAATGCACTGCATTCAAATACCAGCATGAAGGTACAAGCATGAATAGCATGGCTGTGTTTTATTTTACATGAACCACATGACTACAGAGAGGCTGCTATCATTTCCGTAGTCACGTTGTCCTTCAGATATCTAGAGTTCTCCCAGTTTGCTATAGCATTAAACAGTGTTACATATGAGTTATATATAGTTCTATATAGAGTCATATGTATGTAACTGCATAGCTATAAAGTGAGTTATATTTATAATCAGGTTACTTTCTGTATTGACCGGTTCATAAAAAATGAGCAACTTTTCTTTCTTTAAAAACATGACTGTACAAATTTCAACCAAATTCAAATCACAATGAAATACTTTGGTCTTACAAACACAAATGTGGTATGTTGTGAACATTCAGAATTTAATAAATCAATAAGATCTCACTTGCAGTTGAAAATTTCAAACTTTTCCATTTAACCAAATTTTCCATTTAACCAATGTTTCTCATATCCCCTGTTGGCCTCATAAAACAAGATTCTTATCTAGTTATTAAGGTTTAGTTAAGCACCTATCATTGAGTATCTACTATAAATTCTTCAGTAACTATTATAAAACTAATGGGAAGATTCTGTAGTTACAAGAGTTTGGAATTGAACTGCACATGTAGACACAGATCTTTAGAATTTAAGTGTAACTCTGATAAAAGAGGAGATTATGCAACATTATGACTAGAAATTTGTATTAATCCAATTTTTCTGGGGGCAGAAATCGCTGTTTAGAAGGATTCAGTACAAGAATGACTGCTATTCAATTTATTAAATGAAATTTTTAATTGTTCTAAAAAAGTTAGTTTTTGAAAATATGTCTTAAAGCATAACAGCAAGTTATTCACAGACTCAATCTTTGTAAAAGGTTCTTTGTATCTGTGTCATATAAGATTCTCCTTAAGAAAGGTCCTTATACATACCTGCTATACAAAGAACTTAAAACTTTGGACATCTTTTATAAAATTTAGCCAGCACATTATATAAAAGTTCTATACAAATTAAAAGTGTTTTCTTAAACTATTTGCAACCTATTAGGAGCCTTTTATGTGTAGTTTGGGGTGAAAATCCAAGTCGACACTCATGTTGACTTAAACTCATGGGTTAAGTACACTCTTAAAAATATGGTTCCTAAAGTGTTCTTTAGTATGAACAGTGGTTCTAATTAGATCCATAAACACTCAAAGAACCATTTTCATGCTCAAAGGTAAAAAGGCTCTTCAGATTGATGGAGAATATACTATATAAGGTTCCATATGGAGTCTTTTTCAAAAGGGTTTTATACAGTTATTATTGTAACAACACCAGAACCCTTTTTTGGTGCACCATAGAACCATAACTAATACATTGTCCATCACTCTGAGGCATAATTTCACCAGCAAGGAATTCTTTAGGCATACAAATTGTTCTTCAAGTGTTTCTGGTTCTAAATGCCATTGTCTTTCTAAAGAACCCCTGAAGAACCATCTTAAAGGATATATATATTTTTTCTTGTATGTTAAAATAGATTTAACAGTGGCTTTAAAAATATCACACTGTTAAAAGAGAAGAAAAGGCTGCTTTTCTGAATCAGCATTAAATGGTTAATGTAGGCAGAGTTATGATCTTCATTATAGCTCTCCTTCATCAGACTCCTGCAGCTGCAGCTGGTGAAGCCCAGAATAACCCACGGCCTCTCTGCTAGATGAAGGTGAACATGCGGAGAGCCGTGGATAGAGAAGCATATCGAGGACACTGTTACTCCCCTGGGCAGCCAGAGGGGAGTGCTACATCTCCCAGTGTAAGAGCAGTGCGGGGTGGAAGCCATACAGCAGTGTAGTGTCCTTGGTCATTCATTATCTCCCTGAACATGGCGCATCAGCATTTTCTCAAACTCAGACAATAATATACTAAAGTACATTATGTAAAAATAAATAAATAAATATAATCTTAGACATTCTTAAATGGTTCTTGGCTGGGATCTAGAGCCACTTAGCAGGAGCTTTAACTTTTTGCGGAGGTCTCTGCTCATCTGTATGTTTCATTTGCAAAGATCAACTCTTGAAAAACTGTGAAATGAAGGTGGTCTTCTTTGGCAGCGCTCCAAGGAATGCAGGAGTGCATATTGCAGGTTCAAAAGTCCAAAAGTTCTGAACTCTTTGATGCTGCACATTGCATCACATTTTACCCCTGACGTCCTTGCTTTCATTTCTTATTTTCATTATTCGCTAATAACTTTGCACTGCCTCCCATGTAATTACTGAATAATAAGCCTCTAATAATCCTGGAATTGTAAATGGAAATAATCCGGGACAGTCAGACTGTAACATCAAATAAGCACCAAAGCTTTTATTTTATTTTTTTTTTCAAAAATGATTACAGAACCTTTGCTTTCTAAAACTGGTGTTTGATGTCTTATTTTTCTGAGAGAAGAACAGTTGAACTAAATACTGAGGCATATTTTAACAGTTTTACAGAAAACACCATTACATATATACTTAGATATACTTACAACACTTAGACATGTACTGTAGTCAATGTGATTACTTTTAGAATAAAATGTTCCCAAAAAATTGTCATTTTTGTGTTATTCCTCAAAATATCCAGTAACTGCCATGAATTGCTCAGTTACTGTTCTGAATTCTTAGCTATCAATGATCTACTATGATTAATTCAATAAGCTCTATGAATGACTCAACACTTATTATAAGTTATTAAAAAATATGGATACTAGTAAAGTATTAATAACTACATAATTACTGCATTACTATATATTATTTGGTATCCAATATAAATTGCTCACTATCTAGTATAAAATATTTAAAATCTATAATTTTTTAGTAACTTTTTTTCTACAAATATTATATATTTTTTCACTAACTATATATTATTAAGTAAATACTATGAATTGTTCAGCTACTCTTATGAATTATTACCTATGGACTAAGACTCATTTGGTAATCACTATTAATTATGTGATATACAATGAATTATTCTCCTATGTGATGTTCAGTAAATATTTTTTCAGCAACTACTAAACTATATTCAGAGATTACTATATAATTCACAGTAACAACTACCTATTATTACTTTGTAATGATCTTAAGTACTTTTATTATGTATTTACATTTACATTTACATTTACGGCATTTGGCAGACGCTCTTATCCAGAGCGACTAACAGTTTGATCATTTATACACAGGTATGTGTATGACATATATATATATGACATATATATATATATATATATATATATATATATATATATATATATATATATATATATATATATAATATATATGTAGCAGCTGTATATTGTTATGGAATTGGTGGAAAAGCCTTCAGCCACCCAGTTTTCAGGTTATGAATATATACATGAGAATATTATATATATATATATATATATATATATGATATGTAAGATATGTAAGATAACTGAAATTAGGTCAACATGCCCCCTTGAAAAGAACAGAAAATATATTGCATCCATTTAACTCACAAGTACAGTTGGAGTCCAGAATCAGAATCAGAACTGATTTTTAATTGGTGTGTAACTCAACTCACAAGGAATCTGTATTGGCCATAGTTCACACTGAGCCAAGCAATAATCAACACACACACACACACACACACACACACACACACACACACACACACACACATATATATATATAATATGCTTATACAAAAAGCATTACAGAATAATATTTCATTAAATAAGCTCACAGTAATCAGCTTCATCTCTCAGCTTCATCTCTCTACCTGTACCTTCACATTTGAAGCAGAGGCCGTATGACGCCTCTGCATTGTGGTGCAGCACTCCAGCTGAATAGAGCTGGCCTTGGTGCTGAAACTTCTCTCCAGACTGCAGGGTCATGGTCCGCTGTCCGTGGTCCTGAAATAGCTTGGTTAGCTGGAGGAATGCTGAGATTCTATTGTCTATTGTTGTACTTCCGGCTGTGTAATCCAACACAAAAGCAGCCATGCACTTTCATTGGATGGTTCCAGTGAATCCATTTGATTCCAGCAAAACAGGTATGGTAGGTAGCAAAAAAAAATAAAAAAGCGTCACTTTCTTGGTTTCTAAATTAAACAGCTAGAATGCTGTTGAGTTTTTTACTCTTTATAAAAGTGATACTTTTCTCAAGATCCACTGGTGTGATTTCACAGTGCTGCTGCTGAACCAACTACTGCTGAATTAATTCTAAGACATATAAGTGATGTGAAGTTGTGAAATAGTGTGAGTGAAGGAATATATTTGTCTTGATGAAGATGTTATAAACGAATACACGGGGCCATTTATTCATGCAGCTTGCACGTCTTGGAAAATAAAAGCATATTAAATGCAGTCATAATATATAACGTTTCTTATTATGAGAATAAAAAGAGTACTATTTTATTATATTACATTTAGTGTCACATTTATAGATGTAGTTACTGACTTAAATGAAGTTATTCAGTGAAATGACATGCAAAAATGTCTAGAAATGCATAGAAACAGGCTGAATAATATTGGAAAAATTTTAGTCTTTTCTCAATTGTGTCTCCATATGAGGGCAAAGTGCTTTCGATGCAATTATTTAGCTGGTTAAAGTTTCTTCTATGTTTATGAGCATGTTTATGTAAATTAGCCACAAAACATCATGATCTGTACTTTATTGCTCGCTGGCTCCCAAATGAATGTTAGGTTACTATGGTAACTAACTCCTTTGCCATTATAATCATGATAATAAAATGCTGTGGTCCATGTGATGTTCATAAATTACTGTGTAAATAGAGTTTAACACAAAGGTTTTGATTTCCACATTAAAAAATAAATTGTTTAGGTTTCGGTTAAGACCAACTGCTGCAGTGATAAAAGGGGATTTTTTCATGTTATTGCTTGATATTAGATTTCAGCCACTCGACAGGTAAGTGTTATATATTTTCTGTTTCATAATGTGCCAAATGTTTTCAATAGATTGCCATTGCAATACATACAGAATGTGGTTTGACAATATCTTGCTGAAATGAATCAAGGCCTTTCCTGAAAAAGATGAAAAATGCTTCCAAACCCTTCAAACTTCATTGAACACTAATGATGTCTTCACAAATGTGACAGTCACCCATGCCATGTGCACCAATGTGCCCTAAAACCATCATGAATACTGGATTTTGAACTGTGCTCTGATACCAAAGTGGATGTTCACTCTGCTCTTTAGCCCAGAGAATGTGGCGTCCATGATTTCCAAAACGAATTTAAAATTTTCATTCGTTTGACCAGAGGACACTTTTCCACTTCGCCTCAGTCCATTTTCAATGAGCTCGGGCCCAGAGAAGGTGGCAGCGTTTCTTTGCATATATATATATATATATATATATCCAACATGACTGCGCACAAGTGCACAAAGCAAGGTCCATAAATCCATGGATGGGTGAGTTTGGTGTGGAAGAACTTGACTGGCCTGCATAGAGTCCTGACCTCAACCCAATAGAACACCTTTGGGGTGATTTAGAGTGGAGACTGCAAGCCAGACCTTCTCAGCCAACATCAGCATCTGACCTCACAAATGTGCTTCAGGAAGAATGGTCAAAAATTCCCATAAACACTCCTAACCCTTACGGAAAGCCTTCCCAGAAGACTTAAAGCTGTTATAGTCGCAAAGGCTGGGCCGGCATCATATTAAACCCTATGGATTAACATATATTTATACCTACATATATTTATACATATACATTTATACATATATTTATACCTGAAAATCACCCAGTTTATTAAATCTCTCAGTTGCATCACTGCAGAAGCATTAATTCTCCATTGAAACTCAGTAAAAATATAATGAACCTTCTCTTTCCCAGTAATGGAGTGCAAGTCTTTTATGAAGAATTCTTTTGGCCCAGGTTTTTATTCATGATTTCTGACTTTCTGAGGATCAGCTCTTGCAGAAGCAGAAAGAAAGAGAGCGAAAGAAAAGAAATGCATGTGAATCGTGCGCTAAGTGCAATCACTCAACTGCCAGGCTGCTAAAACATTTCAAGGGTTCTGATGTATGGTGGTTCACACGTCCCATTATCATACGGCCATGGAAATTTAGAGTGTATATTTCTCTCTGTGATGTTCCTGTTATTGAATATTTTCATTTCTTTTGAGCAAAACATTGCTTGATTTCTGTACTTCTATCGCACAAATACGACATATAGAAACAAACTAATAATCCATTCTGGGCAACATGAAAGCTGGCACTGATGAACAGATGTTGCTGTTATCACCATGAAAACAAAAGCTTGTTGTATCTTGACATATTTGTTTTGTTTATTTTACTTTCAGCTCATGGTAAAACCAGTCGGGTATATTTTGGGACAATTTGAATTTGACAAAAAGATGTTGCTGTTTTCTTCAAATACATTAATTTCTGCAAGAACTATGTTATGCTTTGACATCAAAACATGAAGAAAAGTGCCAGAAGTGCAAATTTAATCATTTGAATAGAGAAATAGCTAATATGCATGTAATTCACTAGTAATAACTATGTCATTATCCTGTAACTACACAATTACATTGAAAAAGCAGCACAAACTGGCAATACTAACTTTAGACTACAAAAAATGTATAAAAAGTAATACTTTACCAATAAATTGGCCATTGTATCTATCTATCTATCTATCTATCTATCTATCTATCTATCTATCTATCTATATATATATATATATATAAAGAAGAAATATTGGCAGAACAGGACAGCATAGTCTAATTTAACAAGACTATGCCAGTCCATTCACTTCACCATTATATTGGTGAGGGTGTAGTGAGCATCCAGTGCATACCCAAATGAACATCAGAGTAAACTCAATGGTGTCAATCAAACTGAATTTCTTTGGTGATTGAGTCTTTACAGACGCTATGATGTGCTTTCTGCAGCAGGTCTGTCTGAAGCAGAACTGCAATATTGTTCAATTTGCTCCAACCCCTTTCCCCTTTTAGCTGTTGATGAAATTGGCTCCATTTAGGAGGGGAGGCTTCAGAGTGCTCAGTCTCTGTCCCCATCGTATTGACTCAAAATAGACAGCAAATTGTGACAGTGCAGTGTGAAAAGACTTGACCCGCAAAAAAAGAGAGAAATGTCTTTCATGTAAGTATAAAAAAATAATATCTTGCTCAATAATTGAACCCTGTAGAGAATACTGTATGCCAGTAGATGAAAGCAAATTGTACTAGGCTCAGAATGGGGGTTAACAAATGTAGCTCGGCAACTGAAGAGAACTCTGAAAAGAGCTGTTCTGCAACTGGGATGAAACATATTGCGATTCAGAGGCTGTACACTGTAAAATATTCTGTCAGTGCAACCCAAAGGGTATTATTGCCATCAAATCAAAACCTCATAGCTGCAGCACTGTGGACAAGTCAGAGACCACTTCTTTCACTTTCCAGGAGATATTTCTGATGTAAGACAGTCCTACAAAAGAGAAGAGAAAGTCAAAGGTAAATAAGTGAAAAAGCAGAAGTGACCTGGTGACCACCCCCACTAGATAAACAACACTTAAAGCTTTCATCTTTGAGAGAGAGGAGAAAGTCAAGCTGCTTCAGATCTGAAAACATCCACAGGTGATCCTATCCATCCTTCCACTGTGAGAAGATGACTCAGTGCTGTGGGTCTGAAAGGATGTGTAGCTGTTCAAGAAGAACTTCACTGAAACAAAAGGAGACGGACACATCCAACAAAGAAGCTGAAGAACGGTCTGACCACCCCAGAGTCCAGACCTCAACATCACTGGACATGGTTGGGATTACTTGGATAGTGAGAAGCAGAAAATGCAGAAGACTGAATTTCAAAATCAACTCTCTTCCCACTGTCTGTTGCTGTCTGTGTGCTGATTGGAGCACAGGAGCCATGGCCATGCAAAGTGGGAGGCACGCTGGTTGCACAAACTGGACAATAGTTGTTGGCTTTACTTGGCCGATGTGTCAATGGTGCTGTTGTATAGGACAGTATGTGTTGGTGCCTACTGCCTGTTGAATAAGATAACAGTTGCTTACAGACGCATTGTTTCCCCCTTATTCTTTTTCACCTAGCCCATGGGTCAGCAACTCAAAAAGCCTTTATGTCCTTTCATTGAAAATCACTTTGGGGGTCACTACATATTATGACCATTTACCCTATTGGCTGTAAATACAGTATGTTCCAATAGTAGAGATTAAAAAAATAAATTGAAACATAGACTTCCATTGCACTGCTTTAAGCTTCAGCTCAGCTACAGTCACTTTTCTCACATTTCTGGCAGGAAACTTTTCCAAAAGTAGACTATTTTCTTGTGAAATGTCTCTAAACATTCTTCTTTTCACAAAGCCGAAGTTAGAGTCTCATTCCCCAGCTCTCTTTGTCATTTGAATTTTTCTGTTACACCTTAAATGGTGCCAGAGGCACTAGAAAGTAACAGCTGCACCTTTTAAGGTGGAACGGAAAAATGTGTCTTTTAGTATTTGACAAATTATCAATGTTCTCTTTGCCTTCTCAGTAGCTATTAGCTAGGTGAGCGTCTTATCTGTGTTGCTATGGTGACCAGCAGTCTCTACACCAACCTTCAGGGTTAAAGGGTGAGGAAGCAGTTATACATTAAGTCCAGCATATAAAACTATTTATTATTAAAACTGCATTGAACGATCAGCAGAGCTTTATTTTACTGCAAATGAGGATTATTTGAAATCTAATTCTGCTGTGAAGCCACAATAGGGCAATAAAAGAGCTGCATGTGGCTCCACAGCTACATGCTGCTGACACCTGACCTAGACGCTACTTTATATTTAATGTATAAATGTTCAGTTCTCTTAATGGCTGTTTTGACTGGAAGTTAAATAAATGAAGGACGGTCTCTGACTGACTTTCCATTGTTTACAGGGCATTTATGAGATAAGTTGGAAAATAAGATCTTTTAGTGCAGGAAGATGGAAAAAAACACATGATGTAACCTCAGTGCTAACACATGCTTCACTGCAGACCAGGCAGGGGATGCGGTTTAATGGTTCGCTGTTATGAGGGATGAAAATACTGTTCTTTTAATGTTTTTGAGCCTAACCCCTAACCCTATTCACATCATTTTTACATCAAATACATTGAGTCGAGCCTTCCACCAGATATGCTCTATATGATATGATCTATAAAAGACATTGCATTTTTCAACCTAATCTCTATCTCCCACATTTGTGTAGTACCATCAGTTATCAAGGGCAGAAATACGATTCTCAGTGATGTTATGTTAGGAGTCAGCTGGTTGATTGGGTTGGAAGATCCTGAGATGCTCCTTTAATGCATTACAGATTCCTAACTCTGCCAGCCGAACATGAAGAGCTATAAATAAGAAAGAAGTAGCCCTCAGATGTTTCGATGGGCCTGTTCAACCACTGCGCATGGAACAGGCCTTGGAAAGGAAGGAAAGAAAAACCAAATGCTTCCTTTATTTGTAAAATATCAACCAAAGTGAGCTGAAGACATCAGCTACAGCAAAGCCCGGATGTGTTTAGCAGCAGTAAACCTGTTCAGAGCCTTTAGAGAATCCCTCATCTCAGCCCATGGCCTTCACGCTGTTGCCTGTCAAACTCAATTTCGGAGATTCAGAGGTTTCCTCTGCATGGGGGTTGGACCAATTCCGACGCCAACAGATCTCAAATATCTAGTCGCAAAATTCTGTTTAAAAGCTCTCAATTAGCTCTTAAGAGTGTCTGGTTCGACTTAACATCTCACATAGAGATTCCATCAGCCACTGCCTTCAGCAGTACTTGGCTAATCAATATGAAGTTGAAATATATTAGGATATCACTGTTGCTGGAAGAAAACCTCGTATCTCCATTTTTTGTCGTTTTTCAGTTTTTGGCATAATTTGAAAATGCCTGGTGTTCTTTACATTGTTTGTAAATTTCATGATGAATGACCTAAAACGACTTGTAAAAAGTCTGGTTCCATTGACTTACATTAAAACTAAGGTAGGTTTTTATCCTTCTCCTGTGAACATTTTGGAGATATGAGCTTTTCTTCTGACAACAGCGATACACTGTTTACATATTGCACAATAACACAGTGTAATATGTTCTTAATATGCAGTAGTGGGAAGAAGTCTTAGCAAGTACAACTGGACCGTCAGTGTTTGTTTGCCAGTAAAAGGACTGCGTCATTCAGAATAAGTACAAATAAAGTCAAGAAAGTTTGGTATTTCAAAAATCGCAAGTGTTGGTTTGAATGTATGTTGCTACAACACACTGCCGTCTCACAAAAAAAGCAGGTATGTCTGGGGCAGGACCTTCAAAGGTATGTCTTCAGCACCTTCAGTTAGGGAACATAACTGTGCTTCACACAATTAAATGACTGCATGGCATTGAAATTGCATTGTCACCGTATTCCCTTTGTTTACTTTCCTTTTCTATTTAAAACATTATGTCATGCAGAGGTCCGAAAACACCCGCACTCTTTTCTTGTCTTTATAAATGTTATTTGTTTATGAAGTGAGCAAACGCGTGCTTAATAGCTTTACTTCTCATTTTGTCAGATGCCGTTAACACAGTGCTGTATTATTCTGGTATAAGAGTCCATGCAGTGAAACATGCAGTGAAAGCTGTGAACTACAGATATCCTCACTTTTCTGAGACTTGTGTTGGTGTAAAATATTGCTCATCTTTTGCTCATCTTTCATGCTTTTTTTATCGAGCAGAGTATTTTTTGAGTCGAATGACGTCAGTTAAACTGCGGGTAAACATGTGAAGTCACTCTAGGAGGCGTTCTTCACAGTGTTGGTCCAGGTCAGGGTGTCCACAACTTGAACTGACTTGAATGACGTTTAGTTTATTTGTCATAAGTGAAGTTGTGTGCAAAAAGGCAGATTGTCAACTTCTAATCCATATTATTATTATTATTATTATTATTATTATCATTATTAAATTTTACAGTGATGGTAATATGATACTATTATATTACTCAAAATTGTCAAGACAACTCAGGACAACATATAGCATCTGCTATGACATGCTTATAGCATGTTTATGACATTGTTATACAGCAGTGTAAAGTGTGGTGTATAGAAATATTCCTGGATGCCCAAGAGCACTGAAGAGTTTGTTTTTTGTTTCATTTAATAAATAAATAAATAAATAAACAAATAAATAAATGAGCTTACTTTTATTTTGCCATTTTGCTTTTTTACATATATTATTGCTAAATTTACTTCTGGATTCTTTGGTCACTGCAAACTAAGAAGTAAGAGGTGTTTGCTGACTTTCTGAAAAAAAAAAAGTAAGCATATTAAATAAATAAATAAATAAATAAATAAATAAAGACCGGCATGCTCAGAACTAATGTTATTTTAACTGAACAAGTGCTGTTTTAATTTGTTATTTGCCGACTTTCTACTAAATTAATAAATAAGTACATAAGACAATAAATAAACAAATAAATACGACCATAAATATACTAATAAATAAGACAATAAGACGATAAATAAATAAATGAATAAATGAATAAATAACGTGCTTCTGCTTTCTGATTTTTATTATTTTTTTTTAGCCCCCACAAATATCTCTCTCTCTCTCTCTCTCTCTCTCTTTCTCTTTCTCTCTCTCTCTCTCTCTCTTTCTCTTTCTCTCTCTCTCTCTCTCTCTCTCTCTCTCTCTCTCACACACACACACACACACGCACACACACACACACACACACACACACAAACACATGCGCGCGCCGCCCATCTAGTCAAAAGTGTAAAACCAGCAGAGTCTTAACTCATACACGCGCGCGCGTCCACTCTCTTTCATTCTCACTCTGCACTGCCGCCTCCTGGCCACACACACACACACACACACACACGCACACACACACACACAAGTATAGACACACACGCACGCGCGCACACGCGCTATAAACGACCGTGCGGCTCGCGCGCTCCACTCAGAGCCGAACGAAAGCGAGACGAGAGAGAGAGAGAGAGAGAGAGAGAGAGAGAGAGAGAGAGAGAGTAGAGGGGGGACACCAGGCTGAGAGGAATGGCGCGTTTCGCCCTCTTCCTCTTCCTCCTCTTCTTCTTCTCCTTCTTCTTCTCGCTGCTGCTGTGCAAAGGCGCGCGGACCGAGGAGGACAGGCACGCGGCGGCAGCGGCGGCGGCGGCGGACAGCAGCGGCGCGTGCCAGCTGAAGACCGTGACCGTGTCCACGCTGCCCGCGCTCAGGGACAACGAGTTCAGCTTCAGCGCGGCTCCAGGCTCGGGCAGCGCGAGCGCAGGTGCAGGGGGGGAGTCCCGGCTGCTGCTGCTGGTCAGGACGGACGTCCCGGGCCACATCTCTGTACTGGACGACCTGGACAACACGGCGCTGCCCTACTTCACCCTGGGTAAGGTCTGGGCTCCGAGCAGCGGGCTTGGAAACTGACCCTTATTTCTGGGCTTTCCCTTGGCGTCCGCGCGTGCTGCGTGGCTGTATGGCAGTGCTGTTTGAAAGCTGCACCTTCCAGCGCGGTGGGGTCAGTTTCAGTGAGTGCACGCGCGAGCTGCGCGCGCATACGAAGCAGTTTGTTTGCTTGTTTGTGTTAATTACAGCAGTAGGTGAATTCAGTTCATTTCACTTCAGCTCAATGTGCACCTTGATACCCCCCCCCAGCAACCCCCTGCAACCCCCCGGTCCCTCAGTGCGGTGGTATAAGCGCGAGCTACGAGGATGTCTGGCAGTTTTGTCCGTGCACGTGAAAGCTGCACCTCATTCAGCGTGATGCTGTTAGGACAAGCG
Source organism: Pygocentrus nattereri (assembly GCF_015220715.1). Lineage (NCBI taxonomy): Eukaryota > Metazoa > Chordata > Actinopteri > Characiformes > Serrasalmidae > Pygocentrus > Pygocentrus nattereri. The sequence continues at coordinate 6,325,027 of NC_051233.1, read as the reverse complement.
CGTGCAAGGTGCTTATATTGCACTATTGCTTGAAAGCTGCCCCCTCCAGAGCAGTGGGCTAGGGTGAATAAGTGTGAGCTTTGTGGTGTTTGTTTGTATTTACCATGCAGATAAACAAACCACCCGTTGTAGTTTAGAGTGAATTCAGTTCATTTCAGTTCCGTTTGTACTGGTTTGAATGGAGCAGCGTTACACCTATTTGCACGGACGCCTTCATAGGTATCCCCCTCAGCTTGGGGGTCTTGGATAAATAGCTTTGTTTTCTCCATGCATTGCCCCCTCCCTCCACCACCATCACCACCACCACCACACACCCCCCCACCATCACTACCCCCAGAATGGTGCTGGTTGTATAGCAACATTCACTAACTAACCAAATACTCATGGTTAAGATTCACCCCTGAATTCAACTGAACAGTTCCAGTTCAGTTCAGCCTGTATTGATTAGAACAGAGCTGCTTCACAGGTATTTGCACCTGCAGCCCCTCCGCATCAGCACATAAAATCTGTCCGGCGGGAGCTACACATGGTTGGTCATCACCGGATAGTGCTGTGGTTGTCACACAGTCAGCACTGTTTCCTATCTGCACTTTGTTTACTTGGCTGTTTACTTGTTTGTGTTTGTGTGCACCAGTGTGAGTACTGCAAGAACAAGTGACGTGGTCACGTTTGCCAGTTTGAGTTAGTTACACCGATACACGGATAAACAAACAAACGTGCAGGTAAATAAGCCAACCAGTTTGGTTAATATTCAGCCTCGTGAAAAGACTTTGTTTTGTTTAGAACACAGACATCTGCACCTGCACCGCTATAGGCTTCCCCCATCAACGTGGTGGCCTCAGAGCAAGCTGGATGGTGGAACCAGTGTGGTGCTGGTTATAGAGCATCACTGGGGTTAAGATTCAGCCTCATGAACTGTATTGAAGATATCTGAACCTGCACCCTTATACCCCTGTGTGGTGGTCGTAGCTCAAGCCATATGGATATGCAGCCTTGTTTTGTCTGTGCAAGCGAAAGCTGGACGTTGATAAGCCCTGATCACTGCCCTCCCAGTGTGGTGCAACTAGCTGTTTACTTATTTGTGTTTGTTTATTCTGTTAATGTAAGTGGTGTGAGAACCAGCTACTTGTAGTTTGTATTGGTGGGTTTAAAGCAGCTTGACATAGATTTGCACCTCAGCTTTGTGGATATCATCGCTGTTGGAACCCAACTTCATATCTCCAAATGAAGATGGTAGCTTTACAGGAGAAGGGAAAAAGACGAATACTTCACTAAATCAATGTAAAGTGGTTTTATTTCAAGCACTTTTGGGCACTGTTAGTCCATTCATCCTGAACTTTTCATGCAGTGTGAAGTGCAGCCGATATTTCCAAACAATGAAATGTCCAAAAATGTAAAAAATGGCCAAAACGGAGCTACAAGATTTTGTTTCAACAGCGATGGTATGAAGCAGTTGTCCTTAAAGCTGCACCTTTACACCACTGGTGCGATCCAGGGGGGGTTTAGGTTGGAGGCGCTGAAATTTTAGGCAGCCTATGTGTAACGTGGCCAATTTTATTCTAAGTTACATGAAACAGAACTCATCAGGCGGTGCTGTAATGAAGCAAAAGAAGACAACAAACACAACCGCCGAGTCCTCTTTCCGCTCTCGTTCCGGACCAATTTTATTCAAATGACCTGAGTGGTGACCCATCAGATGATCGGCTGATATGTGGCAGGGTGACTGACTGTGTCATGCCCACATTCACACTGAGATTGAATAGTGAAAAACACTCCAAGTCGCTGAAAGCTTCGTTATTTCAGTAGATAACTGAAAAGCAGTGTTTGATTTGGGACTCAGAACTGGCCTGTAACACCGGGACAGGCTTTCTCTGTTTTCTTGTCTGCATGTTTGAGCGATGCGGCCCCAAAGCGGCCAACAGTGAAGCTAACGCAGATTTAGAAACACAAATTCCACTCCTGAACAAGCACACATGAGTCTTTACTCTGCTGGATTAATTATGAAGTCCAGAACATTAATCATTATTATGTTTATCAGTTACAGTCCTGAAATCAGGGAGTGCTGCAGCCCCCCACACCTGCTGTTTCCTTTCTGCTCTCTGTGTGTTTATTTGTTTGTGTTTATTACACAGGAGAAAAAAAAACTCCTGGGTAATGTTCACCCAATAAACCTATCCAGCGAGCAGCTTCATAGGGAACATCCTCAATGTGGTGGTGTTACAGGGTTACATTGTTTTCTCCACGCTGTGTGTGGTATGTGTGGTGGTCCCAGTGTGTACATGGGTCCACAGCTGTTTCTCTACCTGCTTGTTTGCTTGTATGCTTTGTTTATTGGTGATGATATACAGTTTTAGAGCCTGCTTTAGAGTTTTACACCCTCCTTCACCCTGGGTAAGATTTCAACCCAAGTTTTCATATTGTACAGCGTTACTTATGATGCATTGTTGTCCCACAATTCATCTAGAACGTAGCCTAGAACCTGCATTTTGAGGGCCGCCTCTCAGTTTGGACACCTGTGGTGAAATGACAGGTTTCGTTGAATTTCTGAGTGGGGAAAAATGTCATATAAATAAATAAATAAAACAATGCACATTCCATACAGAGACCACACTCCGGTACATTTAAACAATTACTGTTTTCTGCTGAATTTAACCTGTTGGGGGGGTGGGGGGGGGGGGGGGGTGAAATGAGTCTTGTGCAAAAGTTATAAACTTTCTATTGTATTGTTTTCTTCTGATATGTTAAACTCGGCCCATAAGCAGAAACTGTACACTAAAATCCATCCATCCATCCATTTTCTAAGCCGCTCCTCCGTCAGGGTTGTACACTAAAATGTCCAGAAAAATTCGGTTAAAGTGTTTCACAAAACAACCTGTGTCATCTGACTAGGCGCGTTCCAACGTTTTCATACGACCGCATGTGACTATATGACACTGTTGGCTGTCTGAGTTTGTGTTTAGTGCCGCGAGTGTAGTCTCACTGCTTATTTATTATTTATTATTAATAGTTTTTTAGTTTGTTTACTTAAATATCAATATAGCATGTGGGCACATTTTCTTTACTGGGCTGCCCTGTTTCATCACTGAAAAGATCAACTCCCACCTGCACCTTCGTACACCACCTTCCAGTGCTTCCAAAGTAGTTTCTCAATGCATTCATACTCACATACGCTTGTACAACAAGAAACAGAACAGTTTCCAAGCATATGATGACTATATATTTACTTATTTATGCAGCATCATTGAGCGGCCCTGCCTTTCCCTGAGTAAGAGTCAACCCAGATGCCCCTTGGATTGAACGATGCACCTTTAGAACCCAGTGTGGTGGTGTTAGTGTTAGCAGTAGAGTACTATTATTTTCCCATGCACTTTTATGATCTAATTTCCTTGTTTATGTTTGTCGCGATCATAAATGAGCAGATTTTAGGGAGCGGGGCTGACGTGAGCTGAGGTTTGAAATGGTATGAAGTGAGATTAAAGCTTGCGCTGGCCTTGGCTTTGCTTTCAAGAAGAAAGACAGAGGGGGGAGAAAAAAGAAAGAGCCGCAGTGAGTAGAAGGTAAGGTGCGTGTGTATGTCTTTCAAAGTGAATGAATGAAGGCGTTATTGCCTCTGCGCATGTGAGAGCACATAGTGGTGGGGTTTAGGGCTGGGGTCCTGGCAGCACTTGCAGCTGTTCGGGTCCTGGAAGGGTTTTTTTTGCCTCAGATATGTTAATGTTGTGAAGTCTTGGGTGTAAACGCCTGCTGCTGAGGTTTTCCCATTGCATACCCAGCCGGGACACGGCTCTGTGTTTCTTACCTGGCCTTTTCTTACTGCTAAAGGATTGAGAGGGACGCATTAACCAAGTTCTCTCTGAGAAAGTAAAGCGATTCTGTATATTGAACTCTTGATTAAAGTCTACTATGTATTTCAAAGGCTTCGTGTTAAGGACTTTCATTAAATAATCCCACATTGTAAAAGCCTCAGCAGAAGCTTACATTATAAATCTTTAATGGAAAATTTGTAATGCTCACTGACAAGGAAGGCAAAGATGAAGCAGTGTTGCATAAGCCCTAAAAGTACAGTTGTGTGCAAATGTTTGGGTGCAGTCAGTCAAATCATATTTTTTTTATTTTCTAGGTAAAAAAAAAGTACAAATTTTAATGGAAAGTATATTTGCTGAGTTAATCATATTGGGGAAAAATGTGGCCTGTTCAAAGGTTACAGCATGTTATGTTTGATGTATTGTTTCTATCAGTAAGTTAAACTGCAATGAAATAGCACATCGCTACTGTCGGAAGAAAACCTTGTATGTCCAAAATAGTAACTTTACAGGAGAAGGGAAAAACTTACTTTACTTTCAATGCAAGTCAATGGAACCAGAATTTTTCCCATGTCATTTTGGGTCATTTCTTTTAGGCTATTCATCATAAAATTTACAAACAATGTAAAGAATAACAGATACTTTCAAATTATTTCAAAAACTGAAAAATGAGAAAAAATGGAGATACAAGGTTTTCTTTCAACAGCAACAATATTATAGCATATTAAAATGTGTTTAGTAGAGAGGATGTGTTAACACATAACTTTTTTTTTTTTTTTACTTGATTCAAATCTGGGGAACAAACTGGAAACAAAATCTCCAAAATCATAACTTTTACAGGAGAAGGAATAAACAGCCTTAAATTTTAATGCAAGTCTGTGGAACCAGACGTTTTTTTCAGGTAGTTTCTTTTGTTCCATTCATCATAAATTTTACATGTTATGTAAAGGGCGACAGGCATGTTTTAAATGATGTAAAAAACTGGACCAAAAAAAAAAAAAAGAGATACAAAGTTTTGCTTCTTGACTGTGAAATGAAACAATGAGTCAAGCACACATTAAAAAAGGGGGTTCTTAATGGTTTCTTTAGTAAAAGCAGTCATTATACTGTTACAATTCAAAGAACTGCATGAAAAACGCTAAAATCACCGAAACATCATCATCTTCATATTTGACTCTCCCAAGTCCCCATAAAATAATTAAATGGTTTTTGTATTCATCAAATTTTCAGCATATCTGTCAGTGTGCAGCAATTATATTGTCACACATAAAGTAGTCTTGGGATACGCTATGCTCTGCTTGTTCAGAGTACAACTACGTTTTGAATACCTGGTGGTTTTTATGCCAGTACAACTGATTAAACTGCATGAATGTTTATTAAAAAGCTGGGTATAGTTTCCATACAAGGAGCTTCAGGGGCTCATTGTGCGAAATTAACTTTCATACAGCTTCGAGAAACAATGCATTTGTTTAGCATGGCATAATTAAGAAGAAAACAAACAGGTGTGAGTTAAATTGTAAAAGTAGCTTGGCCTACTTGGAAAACATTCACAGACATCTGCTTAATTACAGCCAGCCTTTTCTGTTAGCCCAGGGTATACTGGCTGCATAGGTTGGTTTGGCATAAAACTATTGATTTTATTCTCAGTGTTTGATGGAGTGCCACTTCTTCTGTTAATGCTCTCTTATAAATGAAGGTGCCAAAAAGGGTTCTTTGAAGCACTTCCTTAGAAGAACTCACTATTGTTTGCTTGAAGAACTTTTCAGTGGATGTCTCTTTAAAGCAGTGGCACTCAAACTAGTCCTCGGGGACCTCCAGACCTTCCCAGCCCTGAACATTGATTACCTGGATCAGGTGTTGGGTGCTGCAATAGAATAAAAACATGGAGTGCCTTGAGGACTAGGCTGAGAACCATGAGGTTGAACCATTTTTCTAGCTGTGTTCATTCAAAGAACATTTTACAAGATTAAAGAAGCTCCATGTGATGTAAAAGTACACACACCGATCACCACCTCCTTGTTTCTACACCCATTGTCCAGTTTATCAGCTCCACCTACTGTATAGCTGCACTTTGTAGTTCTACAGTTACAGACTGTAGTCCATCTGTTTCTCTGATACTTTGTTACCCTGTTCTTCAGTGGTCAGGACCCCCATGGACCCTCAGAGAGCAAGTGCTATTAGGGTGGTGGATCATTCTCAGCGCTGCAGTAACGCTGATATGGTGGTGGTGTGTTAGTGTGTGTTGCGCTGGTCTGAGTGTAGCTCAGTGCTGCTGGAGTTTTTAAACCTCAGTGTAGCTGCTGGACTGAGAACAGTCCACCAACCAAAAATATCCAGCCAACAGCGTCCTGTGACCACTGATGAAGGACTAGAAGATGACCAACACAAACTGTGCAGCAGCGGATGAGCTGTCGTCTCTGACTTTACATCTACAATGTGGACTGACTAGGTAGGAGTGTCTAATAGAGTGGACAGTGAGTGGACACAGTGTTTAAAAACTGATCCACTTGTACCAGGACAACACACTAACACACCACTGCCACATCAGTGTTACTGCAGTGCTGAGAATGACCCACCACCTAAATAGTACCTGCTCTATGAGGGTCCATGTGGGTCCTGACCACTGAAGAACAGGGTAACAGAGTATCAGAGAAACAGATGGACTACAGTCTGGAACTGTAGAACTACAAAGTGCAGCTATACATTAAGAGGATCTGATAAACTAGACAACGAGTGAAGAAACAAGCAGGTGGTCATAGTGTTCTGCCTGATCAGTGTAAACCCATGAAAGGTTTTTACTAGAACTGTACGTCGAAGCCAGTAACCTTTCAGGAACCGAGTAGAGCGAGTATATTTTTTGATGCAATGAATGCAGTGAAACTAACTAAAGCACAACTGTCCAGATGGCTCATTTTTATAGACCGAAATTCTTAAAACATCAGAATTAGCAACGGTTAAGCATTGGCAAAAGCATAAAACGTGTCTATATAGAACCGCACTATATGAGCAAATTAGGCTTCTTAGGGAAGACAATCTTTTCTCCTGGTAAAAAGTCACATGTCAGCAAATCCAGGCTTCAAGCTTTTGCCATGTGGCTTGATTCATCCTCATGTGGCCTGTGGGATTCATTTGCTGTCTGGAATGATGCCTTTTGACAGGTCTGGAGAGAAAAATACTGTAAGCATATCCTCTCTTGGAAAGCACACAATAGTTCAAAGGGGTTTTTTTCTGGCAGTAGAGAATAATACAAAAATTGGAAGTCTGGGTCGAATTCTCCTTTAAGCAGAAAACATTGCTGACAATTTTGTTGCAAACATGGCTGCACCATCCTGCACCATTACTACATTTTTTTTCCCTTTGGTTTCTCCTCTGGACTGCAGAGATAAATCAGAAAGTGTATTACAGACAGATATCGGCATTGCATTAGAAGACAGCACAGTGTCCTACAACAGCTGTTCTCAAAACAAATCTTGAGGGAATCCTTTTCTCTACAGCCTTATGCTGTCCATGCAGCACTTTAACCTGATTCCACCAATGAGCCACCTGATAGGCTGATAAGTTGAATCAGATGGATGGAAAAAAAGGCAAAAAGTATGCAGTGGGGTTTGAAACCCACTGGTCCTTAGTAGAGCTGCACAGTCTGTTGTTTGTTAGTTATTGTGAAATTGGCCTTAGCATTACAGATATGGCAGAAGATTATGATATGCAAAACAGATTTTATGTTTATTGAGTTTCTGTGAGTGTTTTATTGAATCAAGGTATCCATATAACCCAACATTTTGTTTTTGCTCAAAAATAATGCAGTCCAATCTTGCAAAGACATCAGAGAAAAATGTAATTTACAATCTAATTTTTCCATTCACCCCAGTCAGCCAAGACATGGTTAGCGTCCAAATTCATGTTGGGCCTCTGGGACTGACATTGATAACAAACACTAGAAGTCAACAGCAACCCAGATGTTTTCCATTAATAACCAACCCCATCCTCTATATATATATATATATATATATTTATATTATTCATATATTTATATTATTCATATATATATATATATATATGCGGCACAGTGGCGTGGTGGGTAGCGCTGTCGCCTCACAGCAAGGAGGGCCTGGGTTCGATTCCGCGACCGGGGTCCTCTCTGTGTGGAGTTTGCATGTTCTCCCTGTGTCTGCGTGGGTTTCCTCCGGGTTCTCCGGTTTCCTCCCACAGTCCAGAGACATGCAGTCAGGTCGATTGGACATGTTACATTGCCCCTAGGTGTGAGTGTGTGAGTGACTGTCTGTGTCTGCCCTGCAATGGACTGGCGACCTGTCCATGGTGTGTCCTGCCTTCCGCCGGAAGACTGCTGGGATAGGCTCCAGCACCCCCCCGTGACCCTGACGGAGAAGCGGCTTGGAAAATGGATGGATGGATATATATTATATATATAAAATGTCAAAATTTGTAAAAATTGCATAGAATAAAATCTCTTCGCATTAACCTGAATTGACGGTTATGCTGTGAACTTGCTATTGTGGAGATAAATCATAAACTACATGTCTTCAGTTTTATACTCACGTGACTCCATGACCTTTTTGAAGATCGCGATAAAGTGTGAGAGAATGTATTTACACCAAAAGATTTGGGTGACTATTGACTTCTACTGTTTATTAACGATGGTAGCTTCCTAGCTTCAACATTAAATTAGGAAGGAAAATTTGGACCGCAAACTCTAATAATCTGGGATGACAGACATGTTCTGTGTTCTTTTGTTTCTGTTATTCTATTCAAGTTTAAGTTTCAAGTTTATTTGTCATTTACACAACATGCCAGGACATTCATGCATTGAAATGCTTGTGATGGAAATCAGGTCATCTCTCTACAGAAAATAAATAAGTAAAAGTAGAATATAAAAAAACAAACGAAAATATATTAAATTTACACAAAATATTGAGAAAATATAAGCAAAATGTCACATTATTGATCTACCTATGCAGTTCAAGGCATCTAGCAGTCACAGTGTAGTTTCATAGTCACAATTCTTGCAGTTTTGTACTTTGTACAGTCGTCTTCACTGGAGACTGGATTTGAGACCAACTCATATACGAAACCTTCCCTAGATTCAGTGTGCACTCAGAATGGTTATTAGCACTGTTTGAAGCACTGTGCAGTGTTTTAGCGTTCATGCATTGCTGATAAAAGAGTGTGACTTGCAGATACAAATGTATACCTAGCACTGGAAACTAGCCCATGGCAATGTGACTAATTAATTCCCGTGACTGTGAGGATAATGCGGCATATAAATAATGTATAGAGCTTTTACTGTGTGCTTTGTTTTGACACAGTTTTTCATTATATATACACTCAACTGCCACTTTATTAGGTACAGGTCCAGTTGCTTGTTAACACAAATAGCTAATCAGCCAATCATACGGCTGCAATGCAGTGCATTTAGGCATGTAGAGGTGGTCAAGACAACCTGCTGAAGTGCAGACCGAGCATCAGAACGGGGAAGAAAGGGGATTTAAGGGGCTTTGAACGTGGCGTGGTTGTTGGTGCCAGACGGGCTGGTCTGAGTATTTCAGAAACTGCTGATCTACTGGGATTTTCACACACAACCATCTCTAGGGTTCACAGAGAACGGTCTGAAAAAGAGGAAACATCCAGTGAGCGGTCAGTTGTGTGGACGAAAATGCCTTGTTGATGTGAGAGGTCAGAGGAGAATGGGCAGACTAGTTCCAGATGATAGAAATGCAACAGTAACTCAAATAACCAACCAACATCTCTGAGGAACGTTTCCAACACCTTGTTGAAAGTTTGCCATGAAGAATTAAGGCAGTTCTGAAGGCAAAAGGGGGTCCAACCTTTTACTAGCAAGGGTAACTTTACCTAATAAAGTGATCAGTGAGTATATATATATATATATATATATATATATATATATATATATATATATATATATATATATATATATATATATATATACATATACATATACATATACATATATACATATATATATACATATATATATATATATATATATATATATATATATATATATATGTAAATAACTATGGCAATCTGTAGCAAGTTGCTAATTAGATGTCAGCCCATCAGTTTGATTCATTCATTTTTACCAATGGTTTGAGTTCCCATTTCTCCTTCATAGCCTGTTTTTGCAATGGTTGAAAAAAAAATATCACTATACTCATAAGTTTTCATAGCCTTGCTGGTGTGCTTTGTCTTTTGCAACTTGTTTGTGAACCTTAGAAAATAAAATATTGTTATATATCTATATGCAGTGTGGAAGCCTCTGAACCTTCACGGCCTTCAGAGAAGCCTAATGATTTCAGAGGACTAAAAAATGCATGTCTCTGACTTTTTGCTCATTTTTATTTATCAGAACCAGGATTTCTGTTGCATTTAAACTCTGTTTGTATTGTAGAACTACTCTTATTTGAGTGTTTAGTTTTGGTTGGAAACAAATGAATTAAAATGCTAAAACAGCCATGAGAAAATTGTCAAATCAGTCATTTTTTTCACATGGTAAATAGAAAGTTAAGCCAAGAGAGCTCTCTGATTGTCCCATGTATCCTCCCACCCTGACATTCCTAAGGACTTCATTTCCCAGAATTCACTGGTAGCTCACATGACCCATGAACCTCCACTCCTCCAATCACTGTGCCTGTTCACCTGGGTACTAACCGGTTTCACCTGCTATGTGTATCATACGATGAGATGTACCTTAGTATTTTACTAGGTGTTCTTGTACTGTAATATTGTCGTTTAGTTTTTTCCTGACCATCTTTTTAGACCTCTTGACTGCTTGTCTATGCCATTCTGGATCTGGTTGCCTGATATAGTTTGTTATGTTTGTCGTTCTCTGTATTTTGGCCTTTTTGGATTTGACCACCACCTGTCTACCAACTGTGAGTATTGTTGAACAACAATGGCTGTCAGTAAAAGCTGTATTCTATCCAGGATAGTCATTAGGAATAAAAACTAAAACAAACAAACAAAAAAATAGTGGCAGCAGCTCCATGTCCGGTATTCTTTACTAAACGATTCACTATACAACTGTTGTGGTTTGTGGTTTGTAATGCTTGTGCTTGTCTGATTGTCATCATCCCCTTTCACAACCCCTTGTTTTCCCATGGAGCTGCTATGATGCAAGAAAAGTTTCAGAGAAATCTGACAGTGTATTGTATCATATGTGGATTCTTCGTTAACTGACTTAATTCATGGTCCCAATTGAAGGCCTACCTGTGATCATCACAGTTTATCACTGTATATATCATATATTGTGAAAATATTTTATATTAGTAGCATCTTCTCCATCCTAACTTCAAATGCAACTTAAGTAATAGATGACTGCAACAGATCGTCACTTCGATGTTGGGCCTCAAGGGCCTCAAGTGCCCATTCAAGTCATTCCACTAACCAAAGAGCAAATTCAGAGAATAAGTAGTTACTCTGCAAGTGGTTAATAGGCCATGTCTTTAGTAAAAGCCTCTTTTATTGTAACTTTTTTCATTTGGATAGATGAAGGATCGTTCAGTGGGAGCATGACAGCCCGACCTAAGACATTTTTCAGGTATTTCTTTGCATAATATATTATTTATTGCCATTGTCATGTTGAATCCTTTGATATGCATAAGGATTTGTGCCTTGAATGCAAGCAGAAAAGGCTTAATAGCAACTGTAGTCTTTCAGTCCCTTGGAGAGGACTGGGTCTAAAGTGCCCATCTAAATAAAGTGCAAATTTAAGGAGTGGAAAGTTACTCCCATTAGAGTTATTTTAAGGGTCCAAGTAGTAAATAGAATGATGTGTGTAGCCCAATACCTCTTGTGCTAAGGCCACTTGTGCGCAAAGTGCTGGCAGGGCAGAGAGAGGAGGCCGGGACGAAAGCCTGCAAATCACTCGGCTTCTCTCATTAACGACAGCTGCCCGGTTTTGAGTCACGACTCCATGTCCTCCCATTTGGCTGCATTGCGAGTCCACTGTGCTCTTCCAGGGCTCTGTCTGTGTCAGCTCTTGAGATGGATTTTCATCCTGGGCCATACTGAAGGTTACTGGTGCTGGCTAATTTACCCGGACCTTTCTCGAGGCTGAGGGCCCCTGTGCTTTGTCCAGGCTAGCTGGCTGTGGTAAGCTTCTGCCTTGGAGGCTGAAGGACGTCTGGGGCTAAAGTGATGAAATGCGCCTCATGTCTGTGGAAACTGTTGCTGTCTGCCGGAAGGATTTGAGGTTCTATTGTGAAGCATCACCTGGGCTGACATGTCGATCAGGATGTTTTTCTTGTTTGAAATGTTTGAAGAGAATATGTAGACTGAATAAATTTAGTTGATTTTGGAAACATATAGAGTTTCCAAATAAGTTGGAATAGTATTTGTCAACATATGCTCATTCCAAAGGTAAGGCCTATTTCAAAAACAGTCCAGGGAAGGAGTCTGTTTACCATTGTATTACATATGCTTTTAACAAAACTTAAGACTCAAGAAACCAGTTTATTTAGCTTTGAAAGTGGAATTTTTGGCCATTTTTCCATTATAAATGCTGCTTTACTGTACATGCTGTAAGCTATTGTAATTTATGCATCATAAGGATGCATACATTGTCAATGAGAGGCAGGTTTTGGCTGTAGGCAGGCTGGTCTAGCACCCACATTCTCTGATTATGCAGCCATGCTGTTGTAACACATGGTATATGTCTTGGCATTGTCATGCTTAAATAAGCATTCAACATTAATAGTGCTTTCATAGATGCTCTTTTGAACTTTACACTGGTAACAGTCTGGATGGTGTGTATCCTCTCGATTAACTTCATAAAATCTCTTTTCATTTTCCTCATCTTTCCTATTAAACTCATTAAGTTAAATACAATTGTTAACAATACAAAGCAACAAGATGGTAAACTGCCAGTTTAATATCTCTCTGAGCAATATTCTCTTTATAACTGGATATATTCTGCCCTAGGCTGAACAGACAACAGAAACTGACTATGAGGTTAATGCCACAATAATAAAAGCCAGACTTCCAAACTTTTAAATAAAGTGTTATTTCAAAACTGAGGCATACAAGCTGAATAATCTTAATTGTGTGCCTTTTTATGAGTTCAGCATATACAAATTAGATCTGACATAAAAATCCCCAAATTGCACTGAGCTAACCCAGCTAGCTTGACACTAACATAGTTAGCTGCCATGCTGAAAATAAAACAAGAATTAATAGTGTCTTCACTTATAGACAAATTGACCAAGGGCACTAATATACCCCTATACCATGACTGGCCCTGACTTTTGGACTTTACACTGGTAACAGTCTGGATGGTCCTTTTCCTCTTTGGTCCAGAGAACACAACACCCATTATTTCCACTTACTGCATTAAATCTCTACTTTCCTTAACTCTAAAACTTTGGTGGCCCTAATTTACTCAATTTTTATCATGTCTTTTTTAAATTTGACAAGTCATGACTTGTGTCTTGAGTCCATCAACATTCTACTGAAGTCAGAGTCACTGACTCATGTCTCAATTTATGATTTATTGGTTTTAAGGGAAAAAACAAACATGATTAATATGCAAACCAGATATTAAGTTGAGGATATTCCATAAGAATACAGTAGTGTTGTGTTTATGACCCTAAGTTACGTACTAGTTTTCGGAAACTTTAGTATCTATACACGCTGGCCCCATAGTGAATTGTTGGTCTTTTTCGTTTCGACAGCAAAACCACATGAGAATATTTGCAGCACTGCTCACTGAGCTGAGCCGTAAACATTGAAAATCTATGATACAGGCTCATGAGTAGCTCAACCAGTATTGGCACTGCTTCTGCAGTGTGGGGATGAGCTCTGCTGAGGGGATGCAAGTTCAAGTCCCAGTGGTCCATTCACCATCTGTGGTCCAAGTGCACAGTTGACTTACTACAGTGAGAATTTGTTATAGAAGCAGAATCATTGGGGAAAATGAGAACACTTGTAAAATAGGGCAGGGCAGTATCATTTGCAGATTTTTTATAGGGGCATTAGCCTTGCTGAATTATTGACCAACATTTATACACTAATATTGCATTAATGTGTGATATGCAAATAAACCTCTGGCCAGTCACTGTAGGTTTTAATGTGATCAGTGAGCATCTTGACCAATCATAGATGTTCTTTGGGTGTCAGGCATGCACATGGAGAAACACATGCACCGGGTTTTAAAGGGCACCCTCCTTTAAGTGAAATAGAGGGGTCATCTCCAGCATTTTCTGGAGTTTTCCTTCATTTCCACAGCGTGACTTAAAATCGAGGCTGAGAGCTTTCATATCCAGCCCTGCATAGCTCAGCATGTACCAAAGGCTCAGCATGCTTGGAGCAGGATACATTGTGTGAGTAAGCAGAAGACAGGATGATCTTTCACCCACGTCCATTGACTAGTCATTCACTTCCTTAGAAAAAAAATCAAATGCATGTGTCACAGAACAGCATGTAGACTTTTTAGAGTGAGAAAGAGAAGAGGATGAGAAACATAGGAGCCTGTATTGTGCTTTAAAATTCTTGTTATTGTGTGCTGACCATGAACCATGGAGTTTATTGGTTTTATTTATTTATTTATTTATGATTGGACATAATTTGATAGTTCTTTATGCTCCCTCTGTGGAGGTTCATGTTCTATTTTTCTGCTTAGATGACATATAATTTAAAACATACTGTGATTATTATTATTTTTTTTTTCTTTTCACCATTTGAAAACATTACATTGTAGGTACGTTTCCATGACAAATCATGGATCGGCAAATCGGTCACGAGGCTGGAACCCTAACCTCCAGCCCACGACTGCCCCCAATAGCGTCCTGTACTGGATTAATGCAAAACTTCTGGGACAAATTGTATGTATGGTTTTGTACGTGGCTTGTTCAAACACCCCCCATCAACCTTATTTTTCATGTGACATTGTCATAATGGCTTAAACGTTTAGCAATTCTGGCTTAAATATACAGCTGGGAATTGGAAATGTCATTAGTTGCCATTTTCAACAAAGTCCAAAAAGTGTGCCTAATTTTTAAGATATCGTTTTGTCTCATTAAATGTCTCCGAGTCATCCTGGGAGAAAGCGTAGCTTGCAGCTGTCACTACAACCGAGTGCTGTTGGCATTAAAGTCTGAGCAAATAAAGCAAAAAGATGATGAACTGCCAGTTAAACATCACTGGTTGTTTCTAACAGGCTCGCTTTAACTGGTTATATCCGTTATAGTCTCTTTAGAACTGCGTATATTCTGCCTTCACTAGTAGGCTGGACGGATAGCAGAAAGCTAACAGGCAAAGACAAACTTCTAAGCCTTTAAATGAAGCAATATTTAAAAACTGAGACATGTAAAGTCCGTAATCTAACTTTCTTACCTTTTTATGAGTTGAACGTGTTCATATTTCAACTAGAGCTGATTCAAAAATAGCACCAAGCTAGCTTGACACTGACATATCTAGCTGTCGTGGTATGCTGCCAGTAAGTAAGTAAATAAATAAATAAATAAATAAATAAATTCTACATTAGACATTGGCACTGCTTTATGGTTCTCTGCCTGCACCTGACTCCCAGTGTGAACAGAATTGATAAAAAATGGCATTACATGTCTACGTAATTAAAGTAGGCTGGAATCGGGATCCTTGAAATTGAGTGTGATGTAAGATATTACATCTATTTCAAAATCTAACCCTAATCTTAATTTTAACACAACCTACACTTATGCCTAAACCTTCCCCTTTCCATAATGTATGTGTTGTTGAGAATCAGCTGAATATCACCAGGAAGTTTATTATATCTTTTATAATGATATCTTTAGGTCATCTATAGGAGACCATCAAAATAAAGTGACCAACACTAAGTTTTCACATCATACATTATCACATGCTTTGTGATACAGAGAAATGGATAATAATATTATTATTATTATTATTATTATTATTATTATTATTATTAACTTCAACTCTGTTTCTTTTTCTCTTGGTGTCTACAGTGACTTTGTTTCTAGCAGTATCTGAGCTCAGGACTGTCTTTTTCTCTAAGCTATTGGTAACTAGCAAAAATACTTTCTCTAGATTGACAAAGCGCTTCTTGTAAGTCGCTCTGGATAAGAGCGTCTGCTAAATGCTGTAAATATAATAAAAGTATTATAGTGAAATCATTATCCTGTCTGTCACAGTTGCCTATAAATGTAAGAGTTCTGTTCTCAAAGGAGCAATTAACCATACACACAGAAGTTTTATTCCCCATACCCAGGGGTCACTGTGACACTGACACTGTGCTGCTCCACGGTTGGGTGTTAGGCAGCGACATGACCTCTATTGTATTAAGTACACAGCATAAACATAACACACTTCTATAATCTAAAAATAGCTCAGCCAGTTTGCACTGAAGTCCCTGTAGTTACTGAATAATAAACCTTGGCATGTAAGCCTGAGATTTACAGGTATTAAACACATTTATTTGCTAAATCTCTAAAAAGCACTCATCACATTTTTCAGGTTTGTGCTTTGCCTTTAGCCGACAGTATGAGGATTGAGTGACTGAGGCAGTAGAGAGAACTCTGAGAACTTGATCTGGAGTTATTGGTGGCTTCTGCTTGTGAGCAGGTCAGACCCCCACTTTCGGATTGTAGTGGGACTGACAGATTAAACTGAGGAACAGAGGGGAGGGTGGTGGAGGGTAAAAACATTGTCACAGGAATGGAAAGGCAGAGATGGGAATTTTTAGGGTGTTGGACTGGAAGGAGGAGGGCTTTAAAGCATGGTCTTTCCCCTAATGTCTGGTGATTCCTTATCTCCAAGAACATTCAGATGTAGGAGTTTATAGTGTAGTGGGTAACATCTCTGCCTTCTACGTTGTAGACTGGGGTTCAATCTCTGCTTGAGCAGCACCCTACACTATACCAATAAGAGTCGTTGGGCAAGACTCCTAACGCTGCTTTCACCTGCCTGTGTAAATTGATCAAATTGTAAGTCACTCTGGAAAAGCCAAATGCTGTAAATATAGTTAATGTGTGGTGAATGTCATTGTTTGAGTTTCTTGTCCACTTGTACCATTCTCCTGACTGACTTCAGCTGATCTTGGGTCACCACTCTTAATTTAACAGCCCATGCTGGCCCTTCAGAATAAAACCTGTGCTTAAGATCTACAGGTTTCTTTCCATCCTTCAGGGCTTACATTACAAGCCCTGTGGTTGTTACCCCAACCACAGGAGTTTGTGTTTTAGAAATCCTCTGGCTATTAACCGAGAAAACCCGCAAATCCCTGAGAGAGAGAGAGAGAGAGAAGGACTGCTTTAGCATTTACCACACAGTGAGCTCTAGCTGCAAAATTTACATTTACAAATCCAGGCAGACCTCCTTATGGTTTAGATTTCAAACAGAGAGAGGGAGAGAGAGAAACATGCCCTTTCAGAATGAACATGGGGTGTTTAACTGACCTCTGCGTGAACACAAGGCCCCAATCTTTAAGCCCTGACATGATTTATTACCTTTGGAATGGAAGAACATTGAGGAAGACGGAGTTAAGATAAAGGGACGGGACAGAGGCTTTCATTTGCTGTGTCTTACAATGATTTCGTCTGCATACACAGCAAGGGCATAAAAGGACAGACATCGAACTAATATCCCACCTAGGAGAACGACTGTGCTTAAAACGCATTCAGAAGGATTAGATTAGATTTGCTTTTGTAGATTCCATATGCAGTGTAACAAAGGTTTTGGAATTGGTTGAAATGCAATGGCACACTAGTTCACGCAAGGCCTGATAAACAGTCCTTAGATCCTGGAATAGTCTAGAGCTTATCAGTCCCGGCGAATGCGTAGATAAGGATGGCTTGTGATGTATATGCTGTAACAGCGGACTGATGTTTTGTTCTTTAATGGCCTTTTTTCATCGTACAAAACAACAAATCTTGAGCTTGCAAAATCTTTCCCAAACTGTGACTTCAAGAATTCCTCCAGAGCTTTTAAGTTGGCCTAACATTCATTCCAGCATTGCACCAAACCCTTGAATAAGCAATAAACTCCTGAATCTTTCAAAACCTTCAGAATGAATTTGCTTGGACCAGAAGAGTTTAGTTACTTCCCTGCTCAAACTCCCTTCATAAACCTGGCCATTATCTAGTTGGTTGAATCAACACAACTCCAGCCCTTTTTGCCTAAAATGTCATACCCAAAGTAAAAGCAGCGCTGTTCCTACATACCTTTGGGCGACATTCTTGATCTAGATCTTGTTTGAAAGGGAACAAATTCCAGTTTTTCCCCACCAACCACAATAATTGTAAGTAGTATTAACACAGAGTGACAGAAGCTAGAATGGTGGGGTTCATTACTGCTTGCCTCATAGATCTCTAAACCGATTTCTGACTTTTGCCATGTTGTCAAGACCACATGTTTGATTGTTATACTGTCTGTCACTGTTGCCTATAGATGACATTCTGTCATCAGTAGAGTGGCTAATGGTAGAAATGTAAGTTTGACCCCTTAAATGGCCCCTTAGTTTTATCACATACTTTTATAGTTCAGCCAGTTTACACTGAAGTCTGCGGTTAATGAATAATATGACTTGTAATAACAAATTTATTTGGTAAATCTCAAAAAAACACATAATCCACTTGTTTTGGATTATGATGTCTCTGTCAAGAGCTCAGAGGCTTTTAAGGTGAGGATCCACAGATTCGCTACTGTTTCCTCATTTGCTGCTTATGTTACAAATGAGACCATCATAACTGCTGTGAATAATGAATCATTAAATGATATGAAGGAGTTGATTTCTGAGATTTGAAGCTTACTAGCAGCATATTGCATCACCATATTGTTGGATGATTCAATGCGTTCTGATTACAGTACCAAAATTTACACATTATGTAAATGTTACATTTTTGTTTTTTTCTTCCAAAAACCATATCCCATATCTTAATAGAAGATTTTTTTTTGTTGTTTTTTTCAGATTTTTGGATAAATGTCATCCACATTATGTTTTATTAAAAAGTCAAAGCTCATGTTTACTTAATTTGTATCTACTTATCAAACTGCATTTTCTAAAAGTGAGCCACTTTAACAAAAGCTTAGTTCCATAACACTGGGCAAATCCATACCATGACAAATATCACAGATTTTCCCAACATATTGCTGATAGCTGGAATTTGTACTACAAATGACCTGAAAAGGAAACGGTTTCAATAATCAGTTCTGTAAAATCCCGTTTGTAGGGTGTGTTTGCAACTAAAATATTCTAATTCTAACATGTTATTTACATTATCTAGTCATTTTTTGCAGAACCGAGTGCAGAGACATGTTTTTTAGAATGCCAGTGATAAACTGGCAAAGTAACATTGTTTGAAATCATTTTGGGGGAAAAAATATTGTTGAAAAAAATCCCTGTTCATCTGCGGGGTCACGCCTTGAGCAGGAAAATGGTAAATGTCGCAGTTACGTCACTCACGTGCTCCACTGATTTGGGTAACCTTTGGAAAATGTCATGCTAATCGAAAGGGATTCATGGAGAAATCGGTTCTCCTTCTCAATTCAAGGGCAACTAGAAAACCACGGAAGTGGAGACGGCAATAATTTTGAGGTGTTTTTGCCTCGCAAATGAAGTGGTAAGTAGCACCTTCTTCCAGACTAATGCTATGCTATGCTCTGCACTGCACCTATTTCCACTCTCAGACTGACAGGGACCACAGAGCAGGCAGATAAATACATTTGTGCAGGTATGAGGCCAATTCATGTCCACAGTCTAGAGTGATTGGTGTCACTCCCGGCTTCTCTCAGCTGAGGCATGTTTCAATCATGTGTCAGAGCGAGGTGTTGTTTTGATGAGAGAGAGAGAGAGTGTGTGTGTGTGTGTGTGTGTGTGTGTGTGTGTGTGTGTGAGTGTGAGAGTGTGTGTAGGTGTGCAGGTGAAGATTGTATGTGAAGAGAGGTCAAGGCTGTCTTGTATCCAGTTTCTGTTACTTGTCAAAGTGTCCAGGCATGCTGGGATAGCCTGAGCTTGTCATTGATATTGGCATAGGCATACTAGAAGTCTCTTACTGGGGGTGCATAAGGTATCAGCAGGTGTATTATGTGCCAAAAATGTTTAAAATTTGGTTATTATTATTGTGCCGACAGTGGAATTGTAGTGGATGATTACAACAGATTACTAGGCACTAGGCACTTCCACATTTTGGCCGAAAGTGTAGTCATGCTAAACTTTCACTAAGAGAAGTGTGTGTGCGTGTGTGTGCGTGTGTGTGTGCGTGTGTGTGTGCGTGTGTGTGCGCGTGTGTGTGCGCGTGTGCGCGCGTGTGCGCGCGTGTGTGCGCGCGTGTGTGCGCGTGTGTGCGCGTGTGTGCGCGTGTGTGTGTTGAATTCTTGTGAACAGAATGCGCATAGACACACTTTCTTTGCCGCTTATCCTTTTGGACCTATCCCAGTGGTCATTAAGTGAAAGGTAGGAAACACCCTGGACAGGTTACTGGTCCATTTCAGGGAGGACACACAGACATATACAGTCAAACCTAGGACCAATTTAGCAATGGCTGATTGGCCTGGTTGCATGTCTTTGGACCATGGGAGGAAACCCACATAGACACATGGAAAACATACAAACTCCACACAGAAAGGACCCAAGTCACCCGGCCGAAGAGCGAACCCAGGCCCTTGCGGTGAGGCGTCGGCGCTACTTCACCAACATGCCGCCAAGAATGAAGTAATGCCAATGTAAAAATATCAAAATACCATTCACTTTGAAATATGATGACAAATATGTCTGATGGCAAAGAAAAATGAACGAGCCGCACTTTCTGGACAGAATCATCAGGAGACCCACATTCATAGCAAATGGCCAAAAGTCATTCTTGCAATGTGACCAATACAAAGAGACGCATACAAAATCTCCAGTCTTCACCAATGTAGCCTTTTATACCAGCAACTAGTTCAGCAGTGTGTTCCAGGTGTAATTTTACTTTGTTTTTTCAGTTCCTGCTAAAAGAAGCATGTACAAAATATTGGGATCAGTGGGGCATGATGACTGCTTAGTGGACCTAACCATGTGTGTTCTGGCATCACTACATCACTGCATCCTCCTCAGCTCTGCTACTAGTCCATGATAATCACTGTGGGCTGCATTATATATACAAAAAAAAAAAAAATTAAAGTGCTGGGAACCCCTGTCCCACAGAGCCTCTAACGGGTGATTCTTTAAAGAATTTAAACCTTTTTGAGCATAAAAACACCCACATAATCTGAAGGTTCTAAACAATGTGTTGCTTTCTGCAAGTGTACATTCAAAGCAAGTACCATTCAAGCCAAGAGATTAGGGGTTGTTTCAACAGAGGACAAGAGAAATGCAGTTTGGAGGAGGTCTAAATAACGAAGGATAATACTGTATATACTGTAACAGGCTAATGTTCTGGTCCATAGTGTCTCCTTTGCATTCTACAAAACAGAATTCTTCAATTCATAAAACCTTTCCATTCGTTCAAGCCCTCAGAACTACGCATGTTTTATCCATAGCTTTTATACTAGTCATACCTTTTTACCGCTCTTCCGTCACACTCTTGACATTTTCCAGTTTTTGACATAATTTGAACAACAAACTCTCAAATCTTCAAAGGCTCTTAAGGCCAAAGTACGCTGGTTGGACAAGCATGAATTAACACGGACCTTCTAATGTCCGTCGTTTTTCTTAGAATGTCCAGGAAAAAGAACTGAGAAACCAAATGAAAGGAGGAGAGATGTGTTTGTTCAGTCAATGTCCTCTGGCCTTCGAAAGAAGGGGATGCAAATCGGGTTCTGGAGTGCCTTAATGATTTCCCTGCTCAAACATGACTACTGAACCTGGTCATTAACAGGTCAGTTCAGGTGCATTTGAGCAGAACAGTCACCAAAGTGTGTTGGAATGTACACATCCAGGACTGAATGCTGAGCCTTAGAATATTGGTAGCTTACGTTGATAAAGGTATCGGGGCCATAAGGGGTCCTTCAGTTATGTGTGTGTGTGTGTGTGTGTGTGTGTGTGTGTATGTATGTATATGTGTGTGTATATATAGATATATATAGAAAGATATAGATATATATAAAAAATAATAATCTCACTGCTGTAGAAAACCTTGTATCTCCATTTTTGACATTTTTCAGTTTTTGACATAATTCTATTAATAATTTTAATACCTGTTGTGTTTTACACTGTATGTACATTTTATGATAAATGGACTAAATGAAATAACCCAAAATGACTTGGAAAAAAATTTGTCCTTGTCCTGTAAATTACCATTTTGGAGATGCAAGGTTTTCTTCTGACAACAGTGATGTGCATATATATATATATAAAATTATAGTACAGTTTTTTTTTTTTTTTTTTTTTAAGACTGAATGTTGCTGTAGATTTTCTGCTTTAGCTTTTAGGCATTGGCCGGAATTCACATAGCAGTGTGTATAAATCAATAGCTACTGTCTCTGTCGTTTTCCCCCAGTGTGATTTTGTTTTATGCTGTTTAAGCTTTGTTTAGTGCCTATATTGCTGCAGGTGTTTCATTTTCCCTTTTAATTCACAATTTTAATCCATTTTATTCATTATTCTCCACCTTTTTTTACATTCCCGGTATTCCTGAAACTGTTTGATTCATGTAGGCTTAACATTTCTTGAAAGCTAGACATGAACCTTCAGAAGTCTTTGCACTGATCCCTGTGGCATTTCTGCCCTTTTACTCCAAATATATATCAAAGGAAAATGTTCCCCCCCATTCATATTAATGGATGAAAATCCCCCCTTTATAGTCTCTGGGGAGATTTTGCAGTGTTGAAATAAGAAAAAGAGGTTTTTACAGCTTGGGACTTCTCCATGTCAGGACTCGAGCTTGTTGGTAATCTGCCAATCCAGTGAGGTTGTAAGTGATTTTCTAGCTGGATGAAAACGAAGGAATGAATGAATCCACAGTCTTTGACCCGCATGGGCCATTTTATGAGTTATCCTGCAAACGGACAGCCTGTTTATGCAGCGCAGACTGAATGAGCTGCGTCAACCTGGATCCAAATGCACCTGAGCTTTTTCCGGACACTTCAGACGTGCTGCACAGTCCATTTAACTACCATTTTACCACTTGAGACTCCATATGTCATTCAGTCTCAATGAAATTTAGTTTCCACTTCTGGAACAGGCAGTAAACTATCCCTGTAAAATGCATTCCTGAGTATATATTGTGTTAGTTTTCCTAACAGAGCCAAGTCTTCAAAATGCTTTACTTTATAGGAGAAAGAAAGCTATTGTTGGCTTTTTGGCTTTAATGTACAGGATTGTTCCATATATATATATATATATATATATATATATATATATATATATATATATATATATATATATATATATATATTATTTTAAATTTTATATTAAAATATATATATATATATATATATATATATATATATATATTTTATATTATTTTAAATTTTATATTAAAATATATATATATATATATATATATATATATATATATATATATATATATATATATATATATATATAATTTTTTTTTAAGTTATTTGTTTTGAATTATAAAAAAGATGGTGCAATGAATGCACCTAGAAATGCACCTTTTAAATAGTGTATATTTTTATATGTTGTATGTAGCATAGAATGTATAGTATGTCTGTTCTCTTCCATTTAACTCTATTTATAATTCTATTCTAATATTATGTTACATGTGCATATAGTATATGCATTCTGCTCTATATTATATATATATATATATATATATATATATATATATATATATATATATAATATTGACCATAAAGTATATACCTTCTCTTTGATTCTGTTATCTATATAGTATATTATGTTGTTATTGTTTATTAAGTTCTCATCTAATTACATACATGGTATATCACTGCTGCGGGAGCAAAACCTTGTATCTTCAAAATAGTCACTTTAGAGGAGAAGGAAAAAACCTACTTTACCTTTAGTGCAAGTCAACGGAACCAAAGAAAGTTATTTTGGGCCGTTTCTTTTGGTCCATTTATTATGAAATTTACACACAGTGTAAAAGGCTAAAGGTCTTTTCAAATTATGTCAAAACCTGCAAAACCTCAAAAATAGAGATACAAGGTTTTGTTCCAACAGCAGCGAATTCTATTCTATTCTATTCTATTCTATTCTATTCTATTCTATTCTATTCTATTCTATTCTGATGTGTATACTTAAGTATATGTTGTACTTCAATATACACATATGTATGTGAGTATATCTTATTTAGATTCTATAGTTGTATTCTATTCATTTCATCTTTATTCTATTCTATTTCTGACACATTTAAAAATAATCAAATATATTGCCTTAGCTTTGGTACACTGGTCCTGTTTAGTTGCCTCTTCTTTCCCGATTTTGGTTCATACTCTTTTCTGCTATTTGAGGTGTCATTGTTTGCATCCCTCACTAAGCCATTTCAAGTTGTTTGGCAGGAAAGTCATCACTGGTGTGTTAAAATGCAGATGGTATGAACAAAACCTGGAAGTGTTCTTCATCCTTTATTTCTCAGCTTGGGTTTTGTTTTCCGGGTGTAAATTGGAATGTGACACATTGTTATTCAGTTGTGTTTCTGAGTTGGATGACAAAAGCTTTTGTCTCGGTACCTTTATTAGAATTCCTGCCATCTATACAGAACAATTGGAACGAACAAGGCTAAAACGTATTGTCAGTATCAAATCAAAACCTCATAACTCTGCTTTAGTACAGCAGCTACCTTTACATTCCTTCTGCCAAACATTTCATGATGAATGGGTCCATCAGCACGGGCCACAATGACTTCGAATAAAAGTTTGTTACATGAACATACATTAAAGTTAATGAAACTTTTCTTCTTTATCATACAAGAGTGTTTTATAACGGCAATGAAATGGAACAGTATCGCTTCTTGTTTTCCCCACAGCTAAATAAGGCTTGCCACAAAGTTATGAAACATTAAAGTGTCACTTTATTGCCTAACAGGGGAAATTGCCACTCGACAAATCATCCCAACAATCCAGTGTGGAGCTGGGCTTTATAAATGGATGTAATCAATGCTCAGTCAGCAGTCTGGAGTGTCTGGGTTTTATGCATACGTTTGATGAATTAAAACCAAAATTATTTGACAGCAGACGCACTGGCCTCCAAATGAAAGAGGAAATCTACAAGATGTGCGAAGCAGAAAAGCTGCAGAGATCAGAATACAGTGTGATGTCACTCCATATATTTTACACTCATGGAGCGAAGTGAAGAACATTTTATTCGTTTTACCTTCTTTATGTGTTGACTAACACCGGATAATTAACACAGTGAAAAATAACAATGCTCAAGTATTGCCTTCAATAAGCCACATTACCTAGCATGAAGACCTCATGACATTAACCAGCACTGTTTCTCAGTCATACATATGTTTGTGATGTCTGTTCTGGATGTGCCGTGTCCCGATAGACTCATTTAAGCATATGCGTGGGTTGGAAATGTGTTAAGTGGATAGCAGGGCATTTAAAATGCATCTATCCATCATGATGCATCGATCTGGTGGCGAGTCTTTTATAATCATTTACAGTAAAACGTAGAGTCACCTTTGGTCATATAAAATTCCCAGTAACAAAAGAAATAAATAAATATTTAAAAATCAAATGGCAGTGAAGTTTCATGGTTTGAATGATCTTTTTGTTTTTTTTTAAAGAATTGCACTCAAATCAAATTTGAGTGCTTGTGTTGTATACATACCAAAGAACTGAACATTAGAAAATGATTCATGGTGCAATGTTGGATGCAGTGAACTGAATCATTACTGAATCATCCTGATGCATTCACCAATCGAAAACATCAAAATCAGATCGCACCATCACAGAATTCCGCAAGATTCGGTGAAACACTGAATGAATTATCATCAGATTGATTGAGGTGTGATTTGAGATGTATGCATTGAATCGTTGACCAAACTGAATCATGGTAAACATTTGAGATGCACTGAGTCGATTCATAAAGACTCATCAAATCAATCTGCGGTGAACTTACTTATTTGTGCATTACAGTTTTTTAAATAAAGAATTCCAATGAACTTTATTTTGTGATGCATGGAATCATTTCCCGAAGAACTGGAGTCATTTAATCGTGGTGAAAATTTTAATGCCGCACTGAAAAGTTTACAATTCCCTGAATCCTTCTGTACAGACATGTAATCAGATTGAATCATGGTCCAATTTGGGTTCCATGCATTGAATCATCTCGTAAAGAATTGAACACCCTCTAGAGGATAAGCAGTACATAAATGCTGGCTGTCTGTGTACAGTTGTGAGGTGGGATAGGCATTGATTACAAGGCTTTGTGTCCTCTTGATGGTTCTTTCATACTCTCAGGTTCCTCCTTGTGGCGGAGCGTCCCTGTTGGCTGAAGCCTGGCAGTATTTTTTGGTCTGAGCACATTGGCTGAGGCTTCATTATTCCACTTATTTTAAAGGTCAACTTTCATTTTCTTAGGCCGTAAAGCACACTCTCATTCATCATGCTGAGGTTACCGGGCTGTGGAAAAAGGAAAAATACAGAGCACCTCAGCGCTGGCAGTGATGTGCTTAGAACCAAGGGTACAAACAATATTCTAATTCATGATATTCTGCAGCAAATTTCAAAAATATGGTAGTATGGACATTGGTGTTGTCATATGGCAATAGATTCCGTGCCAAATGGGTACCATTGTAGGGATATTACAGCTCATGCTGTGATGCAGCTTTGGATTTAAAAAAAAAACTGTAAAAAAATGAGCCAAAAATATTTGTTGCTCCGGCAGGTGTTATGAACTTCAAGTGAAATGCAGAATTATGATTAAGGTGGTTGACCTGAAGTAGGTGTTTGTATTGTGATATCTAGAGTGATATCCCTTTACTGCATGGTGTTGCCTTATGGCAACAACTATTTTCTTTAACTTTTTTGCCTGAGTCCATTATGAAAGTCCATTTTTTACAACTTATTTCAGAACACTGAAGACTTTATGAAAAAAGAAAAGAAGCACACTTTTTTTCTGATCACAGGTCTTTCTGTTGCAGTCTGCACACGTTTCGCTTAAACGTCACACATTGAAGCCTATTGACAGAAAAAGGTTTGTATATAGTAACAATTTCAAGAAACAGTTTGAAAGAAAATCTGTGGGAAAATATACAATATTTTCATAAATACAAGTTTTGATGCTGTGGATTTGGTATAAATATTACACATGATAAAATCTAGTTGTTGCCATATGGCAACAGCAATAAAACTGCTAATGGCAGGACATGAATACTGTGGCATTAGACTGACAAATCACTGCCATTTTCCAGCTTTTTTTATACTCAAAGTTGGTGATTTTGTCCTTTTTATCAACATACAGTATGTTCTTAATATTTCTTACATTTTCAAAGTCTTAGTATGCACTAAAGGTTGCAGTACCATTCTTGCATTTTGTTGCAATATGGCAGCATAAGGCAAAGAACTCTCAAACACCCATCTTCTTTGCTCTTTATCTCCATTACTTATGCCATTTTTACTACGATACTTTGTTCATATGGATTTAATAATTCATGCGGGAAAGACATAGGGTTACTGAGAAAAATTCCATGTTATAATGTATAGAATATTGTCAGTTGCAAATTGCAATAATAAAGATGGCAGATTTTTACCATTTATAAACTAAAATGTCATTATCTAAATTTGCCTGGGAGGGACCCAAATCTTGAAAACCAGCCCCAGTTGATTATCCCTCCTCCACCAAACTTGAACATTGGCATTATGCTTTATGGTAGGTAATGTTCTCCTGGCATCCACCAAGCCCAGATTCATCTGTCAGGCTGTCAGATAGAGACATGTGATTAATCACTCTGGAGCCCAGTGACACCACTCCCGTCAACACTTGGCATTGTGCATTTTAAGCTTGTGCGTTACAGTTCTATTGGTGGTGTTCCTCCCAGAAGCAGTTTGGAGCTCCTGTAGTGAGCGATTCAGCAGAGGACAGGCACTGCGTGATTCAGTTTGTATGGTTAATTATTTCGTGGCTGAGCTGTTGTTGCTCCTAAACACTTCCATTTTATAACAGCACTTACAGTTGACTGGGGCAGATCTAACCGTACAGAAATTTAACCTTAATTTAATCCTTTAACATTCAGTCAATGAGCTCTCCAGTATGACATTACTCTACTGCCAGTGTTTATCAATGGAGATTGCGTAGCTAAGTGCTTTATCCACCTGTTTACAATGAGTGTGAACAAATATATTTCCAGCTATAATGCATACAGGATTTAAGGCATATTCCTCATTCTTCCTCATTTCTTTTTTTGTTCTTGCTTGCTTCCACTACTAATGCTAAATTGGAGTCTGTTCCAGCATCTTCAGTCTAAGAAAAGGCACTTCAGATCAGGTAAGATTCTGCTTGAGTATCAAGTCAATACATCTTCACGCCCACTGTCTGCCCTAAGTGCAATCACGACGACGTAGCCATTGAGGCCTTCTGCTAGAGCAGCTGTTCTAAATGCTGCCTAGTCAAATCTCTCAGTCACTCTTACTCAGTGCATGATGGTGATATTTTAAGTGGGTGAGGAGGAGTCTGAACTTGCTGTGATGATGAAGCAGTACAGTCAGGGCTGGATAATTACATGTGGCTTATGCAGTCTATTGGCACGTACTAGGACTGCATAATATGGACTAAGTGCTACTCTCTTAAAAAAGATGGTTCTTTAAGGGTTCTTCAGTAAAGACAGTGGTTCAGTATAGATTTGCATGGTTAAATCATTCTTTGAATTGTGAAATGGCTCTTCAGGTTGATGGACTTTGTGTGGAAGCTGCGTGAAAAGGTTGATGTTATAACGGTAGAAGAACCTGGTGCACCTTTTCGAAAAGGTTCTCAGAATAACAGAACCATGTGCAGAACATCTGCCATCAATGTGAAGAACCCTTTCAAGATGGAAAGAACCCTTTAAGCATGAAAATTGCTCATTGTTCTATATAAACATATTATATTTACTAAAGAACCCTTTAAGGCATCTTTTAAGAGGGTTGTGGTGATATTGCTCCATGTTGTTATTGTAATATGGCTTGAAAAATACTGGTCAAGTCATAAAAAGGCAGGTGGTATTTTCAAATGGTGCACAAAAACTATATGACCCTAAAAAAGGAGATTTGATATCTGGCATTAAGGAATTAAAATACATTTATGGGTTTATAAAGATTGGTTAAAGATTATTATTGAGACATATACAGTTGCACACTGTGTCTATTAGAGCTAGGCCTAGAATTTGGGCCATTAATCCCAAAATATGGTCAAGAATCATTATAATAATGCTACTTTCGGCTGGCACCTCTATGGGCTGTCTACTAGTATGTTAGAGCTAAACTAATAACAGATGCACACACAATGTTTAGCAGTTAAAGTTCAAACACAGACATTTAAAGGTGGAAAATGCATTGTCTGTGTTGTATTTGAAGCTTGTCACAGACAGACATGCATTTTATATGTATCAGTTTGACAGTGACTCTTTCAATGTCCTGGCATAGAGCTTCCCCCACATTCCCCATTCCTAACAACCACCTGAAACCTACTTATGGCTTATATTTATTGTCAGTGCCATAACTAGAAGTTCCAGAATCCCTTGGGTGATGTTTTTACCATTTCATCCCCATTTTTAATTAAAAAAACGTGATTGGTTGAGTACTGTCTCTTCTTAATGATGTTGGTATTTAAAGTGTAAGGCCTTCTGTGTACCTCCTGAAGGCCTAACCAACAAGAGAGCTTACTTGGCCATATGACCATTATCCAATGGACAGATTTTAGTGTTACGACCGCCAGGTTTTGTCTAGGGTGTATGGGATCAGTGACAAGTGGCATTGAAATATTGAACCAGTGAGAATTGTCTAAGAATAATGAGGAACAGACCGATTATAAAGCTTTTGAGGCCATTTTTATTCAAACAAACCTCAATAAAACCAGAGTGCTGTGACACCTAGTACCACACTGGAAGAATCAAACTGGACGGCACCAAAGAAAAGAACAAAACAAAAGCGAACCACGCTCGCCAACTCTGAAACAAAAGGTATTTAGCTAATCTAAAAAAAAAGGAAACCAAATCTACGTACTTTAAACTTCCCTAGCCAGTAACCAAAAGTATGTGTGGTGGTGCCCGATGACCTAGAGAGCTAGAAAGAGTAGACATCTATGTGGTGCGAATGTACATACGTGCCCCTCTTACTTACCTGATTGCAACCCCAGGTGGTACAATCTCTTGTAAAACAAAGTTAAAGGCAGGTAAAATGCCAGATAAAGAACTTCCTCCAACATATAAGACAAAGTCATGCAGACTAAGTTAAAAGAAGCACCTGTACAAAACAAAGTACCCTCAACACAAGAGAGTAGAAACACAAACTAAAACAGAACACATGATCAGTCCTCTCCCTCTTCAGCTAACTTGAAGGCCTCTTTTAAAACATGGGCTCCTCCCCCCAGATTCACCAGCCAGGCCTCTGATTGGTTCTCACATGACTGGTTCCAGAGTAGGTACCTCTGTAGAGAGAGAGACGGGAGAGATGACGGAGAGAGAGAGAGACGGGAGAGATGACGGAGAGAGAGACGGGAGAGATGACGGAGAGAGAGACGGGAGAGATGACGGAGAGAGAGACGGGAGAGAGAGAGACGGGAGAGAGAGAGACGGGAGAGAGAGAGACGGGAGAGAGAACGGAGAGAGAGACGAGAGAGAGAGAGAGACAACGGAGAGCGAGACGGGAGAGAGAGAGAGAGAGACGGGGGAGAGAGAGAGAGAGAGACGGGAGAGAGAGAGAGAGAGAGAGAGAGAGACGACGGAGAGAGAGAGAGAGAGAGACGGGAGAGAGAGACGACGGAGAGAGAGAGAGAGACTTGAGAGAGACGGGAGAGAGAGAGAGAGACGGGAGAGCCACTTTGTTTTCAAGCAAAACTGAAGAATAAAATTAAAGTATTGCTGGTATTAAAACGTGCAGCACTTAAATAGAAGAATGATTGATCAAAAAGGGGTTTATTTTAGATCCCAGAAATCATGAAGGACTCTATTAAGCTTCCATGCTGCCAAGTTAATTGTTTTGTTGCACTCTATCAAAACAGCCACATCAATTGTCCCGCAAACCTGTGATTGGTCAGGACGATCACAGTACAGAGTGAAAAAAAGACTGATTGGTTAAATGGCTCAATTGCGGATCATTCGCCTACCAGGCTTTCCAAGCAGCAATACCTAAAGTACTGAGGGGAGACTGGATTTTATGACGCTTCCGCTTTGCAAAGAGGGAACGCTCTCGGGAGAGAAACGACTGATATCAGCAGCCTGTCTCTTTCACTCGTCTCTCTACTCTGCTTTTTTTATCCTCGGAAAATTGAAACCAATGGTGCCTACCCTTATCATGACATCAGCAGAAAAATAAAAATCAACTCAAGCCCCTTCTCTGCCCCTTTCTCTCTCTCTCTCTTTCTCTCATTCTCTCTCTGTCTCTCTCTTTCTCTCTCTGTCTCCCCTGTTTCTCTTTATTTCTCCTTTTCTTTCTCCTTTTTCTTTTTCTCTATTTCTAACTCTCTTCTTTTATCTTTCACCTTTCCTTTCCTTTCCTCCCTCTCTCTCTCTCTCTCTCTCTCTCTCTCTCTCTCTCTCTCTCTCTCTCTCTCTCTCATATTGTCTCTCATTGTCTCTCTTCTGTATCTCTTTATTTATCTATCTATAGATATTAAATATCTTTCTCCTTCTCTCTCTCTACTTCTGTCTTCTTTTATCTTCCTCTTTTTATACTCTCTCTCTCTCTCTCTCTCTCTCTCTCTCTCTCTCTCTCTCTCTCTCTCTCTCTCTCTCTCTCTCTCTCTCTCTCTCCCCTTTTTATGTCTCTCTTTTTCTTTTCTGTCTCTCGCTCTTTCTCTCTGTTTCTCTTTCATCTCTCCCCCTCGCTCACTCTTCTTTCCACCCTTATCTCTCGCTCGCTTTGCCTGGATGAATCCGATTCTGACAGCTCAGCCTTTAGATAGATTTCTGCTGGGCATTGTTGCTGGGGGTTATTGTGGAGCGCGGTGCCGCTGTGCTGCGGTAACTGCCTCTTTCTACTGCGATTCAGTCGATGCCAGCGTCTTTATCTCGCGCTTCAATTTAGGGCCAGGGATTTAAGTAGCAGGCCTTATTCTCTTCCTGTGGCGGAGATTTCTGTCAGACGCAGCGGCCCGGGGTGTGTGTGCGCGGATTCAAACGCAAAACCACCCAGCATTCGAGCTTCAGAAAAACCTCCGGGACCCCCACAGAGCCGAGGCAAAGAGAGTTTGATAAAAGCCTGAGAGAAGAGGCCAAAAATGTTTTGTTTAATCAAAGTCCAGCGCAGAAAATATGAACATATGCCAGAACGGATAAAGCAATGGGCAAAACAGCAGAAGGTAAACAAAGCGAGGCGTATTTCGCTCCTTATTTTTATGGGATAAACTTTCTTATTTGTGCTTTAGACGATGTCAGGTCCTCTCGGGGGCGTATTAACATGACACTGATTTATAAAAGTGGTTCCATTTAGTGCCTTGATTTATTCCTCGGGCCATTCACTTCACCCGCTACTTAATAAAGCCCCATGTGGCTGCGGCATAATGGATTTGCTCCTGAACTAGAATAACAACCTGGATGGCTAAAGAAGGCCTGGACCTGTTGAAAAGCAGCAGCGGCAGCGAGGGAATGCAAAAAAAAAGCCTCTCACTTGTCAGAATGCTTGGTCATGAATTCATGGCTCCGTTAGAGACCCCAATGCGCTATTAGCACAGCTGTTGGAGTGAAACCACATCTGGGCCTTAACTTGATTGTGTGTTATGCTCATTTGCCTCTTGTCTAAATGGACTGTTGAGATGGGACCATGCTGTCCTTCAAAGAAGGTATACCTGGTTTTTCTTGGTGCTTTTAATGCAAATGAACATGTTTGTTATAACTTTACATACTAATCCCTCAAGGCTTATAATTCAGTTATTACCCTTAAGACTTATTCATTAACCTTTTATCAAGGTTCATTTCATGCAGAAGCTTATTAGTCAGTTACTACAGGGACCTCAGTGCAAATTCATTGAGCCTTTTTTAGGTTCTAGAAGTATGTAATAAAACTTTGGGCCTGGCTTGTTAACAGGGTAACTGCTGAGCCTGGACGATGGAGAAATGTTCTCAGATATTGACGATGACTGATGAGTAAACCATCTGCTATACTTCAAATTAACTACATAAGAAAGTCCTGGTTGGCACCAAAACTGTCAGATAAACAGCACTTAAAGCTTTCTTCTTTGCGAGAGAGGAGAAACTCAAGCTGCTTCAGATCTGAGAACATCCACAGGTGTTTCTGTTCATCCTTCCACTGTGAGAAGACCACTCGGCGCAATTGGAAGATTTATAAGAACCGGAAGCTGCCGGTGCTTCTTAAAGCTGGAACTGGCAACCCCAGACCTCAACATCACTGAATGTGTTTGGGATTAGTTTGATTAGCAGAAAATGCCAAACCAGCATCTAAGACTGAACTTATTGATTTTCATTGAAAAACTGAAGGCAAGTCTTTTGAAAAGAATGGAGTGTTTAAAAAGGGTGCACAGAGTACATATTGAAAAATAAAAATCATGTTATTTTTTTTCCCACCGGAGTATATCTCGCCTCATTTTGTAACAATAGAAAACACATTGTTTCTTTGGACTCTTTCTGTGGCTCATTTCTTGGAACTCACTGATTTCATTTGCACATGTTTAGCAGTCTAAAATGTGTAGTTGAAAGAGAAGTAACAGAAGAAATAGCTCAGGGATGCATGTGCTTACGGCGTCCAAAAAGAGAGAATAATTGAAAAAAGTTTCTGAAAATTACTACTCATCAAAAAATGTACTGTAAAATTCTTGTAAATTAGAGTTGCTTTTCCTTTATAGCATTTTACCGAACCATAATACCAGTAAATAACAGTGAAATAGCAACTGTGACTTCAGTCACTTGCTCCACATGACTACTGTGGTTGGTTAGTGTAGTGGTTAACACCTCTGCCTTCTACGCTGTAGACTGGGGTTCGATCCCCACCAGCATAAGCACCCTACACTATACCAATAAGGGTCCTTGGGCAAGACTCCTAACACCAACTTTGCCTACCTGTATAAAAATGCTCAAACTGTAAGTCGCTCTGGATAAGAGCATCTACCAAAATGCCATTAAACTAAACTACTGTGATGTAAATATAACATCCTGTATTTCT
The DNA here is from genome assembly GCF_015220715.1 of Pygocentrus nattereri. Lineage (NCBI taxonomy): Eukaryota > Metazoa > Chordata > Actinopteri > Characiformes > Serrasalmidae > Pygocentrus > Pygocentrus nattereri. The sequence goes on along the minus strand of NC_051233.1, from coordinate 6,291,032 downwards.
ACCTAACAACTGGAAAAGTGATTTTTACCGTAAATTTACACATGAAAAGATATGAAGACTGAAAATAATCCAAAAAGAGAAGCACAGACACTTACAAATCTCAGCCCCCCATACTGAGAGATCCTGGATGAGAGGTTCAAGTGCAATTTTACAGTGGAACTCTGGGGTTTCTTTCAATCCGGTTCCTCCCAGAGCAGCTTGATCGGGTCAAGGGTCAGATTACTGGACTATTCCATTACAGACAGCATCCCTTCTGCCGCCTTCCTCCCCACATACAGTATATTTTCTGTCTCTATTGAAAAGTACTTTCCTTGCTGCGTACCCAGAGGTGTAAGCTGAGCACCAGCAGTTACACAGCAAGAAAATGTCTTTTGTTCTCAGACCCATCAAGTTAAACAGATCAAAGGAGTCAGAAAACTGTGACTAAGTCTTGGATTGTCATGCTCTGCTTCGTTTTACTCGCAATGATTCGTAGCTGCGTTTGTGCTCACACGCCCGTACAAAGTCATTTCCACCACCGCAGGTGGAGCCCGACTGATCGCTGCGTCGAGGCCGACCTCCTCTTCAAGCACGGCATTAAATCCGCCCGGCCGCTGCTACATCAATACCGTTTGATGGGTATCATTGTTTTTCTTCTTTATCCAGAGCACTCACACTGGGTCTCTTCCCAATCCTGACCGAGCGGAATGAACATGATGAAAATCAGGCTTTGGTGACGGGTTGGCTTGTAACCCTTAGGAGATGAGTTATCGTTGTCATTTCCAGTTTGGTACCATATTAAAACAACGTTCAAAACATGGCAAATTGTAAAAGGTTTGTCGGCTTGATTTTTGACAGATTATTCAAACTGTAATTATGTAATACTTAGTCATTTACATAATGGATTATAGTTGGATTTCCATTCTTTGCCCACATTGACCGGTTCAAGTTTGCCCTTTTAACTTGTTCTGATTTGTTACCATCACAGAACTGAAAAATAGTGGCAAATATACAAGGACAGGTTTTATGATTCGACTTCTAAGGGTTAGTCATTTTGCCATACAGCTCAAATGCAATTATGCAATTACTAAATACTTTATATTGTTCTAAACTTACATAATGACTTGAGTTTGAGTCTGAATTTCTGACTCTTTTTCTTTGTTGTCTAATTAAACTTCAGAAATGTAGTCATTTTACTAATCTATTCAAATGTAACTACATACTTATAAACAAGTAATTACATAGTTATCAAATGAAATGTATTTACAGTCGTTGACAAGTTTGAATCTGAAATCTGGAATTATTTTTATTTAGTTACATCACAGTTAGAAATAAAGGTACCATGCAAGGACATGATTCGTTCATCAAGGTACCAACAATGTAAATGTACCTTCAAAGGTACAACAGTGGTTTTAAGGTCCATCTTAAAAGATCCATCTTAAAACTTTTATCTTTTTAGAAACTGTTTTAAAACAGAACAAAAAAATAAAAGCCTGGAGACGAGACGGGGTGTGTGGAGTCACTATAACTTAGAAAATATCATTTCAATGGATTATGGTACAGATATGTTCCCTGACTAAAGCTACTAAGATGTATCCCTGAGGGTACCACCACAGCGACAGTGTCGTACTTTATTTTCTGAGAGTGCACGAAACCTGATGAAACCCTGATGCATTATTTATTGCATATTTAAAAATCTAGTATGATTGACATAAGTTCACCATGCTATTCAAATTCTATTATGTAATAACACAGTTAGTTACCCGATGAATTACATTTACATTCAATTTACATTCTGTATTGACAAGTTCAAGTCTGCACTTTTGACATTTTTTCAGTTATGATCACAGAACAATTATAACAATGTCAAGTGTAAACAATTGTTTTTTTTTTGTTTGTTTGTTTTTTCTAATTGGCTTTTGGCAATGCAGTCATATTGTCATTTTGCAATACTAATAAAATGTGGTAACACAATTTATTGCTTTATTAATTGCATGATAAATGACATGTTTGGCACACTTCTTTTTCAAATTTGCTGGAATATTAAAACAATCTCTCAATTTGCTATACTAAATATGCAATTGTGTAGTTGCTTGGAAAGTTCCATCATGAATTGCCTTTAAATTCAAGTAATATTCTCCATCAACAGGTTGGAATCTGCATTTCTGTCTACACTTGTTTTAATATCCAAAAATGATGTTGCAAAAATGCAAAGAAAGACCTTCCATCAAATTCAGTAGTTAAATATCTGTAAATATCAAATTTCATGAATTGAGAGTTTGAAACCTGCACTTTCCACAGAATTTATTTATTTGTTATTATTTTTATTTTTCTTTCTTTCACTGGGCTTTGACTAAAAAATAATGAATGTAGTAATATAGTATGCTTTGGTTAACTCTAGTGAGACCTGCCACTGCTAAGGGCTGACAGGTCGTCTTTCTTTGGTATAACTGAAGGAGAGGGGCTGACATGGCTGGGGAAAAGGAAGGTTATCATGTCTTTCATGATAAAAAGGTAATGACAGAGTGCACTCCAATGACAAGCTCATGCTAACAAAGGCTGGCTCTGCATGGTTATTAGACCTGTCACCTCTGCCAGTCTGAGACTCAGCCTGTCCTCCAGTGACCCCTACAATGCTTCGGTCTGTAATGCTTTCTGGTCCCACCCCATGCAGAGCTTCTTACACTCAGACTCATTCCTCATTCATTCGCCATCGATCCGTAATGTTGGGACTGATGTGTCCCCGAGGACCCTGTGGTGCTTTGTCTTTTTGTGCGAGTCACATCAAGTATCATGCTGAGACAGGTGGTGGCTTTGAGGGATCTCAGTGTCTTGGTTCCATTGGGATGTCTCCAGATGCTGTCATAACGAACATGGGCCATTTTGGCAACAACAGGTAGACTGTCACTAGATCTGCATCATATGTAAGGTTTGATATGAGGGTGCATGCAAGGGAATGCCGAAAAATGACAAAGCATTCTATCCCCTATGGATAAGTGTCTTCATTTGGTCCTGATATGGACAATTTAAGCAAGACAATACAAATGAATACGTGCTAAAACATGCCTCGACCAAGACTTGATTAAAGTAGATATTCTTGTTTAAAGGCTTGGAAAACCATGTTCTAGTGATGCACATTGAAGGCAGTAGTAATAGACTGTGAGTCCTTTAGGGTGGATAACCTGAGTATCCTTTTAACAACTTAAAATTCCAGTCTTATTACATACTAAAGCTTATTATTCAGTAACTGCAGGTACGTCAATGCAAACTGGTTGAATTCTTCTCAGGTTTTAGAAGTGTAGAATAAAGCTTTGGGCCTGCTGGTGGGCCCTGGCCATTTAAGGGGTAAACAAAGGAAAAAGATGACATCTAACTGAGGTTTGTGCCATATTGCTAATGCCAGCTAGCACCACAGATGTTTTTGTTGTTTTTTTGGTTCTAGTTCAGTGGCTGGCATTGAGGACTGGTTGACACCACAGGGATTCCCCAAGATTGTGTGATGTGTTTGCATAATGAATGTTTGGTATTGTAGTGAGAGAACACTCCTGGAAAACTGATAAGGCTGAGGGATGCAATGTTGTGCAACAAAATATTCTATAATTCAGCAAATATTAAATTAATTATTACGTTTAGGCCAGAATGATGAAAACAAAAGATGTTGATTATATGACTCTGCTGAAAACATCAGCATCAGGTCTTCACCTGTTAAGGCCCATGAAAGACACAGTCCAATAAGTGGTGCAGTCAGGGATTAGCTTGCTTGACCCCATTTTTCACAAGTGCAAGAAAGTTTACGGGAAGTTTTCTGCTTCCCACAATTTCTGGAGAATCCTTAAATGAAAAAGCCACCTGCAATGGAATTGCTGTTGCAAGGCTGGACAAACTTTACAAAAGACAAGCTTTGGTAAATACCAATCCAATATAATGAGAACATAAAGAGCAGCACTTAGTTTTGTATGTATAGGAGTGGTCCTGGTCATGCAGTACCACTCCCTTGCAAATTTCCCCCGCACACACACTTGATGCAGGTGCATGTTAGAACAGGAAGAAATATAATATGTAGAGCAATGGAATCCATGGTGAGGGTTAAGAACCACCACTGTATGTAAAAGGTCAGTGTTATTGTAAAATTAATTTTTTAAAAATAGCTACACTTCACTACCACTCTTCACGCACCAGCCCGATCCCTATCCTCTCAACCCCAAACCCTACCTTCCCCATCCCAGTCCCTATCCTCCCTAATCCCTACCATCTTCACCCCAATTCCTATCCTCTCCACCCCAAATTCTACCTTCTCCATCACAGACCCTCCCCACCCCAATCATTACCCTACCCATGCTAAACCATACCATTTTCTTCCCAATCCCTACCCTCCCCACCCCAATCCCTACCTTCCCCACCCCAATCCCTACCTTGTCCACCTCAATATCTATCTTCTCCACCCCAATTCCTACCCTCTCCACCCCAATTTCTACCTTCTCCATCGCAGACCCTCCCCACCCCAATCATTACCCTACCCATGCTAAACCATACCATTTTCTTCCCAATCACTACCCTCCCCACCCCAATCCCTACCTTGTCCACCTCAATGTCTACCTTCTCCACCCCAATTCCTACCCTCTCCACCCCAATTTCTACCTTCTCCATCCCAGACCCTCCCCACCCAAATCCCTACCCTACCCATGCTAAACCATACAATTTTCATCCCAATCCCTCCCCTCCCCACCCCAATCCCTACCTTGTCCACTTCAATATCTCCCTTCTCCATCCCAAACCCTAACCTTTTCATCCAAATCCATACCTTCCTCAACCCAATCCCTACCCTGCCTACCCCAATACCTGGCCCAAAGTAACTACCCTAACCATGCTAATTTCTACCCTCCCCATGGCAACCTCACCCATCTCCTCCCCAAACCTTAAAGTTTCAACCTTCACCGGTTTATTCCACCGTCTTGGAAACTAACCATTTAAGGAACTCCAAGTATGTAGCAAATTCACTGTATTGTCTCTGGCTGCCTGCATCTCACTGTTTTATTCAAGCCCCAGATCATAATGTGGAGGATTATGTGAAGTGCATCCAGCATAATGCTGTATTATTCTCCAGCAAAATTTAGCAATCAAAGCGTGCCACTACACTGCGCACGACAAACCTTAAATCAAAATGGCAAAGCGCCTTTCTCTAATCACTTGCGTGTTCTTTTTGTTCTGAAGCACTGTTCGAGGTTTCATTTCTCCTGGGAGGCTGCTAAATAAATAATAATAAATATATATTCGATGCAGGCTTCAAAGGTACCGTCGCTGAAGTTTATTCCTCCCTTTCTCCTTCCAGCCAGAGTGCGTTGGGTGGGGGCTAGAGCTCGCCGCAAACCAGGAGCCATTCAATTAAAAGAAACAGTCAAATAAATATTTAAATAAACAAGAGAGATGTGAAGAGGATTGCATGATTAACTGTGGTTCTTGCATGTAGTTTGCCTCATCAGTGGGATTTTCTGGAAAAAAAAAAAACAACAAAAAAACAAAGCTTATTCTATCACTCAGACTGTACAATGTATGGAGTTCTGCAATGTGGAACTAAACATTTCCCTTTTTATGTATTTTTATTTTTTTAATAAGTGAGAGAAGCAACTATTTCCCACTTTTGTTAATCAGAAATTTGGTGAGTCTAAGCAAACACAAAACAACCACTCTAGATCACCGAGGCCAGCATTGTAGACCCAAAAGATAATGTCACTGTTTCTTCTATGAACATGTTGGTAGCACTGTCTGACAGTCCACTGTGGCTGTTGTGTGGATACTCTACTTGTCTTTACCCACATATGTATTAAATGTCAAAATATCAATTGAAATACTGCCCTATGGAGTGTGTTTTATATTCTGCATTGTATAAATTGCTTGTCTAACATCTCTCACTGGAACCATGAAGGTCCACATGGCCGGTATTCTCACTGTTGATCCTCTGCTGCTCAAACTGTTTGAACATGTTTACACTGACTGGTCCAGAAGAGTGAAAGAAACATCAGCACTTTAATCAATATTTCTCATTTCATTACCATTCAGATGATTTCATAAATGTTTGTTTCTGATACTTTTTTATCCTTAGCAAATACAATTTTACGAAACTATTATGATCTAAAAAAAAAACAAAACAATATAAATACATTAAACCATAGGTTTACATTATGACCACATTGCAGAATGAAGTGCATACTATTTTGTTTAAAAAAATAATAACGCAAAACAATTTAAGGACCTACTGTAATAAAGCAAAAAGCGGCATCTTTGAATTCCCATTGGGTAAAATTGAAACGTTCTCATTGGAAAACTGTAAAAATGCATGCATTTCATTTAAGCAGACATCATGTGCACATTTAAATGAAATGCATTCATTGAATGCATGAATTCGTGGATTTGATTTCTACTGGGATAAAATAAAAGGAACCCTGTTGGTAACTGTACAGCCAGTGCAGCACTTCTTTCTCTGCCATCAAAGGCATGAATCAGTCCGGAAGCTCGCTGCAGGAGTTGGTTCTTCAGCGTGTTTGACAGATGAAAGGCTGACGGTTCAGTTTGGACGGCTGCTGTTGGGCCGTGGCCTGTCTGATGGAGCAAGGCTTTGAAGGTGACCTCGGGGCCTCGGCAGCTTCTTCCTGCAGTAGCTTTGCTCACGCTGCTGAGAGAGGGGGTTAAATGGAGGGAACTCGCACTCGAGCTCTTCACATCATGTTAACTCCTGCAACTGTTTGAATTCAAAACTCAGGGGTGAATTTTTCTATCTGGCCAAATTTTGTGGATGATGATTTTGCCACATTCTTTGTTTCTTGCTTTGTCTGTTTTCTTCAATATTTATGCCCAGTTCTGAAACCTGTTTGATTTTCAACAAGGCCATACAAATAATACGTTCAACAGACTGGAGCAAATGAAGGGACTCATGGTTACTGTGTTAGCTTTGTTAGCAGTGGTTGGTGTGTTAAGTTAGGTTACCACCTTCGCTACGTTAGATTGTGGGTAGTGTGAAGGTTAATTAGTTATTCCTCTGCTGCTTCTCGTGCCGCTCTCTCTATTCCCTCTCTGAAAAAGGTGCCTCGGCACCTGAACCGAGAGGCAAAGTGAGCTCAATGCTCTGGCTCTTTCAGCGCCCCTGCTCTCTGGCTTATCCACTGGGACCATATGTGAGGCAAATTCAAGTGGCCTCGCTGTGGGACCAGAGACGGTGCTCAGAAGGTGGGGCTCAGGACTTGTGCTCCCCTCCCAAATCCCTGGCAGTTCTCCTCTTCCTGCTGTCCTCATGGGACTTCTTCCTCACTCAGGGTTCATACCCTGCCTTCCTACTGGCTCTCGTGGTGATCATTGAGGCCAGGGGGTGAGCTCACAGCACACATTTCATTAAAAAACTGGCAACCTCGCCAAAACACTCCCCACGAACTAGCAAGCTTTGTTGAATGTGGTACTTAAGTTGATCTGGTAGTAGTTTGAACAGCTGCTGTTGGTATATTAGTGTTTGTATATAAGTGGTAGCTTACTTTCAGCATGTATGTAGCGTTATCTGTATCTCAGTTGCTAAACTACCTCGCAATTCAGAGGATAAAGCAACTTTCTGGGGGTTTAAGTAGGGCAAAATGATTGGAACTATTTCATTCAAGACTAGTGGTGATAATGACCACTTTCAAAGCACCATTCATTTTCCCATAGAGAAAAGCTGCTTAGACCCAGAGTTCCTAATATGGGCATTCAGAATCAAGCACAATTCCAGAGGTCTATGGCAACAATAACCTATGTCAGTGTCTACATGACATTTTATATACTTCCCGGACAAGTTATAAGTTAATATTCAAAAAAAGGCTGTATTGTACAATGTAAATGATAAGGCTGGAACAGATGGTATGCATATGTTTACTTGTGTGTGTTTAGTATTAATGCTTGGCGGACTAGCTAGTGTGTTTCGAACTGTACCACCGTTTTCACTGCTGTTGTTAGTCCTGCACTGGTCATGCAAATTTCTCCAAGTAGACTTGAACTGCAGATGTCTAGTGTGACCGCGGAGCTGAGTACATATGGCTGAGCTTTCCCTTGCTCTTCCTTTAGCCTTATTCTATCTGTCCTCCTTTCTTCTCCTCTATCTCCTCTTTGAAAGCAGGTGCCATACATGCTCTTACATTTGACAATGCGGCAGACCTCTTTAGCTAAATTAAATCCTCATGATGATCGTCTCTGTGCTAATGCTGTGTAAGTGTTTGGATAAGATTGGGTTTTGTGCCTTTGAACACAAATGGGATTGTCAAAGTAAAGCCCCAAACAAAAAGGTAGCTAAGAGGCATGAAATTTAATTCAGCGCTCTGCTCGCTAAAGCATCTGAGGTGGTGTTCTGCCACCAGCGTAGAGCAGGTGATTAAGATGGCATTTAATTCACTTTGATTTGGATCACATACGTGCGAGTGTGTGTATCTGCCTGGATGTTTTTGTACTGTGTACTGTATTATGTCGTAATTTATGCTTTATTATTTTCCTTCAATAAGCTGCAGTATGAGGACAAAATCGTTGTACAAAGTTACAATCAGCAGTTTGAGAATAACTGGTGAATCAGCTTCAGCTGCACTGAATCAAGCACGCACCCCCGAGACCCTTAGTTACTGTCATATTCCTATAATTTACATGAATCACACTCTAATTCATGCAGGTGTGAGACAATAAGTGGAGAGAGCACTCGTGAGCCTTGGGTTGTACTTTGAGATAGAACTAGCATAAGTATTAGTTCCATATCATCAGAGAATCAACCTGGTCTCATATCTAGCAGAGCCCAGTTCCCACCACAATTTGCCACACCTGCTTCAGTTAATCAAACTCTTCCCAAGTTCCTGATTGGTGGGTCCGTTGTATTAGAGTTAAGTAAAGGGCAGGGCAGCTTATTGGATTTAGGCTGGAACTGAACTCTGTTGGATAGAAGTTCTCCAGAACCAAGGTTGGAAACCACAGGCTCAGACGCTCAGCTTGAGTAAAGTGCTTCAGCTGAAAACGGCTCATTTCAAAGATCAGTCCTTTTGTTTTTTAAAAAAGAAAAAACAACATTGATGTTAGTATTGGCTGGTATTCAAGGTAACAATGTTGGTATCAGTGCTGCAATAGAAAAAAAGTGTTGCCCTAATACCATTTATAGATGTAATGCATGAAAAAATCCACCCAATCATGGTATATTTCACAGATGTAAGCACAACATTGATGACTTTTTCAATACTACTTGGACAGCATTGATTTTACACAGGGAGGAAGGGCAATCAAATCACTTCTGGTGCTTTAGTCCCATCCGAATCTGCCAATGTCAGATTTTTATGGACACCACTATAAACTGTAGAATAAACCCCAGAATGGGATATGAAGTATAGATGCACTCAAAGCATTTACTCGTACTATCTGTTTCCAAACCAAGCCAACATCTTAAGCTAACTTGAGAAAATGTCTCTAATGTTTGAGACATAAAATGACACACAATGTGTTTTATATGCGGAGGTGTAGACTAATACACTGAAATGCTATATACAAATGACACCCTGCAATGACTTCAGACGTCTTAAATTAGTTGGACATGTTTGCAGCAGCTGAATGTTTTGCATGTGGAATATTGTGGTTTGATGGCAAAGCATAAATTTAATAGCTGTTCTAACCTTTGTAATTTATGAGATTTATTAGATTTCTTATTCTAAACAAAGATGTCATGTACTATTTTTTTGCCTTAGCATTTTCTATGAACAGCAATCCCATCTGAATAGTCTTTAATCTACTAATCATGGCCATGGCATGGCATTGGCCACAACTTGAAGGGTTATTTAGCTAATAAAGATTAAAGTCTGAAGATTGTTATTCACATTAACAACTTGTGTCAACAATATTGAAACTGAGCTACCTATTGTTTTGGCATATATACAGTGTCCACTCCTTACCTTTATCACAGCAGTCCATTCTTTTCAGGAGAGTCACTTTCAGTTCCTGCAGAGACGCCTCCAAAGTCTTAGAAGCCGATCATTTTCTGAAGTAATCAAACACATTCAGTGATGTTGAGGTCTGGACTCTGGGGTGGTCAGTCCAACGATTAGCTTCTTTGTTTGATGTGTCCGTCTCCTTTTCTCAGTGCGGTTCTTCTTGAACAGCTACACGTCCTTTCACACTCATATGGCACTGAGTCGTCTTCTCACAGTGGAAGGATGGACAGAAACACCTGCAGATTTTTTCAGCAGCTGTTTATCTGATGAAGGCGTCAACCAGGTCTTCCAGGTGGTTGTTATGAGTCCCATTTTCTGTATCTTTTCATCATTTTTTTAGCTCCAGTTTCTTCTCCTTTTATCTTATTTTGTATATTATCTTCGCAGACATATCTCATGAAAAATGTGCACAGTGTTGAATGAGCTCAAAATAAATGATGGGTGATCTCGGTTTCTGCACAGAATCTGAGTGCACTGTTACTCACCTTGTTTGTTTTGCGTTTTCTTGGTATTTCTGATATTTAGGTGATACTGTTATGTTGGTTTTAAGGGCATATCAAGCATTTTCTGATATTTAAAATATTACGTGCATATTTGCATCTTCTTCAGAGCAAATTGTTGAGTCAGCTTTGATGAATCAGTGTGGTTAAACCAATGCTCCTCCACCCCCACCAACATACTCTGACAGTCCTCGTAGACTTGTAGTCATATCCTATTATCAGCCCAGTGCACACCGTGTCCCAGTCACCGTTTATCTTCCACACTCTCGGTTTCACACACGCTCCACTCTTCTACTGTACCTCCTGCCTTATCAGTATGCATGGCAACCACTCCCTCTTTGCCACAGCACTGAGTGTGTCAGGGAGCCGCTATTTTGTCTGGCACAGGCTTAGCTTTGATCCCCCCCCGCAATTATCCTGCGCTGCATTATTGCAGCGTGTGTAATACAGGGCTGCGCAAGGCCGTGGCTGTGTGGAGTGGCCAGGACCAGCGTCGAGGCTGGCCGCGCTAATGTGTTTCTCTGGATTTACGGCTGTTCTTAATGTCTCAGCAGAGGTTAACAACACAGGTGGGCTCCTGTGTGTTTATGCGGTCTGAAAACTCATCCATATTTATCACTTCTGTCCTTCACAAAGACCCCTTTTTGTCTCCTGGGCTGCTAGGATGCTCCCACCAAGGGACACACAACACATAGCTCCAGCTAAGATGCGCTGAAAAAAATGTCATAACAAGCAATG